>NC_080107.1:45112634-45418705 GCF_950005125.1 Chionomys nivalis
GGCAGGAGGATCGTCCATACGAGGGCTTTGGGGCCAGTCTAGGCGACATAGACTCCTTGAGGAAAAGGAAGAGGTACGAGGGTGAGAAGTGAGGAACAGAGGAAGAAGGATGGGAAAGGGGGCTCTGAGTGAAGATGGAGCCCGATGCCTGAGGGCTGGCTCTCTGGGCCTTTCCTGGGTCCTAAAACCAACAAGCCACTCCACTCTCACCTAGACTGAAATAGCATATGGGAACTATGGGAAGTTCTGTAGGGATGGCAGGTTGGGTTGTGGGCCCATGCTCTCTCACCTGTGCCAGGTTTTAAACAGGTACAGCGCACTATCTTGTCTTTAGTTACCACTCTGGTGCTCTGGACAGCTGTGGTCCTCCTCAGTTCCCACAGTGGTGCTCTGGACAGCCGTGGTCCTCCTCAGTTCCTACAGTGGTGCTCTGGACAACCACAATCCTCCTCAGTTCCCACAGTGGTGCTCTGGACAACCACAGTCCTCTTCAGTTCCCACAGAGGTGCTCTTGACAGCTGTAGTCCTCAGTTCCCACAGTGGTGCTCTGAATGTGGTCCCACCTTACAGTTGAGACAGCAGAGGGGACATGGCTAAATGGCTCTCCCCTCTCCAAGTTCTTCCTGGCCTGTGTGTTGCCCCTTAGAGTGAGGGCTGCAGTGGCTATGGTGAGTCACAGGGTGCTGGGGCGCAGGACTGACCTTTCCTCACTTGGTTCAGTTATAGTCTCCAGCAGGCACCCAAGGCTAAAGGCAACTTGTTCCCAAGTGTGTTTCCTACTTACAGATACAACATATTTAAATAGTAAGATATGAAAGAGATCGCCTTCCCCAGCCTCTGACTTAAACTCATACTTGCCATCATGAAGGTTTTTTGTTTTGTTTTAAACTGATGAACACTTTTCAAATAAGAACAGGTATGTGGTAGGTTGCCACACTCATGCAGGCAGCCCTATGTTCTTTTTTTTTTTTTTTTTTAAAGATTTATTTATTTATTATGTATACAACATTCTGCCTCGATGTATGCCCGCACGCCAGAAGAGGGCACCAGATCTCATTACAGATGGTTGTGAGCCACCATGTGGTTGTTGGGAATTGAACTCAGGACCTCTGGAAGAGCAGCCAGTGCTCTTAACCTCTGAGCCATCTCTCCAGCCCAGTCCTATGCTCTTGAGTGGTTCTCAATCTTCCTAATGCTGTGACCCTTTAATACAGTTTTTCATGTGGTGACCCCACCATAAAATTATTCCATTGCTACTTCATAACTGTAGTTTTGCTACCGTTATGAACTGTAATATAAATACGATATGCAGGATATCTGATCTGTGACTCCTGGGAAAGGGTTGTTTGACCTCCAAAGGGGTTGTGACAGCCTGAGAACCCCTGCTTTAGTGGATCTTTTGAGTAAGGGTGCCTCTAAGCATCTGAACTCATTCCTCGGTTGCTGCATGGTGGAAGGAGAAAGCTGACTCCTCGAGCTGTTCCCTGAGCTCCACTGCACTGGGTATGTGCTCTTGCATATGCGCAGCTGCACACACACATTCAATAAATGTAATTAGTTAATTACAACAAGAAAGATTGGGCAACTCATTTTTGAGTCATCTTCTAGCTGCAGAGCTTTTTTAAAAAATAAACTGTGTGCTCTCTCATTCTCTCTACCCCCCCCCCTTTAAGACTCTAAGACAGGATTTCTCTGTGTAGCCCTGACTACCCTGGAACTCACTCTCTAGACCAGGCTGGCTTTGAACTCACAGAGATCCACTTGCCTCTGTCTCCCTAATGCTGGGATTAAAGATGTGTTCCACCACCATCCTGCTAAATTCAGTCTTTCTCTCTCTTTTTTTCCAAACAGGATTTCTTTATGTAGCCTGAGCTGTCCTGAAGCTCACTCTGTAGACCAGGGTGTTCTTGACGCAGAAATCTGCCTGCTTCTGCTTTCTAAAGGTGTGTGCCACCATACTTGCCTCTTGCCTTTCTCTAAATAAATAAATAAACAAATAACAAAATTTGCTTGCTTATTTAGTTAGTTAGTTTTTCGAGACAAGGTTTCTCTGTGTAAAAGTCCTGGCTGTCTTGGAACTCGCTCTGTAGACCAGGCTGCCCTCAAACTCACAGAGATCTGCCTGTCTCTGCCCTCCTGAGCGCTGAAATTAAAAAATTAAAGGTGTGTGCCACCACTGCTTGGCATAAACAAAAAAATTTTAAAGGCTTAAGAAAAAGTAGAGTGGGCTCATACTTTTTCTTTGTTTTTTCTGTTTTTTTTTAAACAGGTTTGTGTGTGTGCGTGCGTGCATGTATGTTTATTTGTGTAGTTCTTGGCTGTCCTGAAACTCAATCTGTAGGCTAAGCTGGCCTCAAACTTAGAGATTTACCTACCTCTTGCCTCCTGAGTGCTAGGATTAGAGACATGTGCCAGCACCGCGGAACTTTTTTTGTTTTTATTGTATGATGCATGTAACATAAAATCCTTGTTTTTACTCATTTGGGTATAGGCTGGTGGCTCAGGTCAGGGTGTTAGACAGGTGGGGTGGGGTGGTGGTGGTTCACGTCAGGGTGTTGGACAGGCGGGGTTGAGGTGGTAGTGACTCAGGCCGGGTGTTGGACAGGCAGTAGTGTAGGCTGGTGGCTCCTGTTGGGTGTTGGACAGGCGGGGTGGGTGGTGGTGGCTGCATTCCTTTCTGTGCCGTATTCATCACCTCTATCTCAGAAAAATTCATCTTGCAAACTGGAAACTGTCCTCAGTAGACATCCCCACTCCCTGGGAGACTTGTTTCTCTTTGAATTTGACCTCTTGGCATCACCCAACAGCAATAATGCTATCCTGACTGGATGCTTTGGGGGCTCACACCTCTCGTGTCCTTGTCAGCAGGTTCTCTTTTAGGCTGGTATCTCTGGGGCATCATGTGGGTCATTGCACATGGGCTTGTGAAGAGGGAACATTCCTGTTTCAGAGTTACAACACATATGTTTGGGCTAAATGATGTGCATGGGGCCACAAGACTGTTTCATGCTAGAGATAAATTTCAACTCATTTGTCTCCATCTGCCTGCCACCTAGGAGAGAGCAGTGACTGTCTGGGTGACTTATTTTGACCCTTCTGCTCCCATGTGTAGCTTGTTTAGAATACATTCTGTGACTCTGAGGATGGGGCAGGATCTGGCATGGATGGGGCTGCCCTGAGTTAAGCTCAGGACAGTGTCCTTTGGCAGAGAGAGTCCAGGCTGGAAGGAGGGACTGTGTTCATCTCTGTGGTAACCTGCGTAGCAGCTGCTGCAGCCTGCTGGACCTTCACAGTGTGTGGATGAGGAGAGGACCAGCCCCTGGGAAGGCACCTTTTATAGAATGAAATAGCTTAGGCACGTAGGAAAGTGGCAAAAGTCAGTCTTCTTTGCCATGTGGGTCCTAGAGACTGACAGGACAGATGGACAGAGCAGAAGAAAGTGCAGACAGATCTGGGAGCATCAGCCATGACAAGGGTTACCTCTGCAGCTCAGGGGAAAGAATGAGGCCAGAAATTATGTCAGCTTCAAGTTTCCCATGGTTAGAGCCTATCCCTTCCAACTACACCAATAAATTCCAGTGAGTTAAAGACCTGAAGCAAGGGGCTGGAGAGATGGCTCAGAGGTTAAGAGCACAGGCTACTCTTCCAGAGGACCTGAGTTTAGTCCCCAGTAATCACATGGTGGCTCACAGTCAGCTGTAATGGGATCTGATTCTCTCTCTAGTGTGCATGAAGACAGACCACTCCTCTACATAAAATATGTACATAAGTAAATCTTAAAAAGACCGAAGCAAAGTTTGGAAACGCTGAGGGAGGCAGCTCAGCAGCAGGCTGCTCACCAAGCCCATGTGAGTGCTGGGTCCGACTCCCAGTACCAGAGACACAGTCTCTGTTTTGTTGTTTAGTTCCCACAGTCTCCTCTTCTGCCTTCCTCTTCCACCTCTCTCTCTGCAGTGGAATAAGAGTAGCCCCCATAGGCCTGGTGGTGATGGTGTATGCCTTAATCCCAGCACCTGGGAGGCAGAAGCAGGTGGATCTCTGAGTTCTGAGTTCAGTGCCAGTCTGTTCTACAGAGTGAGTTCCAAGACAGTCAGGGCTACACAGAGAAATCCTGTCTTGAAAAACAAAAAACAGACAGGTTACAACATGGTGAACCCTGAGGAGTTCCAGTTAAGGAAGCAATAGCATAATGCTAGCAGGGGTGCTGCATGACCTCCAGAGAGACTCAGCACCATGAACATCAGGCTCATGGAGATGGATAGACACAGTAGCTGCCAGTGTCTGGGGGACTGGAGGGGTTAGTGACTCATGATCAGAGTTTCTGTTTTGCAAGATGAAGAGGCTGTGCCAGCAGATGGTGGGGACAGCTGAGCCACTGTTCTACTGCATCGCACCACTGGCCAGACACAGGCCAGTGGCTAATTTTGTGGTAGTTGTATCTTTTCACCTCCCAAAGCCAGCTGAGAGAAGCCATGGGCACCACAGTGGATTCTGGGCTGGGCTCCATCGCTAGCCTCTACGTGGAGAGCTGCTTCCAGTGTGGGTGCTTACTCATCTGGCTCCCTGGGCTGCTGGAGGGTACTGCACCTCACCACTCCCTATAGCTCCAGTCCCTCCCTGAGGCAGGAAGTAGGAGGGGCCACCCCTTGCTGGCCCTACCCAAGCCACATCCACCTGAAACTGCTTGCCTACCACACCCAGGTCCACACCCAGCCTGGCCCACTCCCACCCTGTCTCTTTTTAAGAGTGCTGTGGGTATGGACTGCTGTGCATACATCTGGCCTGGCCCAGTGGTATAGGGCGGTAGCTGATCATGCCAGCTCAAACTGCAGAAGTAATAGGACTGCCTGTGGGAGGTAACCCTCTACTCAGTTCACCGTCACCAGGCCGAGGCCGCCTCCAGGCTCTAGTTCTGTGATTAGCCTACACTCTAGCCTAAGGTGGGGGCACTTTGGATGTGTTCTTATCCCCACAGAGCCTAGCCAAGGGCTGAATTGAATCCAGGATGTGCTTTGAGATGGGGGCAGGGGCAGGTGGATGAGCATGAATTGGATTGGGGTGTCTCCTTCCTCAGGCAGCTTGCTGGTCTGACCTTTCAGGGCCTAGGCTGCCTCCCCTGCATCTGGAACCTTACTGCTGCCTTGCTGGGCAACACAGGTGAGCTTGTCTTTCATAAGAAGCCTGGATATTCCCTATGAACTGACAGGCCCAGCTTCTTTATCAGAAATCAAAGGAAGTATTATGGAATGGAAGCCACAGCCAGAAGCTGCTCCTACCCCAAATGGCTGACTCTGTCTCCTGGATGAGTGGCACAGGGTGCATCACTCCCTCAAGCCTCAGTCTTTACCCCTCCCCTTCTCCAATCTTCTGCTGCCCTGGATGAGGCCTTGGAGCCAGGAAAGGTACCCTGTGTGGTTCCCAGCTGGAGGTCAGCAGTGCGATTCAGCCGGCCCTCCCCAGCCTACTCCGTGTCCTTCTCTCCAAGGAGTGTGGGTGGTGTACAAAGCCAGCTGGTCATTAGAGGGCTAGGGCCTTCCTGTGGGATAGGCACTCGTCCTGGCCCAAGAGTCTAGGCCTCACCAGGAGAGCTGTCTCGGGGTGGCTGCCAGTATTGTCTGCTGGCCCTGAGGTGACCTAAACAATGGGAACCCGGTGGGGGGGACATGACCAGACACCTTTGAAGGTGTCTTCAACACCATGTATGTCAGGCACTTTCTGTACGTGGGGCCCTAGGCAAGAGGAGAGCAAGCTCCATAGAGCCATGAAGCCTAAGCTCAGCCAGGAGAAATGGCCTGTGTTGTGCTTGGTAAAAAGAAAAACTCCACTGGGCTGATGTTTACTTCCTAGAAACTACTTTCCCCATCAGTGGAATGGACTAAAGAGGACAGGGTGGAGAGATTCCACCAGAGCCCATGGGAGGAACCTTCTTTGTACTCTAGCTATTGCTACCCCTGCTAAGAGCCCCAATGCCTTCATCCTCGGGTGCCCTCAAAAGATTGGTGGGGAGCACTTGGCATTTGTGGAGAGGATTCGGCAGATTGAAGGATTTGTTACGGCTGTCATGATCAGCATCAGTATGAAAATACAGTAGCTTGGATTCCTCCCCAGGGTGTCTCACTCCTCTTCCGAGAGAATGAGACCAACCTAACGGTATTTAAAATTGGTGTAAGGTCTAGATTCTAAGATCAAGAAAATATGGTATTAAGTAAAAGCACATTTTTAAAAAATAATTATTAGTTTTTTTTTTTTTTTTTAAAAATACCAATCCAAGTTCCCACTCCTTCCCTCTTCCCATTCCCTCACACACCCTCCCACACCACCCCCATCCAATCCTCAGAGAGGGTAAGGCACATTGCTTTGTGGAAGGTCCAAGACCCTCCCTACTTTATCTAGGCTGAGCAAGGTATCCATCCAAAGAGAACAGGTTCCCAAAAAGCCAGTACAAGTTTGGTCCTATGCTTGTTCCTTCCCAGTCTAGATAGAGTTGGTGAGCTCCCATTAGCTCAGGTGAACTGTTTCATTGGGTGTCCCCATCATGGTCCTGACCTCTTTGCTCATATTCTCACTCCTCTTACTCTTCAACTGGACTTTGGGAGCTCAGTCCAGTCTCCGATGTGAGTTTCTGCCTCTGTTTCCATCAGTTGCTGGAAGGTTCAATGGTGACATTTAAGATATTCATCAGTCTGACTACAGGGCAAGGCCAGTTAGAGCACCCTCTCCTCTTGCTTAGGATCTTAGCTGGGGTCATCCTTGTGGATTCCTGGGACTTTCTCTAGAGCCAGGTTTCTGCTAACCCTATAATGGTTCCCTCAAGATACCTCCTTCCTTGTTCTCATCTGTTTTTCCTCCATCTCGACTATCCCATTCCCTCAAGTTCTCCTCAACCCTCCCCTTCTCCCCTCCTCTTTCCTTTCCATCCTCCCTTCTCCCCCCCACCCGTATGCTCCCAATTTTGTCAGGCGATCTTGACTGTTTCCAATTCCCAGGTGGATCTATATATGGTTTTCTTTGGGTTCATCTAATTAGCTTCTCTAGGATCATGAACTATATATAGGCTCAATGTCCTTTGTTTATATGAGTGAGTACATACCATATTCATCTTTTTGGGTATGGGTTACTTCACTCAGGATAGTGTTTTCTATCCATTTGCATGCAAAATTCAGGATGTCATTGTTTTTTTACCTCTGAGTAGTACTCTAATGTGTAAATGTGCCACATTTTTTTTATTCATTCTTCAGTTGAGGGGCATTTAGGTTGTTTCTAGGTTTTGGCTATTACATATGCTATGAACATAGTTGAACAAATGCTTTTGTAGTATGATTGAGCAATTTTGGGTATATGCCCAAGAATTGTATTGCTGGATCCTGAGGTAGATTGATTCCCAATTTTCTGAGAAACTGCCATACTGATTTCCAAAGTGGTTGTATAAGTTTGCATCGAACCAGCAATGGATGAGTGTTTCCCTTACTCCACATCCTCTCCAACATAAGCTATCATTGGTGTTTTTGATCTTAGCCATTCTGACAGGTGTAAGATGGTATCTCAGAGTTGTTTTTTATTTGCATTTCCCTGATGGCTATGAATGTTGAACATTTTCTTAAGTATCTTTTGGTCATTTGAGATTCTTCTGTTGAGAATTCTCTGTTTAGTTCTATACCCCATTTTTTTGTTTTGTTTTGTGTTTTTTTGTTTTTCGAGACAAGGTTTCTCTGTAGCTTTGGTGCCTGTCCTAGAACTAGCTCTTGTAGACCAGGCTGGCCTCGAACTCCCAGAGATCCGCCTGCCTCTACCTCCCGAGTACTGGGATTAAAGGCGTGCACCACTACCGCCCGGCTTCTATACCCCATTTTTAAATTGGGTTGTTTAGAATTTTAATGTCTAATTTATTGAGTTCTTTATATATTTTGGAGATTCGTCCTTTGTCTGATGAGGGGTTGGGGAAGATCTTCTCCTATTCAGTAGGCTGCCTTTTTGTCTTATTGACTGTGTCCTTTGCTTTGCAGAAGCTTCTCAGTTTCAGGAGGTTCCATTTATTTATTATTGCTCTCAGTGTCTGTGCTACTGGGGTTATATTTAGGAAGTGGTCTCCCATGCCCATGCATTGCAGGCTACTTCCCACTTTCTCTTCTATCAGGTTCAATGTAATCGGATTTATATTGAGGTCTTTAATCCATTTGGACTTGAGTTTTGTGCATTGGGATAGATATGAATCTATTTTCATTCTTCTACATGTTGACATCCAGTTATGCCAGCACCATTTGTTGAAGATACTTTTTTTTTTCCATTGTATAATTTTAGCTTCTTTGTCAAAAATCAGGGGTTCGTAGGTGTGTGTATTAATATCCGCGTCTTCAATTCAATTCCATTGGTCAACGTCTCTGTTTTTATGCCAATACCAATACTGTTTTCGTTACTATAGCTCTGTAATAGAGCTTAATGTCAGGGATGGTGATGCCTCCGGAAGCTCCTTTATTGTACAGGATTGTTTTGGCTATCCTGGGTTTTTTGTTTTTCCAAATGAAGTTGATTATTGTTCTTTCGAGGTCTGTGAAGAATTGTGTTGGGATTTTGATGGGGATTCATTGAATCTATAGATTGGTTTTGGTAGGATTGCAATTTTTCCTATGTTGATCCTATCTATCCAAGAGCATGGGAGATCTTTCCATTTTCTGGTATCTTCTTCGGTTTCTTTCTTCAAAGACTTAAAGTTCTTGTCAAATAAGTCTTTCACTTCTTTGGTTAGTGTTACTCCGAGATATTTTATGTTGTTTGTGGCTACTGTGAAAGGTGATGATTCTCTGATTTCCCTCTCAGCTTCTTTATCATTTGTGTACAGGAGGACTGCTGATTGTAAAAGCACAATTTTACTTTTTTAAAATGTGGGTGGTGGTATAGCTCTTGAATAGCATGCAGGAAGTTGTGGGTTTGGTCCTTTACAACTCATACCCTGGGTGTGGTGGTTTAGGGAGTAGACAGGGTCAGAAATTCAAGGTCATCATTGGCTTTGTCCTGGGTGAGCCTGAGGCCAGCATAAGGCCCTGTAAGACCGTGTCTCACATAAATCCACACCGGAAGTCAGGGGAGTTGTCAGTCAGTGTGTGCACTGAGTACAGTCTCAGCAGCCGAGAGAGCAGGGCCTTTTCTTCCCATCGCGTGCTTTTTATATTTTTTCTGATGCCCCCTAGTGAACTTCCAGGGGTAGATACTTCCTTTGCCCCGCTCATTACAGTTTTGTAGACCAGAGTAAGATCAGCCTCCTTTCCAAGGACTGACTTCCCTTCCAGCCATGTTTGTGGCACAGGCTGGGTCTCCCTAAAGCAGCTTCTGGTTCAGCATTTCCCGACAGACTAACCGCTTGAGTCAGAGAAACCATTGTTAGAGTCCCAGGCTGCCTGAATCCGACCAGATGGAGCTCTCAGGGAGACCTCCCTTCACTTGCTGTTTACAGCTCCCTTCCCCACACCACAGATTATCCACAGGAAGTTACAACCTCCCACGAGTATGCCCCCTCCAGAGTCCCTCACTAGACCTACTGTCTGTTCCCACAATCCTGTCTACACCTGCTGTGTACAAACTTGTAGATATGTCTTGGTTCTTTTGTTTCAAGACAGTCTCACTGTGTAGCCCTGGCTGGCCTAGACTCACTCTGTAGACCAGGCTGGCCTCAAACTCACAGAGATCTGCCTGCTTTGGAATTAAGGATATATACCACCACACCTGACTACATTTGTAGATTTTTAAGCTTCAAGGTTTGTTTTACAAGACTGAGTTCTTGTGGGTTGGAGTAGGTAAGAATGCTGGCTGCAGTTGGGTAGGTGGTAGCCGTGGCACATGCCTTAAATCACAGCACTGATCCAAGTGGTCTACAGGACAGCCAAGACGTTACACAGAAAAACCCTGTCTTGAAAAGACTTCACAAATGAATGAGTTCTTGGTAAGCTTCCTCTGCTGTCCTCACTTGCAGAAATCCCTCCAGATCATTTTTTTAAAGATTTATTTATTTGTTATGTATACAGGATTCTGTCTGCATATATACCTACAGATCAGAAGAGGGCATCAGATCTCATTACAGATGGCTGTGAGCCACCATGTGGGTGCTGGGGATTGAACTGAGGACCTCTGGAAGAACAGCCAGTGCTCTCAACCACTGAGCCATCTCTCCAGTCCCCGGGTTTGTTCTGTTTGTCTCTGTGTAGCCCTGGCTGTTCTAGAACTTGCTTTGTGGACCAGGCTGGCCATGAACTCACAGAGATCCTCCTGCCTCTGCTTCTCAAATGCTGGGATTAAAGGTGTGCACCACCACTGAGCTCAAGTGGTGGACTATTTATATTCCTCCTTCCTCCTTGGGGTTCAGAATCGTGACTCTGCCTTGTGCTAACTCCTTACGGGTCCCTTTCAGGTTAAACCATGATCCCGGTGACAGAGCTCCGCTACTTTGCGGACACGCAGCCAGCTTACCGGATCCTGAAGCCATGGTGGGATGTGTTCACTGACTACATCTCCATCGTCATGCTGATGATTGCTGTCTTTGGGGGGACGCTGCAAGTCACCCAGGATAAAATGATCTGCCTACCTTGTAAGTGGGTCACCAAAGACTCTTGCAACGATTCCTTTCGAGGCTGGGCGGAGCCTACTTACCCCAACTCCACAGTCGCGCCGACTCCCGACACAGGCCCCACAGGGATCAAGTACGACTTAGACCGCCACCAGTACAACTATGTGGATGCTGTGTGCTATGAGAACCGCCTACACTGGTTTGCCAAGTACTTCCCCTACCTCGTGCTCCTGCACACCCTCATCTTCCTGGCCTGTAGCAACTTCTGGTTCAAGTTTCCACGCACCAGTTCAAAGTTGGAGCACTTTGTGTCTATCCTGCTAAAGTGCTTTGATTCGCCGTGGACCACAAGGGCCCTGTCAGAGACGGTGGTGGAGGAGAGTGACCCCAAGCCCGCATTCAGCAAGATGAATGGCTCCATGGACAAGAAGTCATCCACAGTCAGTGAGGATGTGGAGGCCACTGTGCCCATGCTGCAGCGGACCAAGTCACGGATTGAGCAGGGCATCGTGGACCGATCAGAGACAGGAGTGCTGGACAAGAAGGAAGGGGAGCAGGCAAAGGCACTGTTTGAGAAGGTGAAGAAGTTTCGGACCCACGTGGAGGAGGGGGACATCGTGTACCGCCTCTATATGCGGCAGACCATCATCAAGGTGATCAAGTTCATCCTCATCATCTGCTACACTGTCTACTATGTGCACAATATCAAGTTCGATGTGGACTGCACTGTGGACATCGAGAGCCTGACCGGTTACCGCACCTACCGGTGTGCCCACCCTCTGGCCACACTCTTCAAGATCTTGGCATCCTTCTACATCAGCCTGGTCATCTTCTACGGTCTCATCTGCATGTACACACTGTGGTGGATGTTGCGGCGCTCCCTCAAGAAGTACTCGTTTGAGTCCATTCGAGAGGAGAGCAGCTACAGCGACATCCCAGATGTCAAGAACGACTTCGCCTTCATGCTGCACCTCATTGACCAATATGACCCGCTCTACTCAAAGCGCTTTGCTGTCTTCCTGTCTGAAGTGAGTGAGAACAAGCTGCGGCAGCTTAACCTCAACAACGAGTGGACGCTGGAGAAGCTGCGCCAGCGGCTCACCAAAAATGCCCAGGACAAGCTGGAGCTACACCTGTTCATGCTCAGTGGCATCCCTGACACCGTGTTTGACCTGGTTGAGCTAGAGGTCCTGAAGCTGGAACTGATCCCTGATGTGACCATCCCACCCAGCATTGCCCAGCTCACAGGCCTTAAGGAACTGTGGCTGTACCACACAGCAGCCAAGATCGAGGCTCCTGCTCTGGCCTTCCTGCGTGAGAACCTCCGGGCACTGCACATCAAGTTCACCGACATCAAGGAGATCCCACTGTGGATCTACAGCCTGAAGACACTGGAGGAGCTGCACTTGACGGGCAACCTGAGTGCAGAGAACAACCGCTACATTGTCATTGATGGGCTTCGGGAGCTCAAGCGCCTCAAGGTGCTGCGGCTCAAAAGCAACCTGAGCAAGCTACCACAGGTGGTCACGGATGTGGGCGTGCACCTGCAGAAGCTTTCCATCAACAACGAGGGCACCAAGCTCATTGTCCTCAACAGCCTCAAGAAGATGGTGAACCTGACGGAGCTGGAACTGATCCGCTGTGACCTGGAGCGCATCCCTCACTCCATCTTCAGCCTCCACAACCTGCAGGAGATTGACCTAAAGGACAACAACCTCAAGACCATTGAGGAGATCATTAGCTTCCAGCATCTGCACCGCCTCACCTGCCTTAAGCTGTGGTACAACCACATCGCCTACATCCCCATCCAGATCGGCAACCTCACCAATCTCGAGCGCCTCTACCTGAACCGCAACAAGATCGAGAAGATTCCTACCCAGCTCTTCTACTGCCGCAAGCTACGCTACCTGGACCTCAGCCACAACAACCTGACCTTCCTTCCTGCTGACATCGGCCTCCTGCAGAACCTCCAGAACCTGGCTGTCACGGCCAATAGGGTGAGTGGCCTGCCACAGGGTGACCGGCTAGGTGGCTCAGAGAACTAGTGTCTCAGGACAGTCGATGCTTCTGGGGTTGAGGTCCTTACTTGTTTCTAGAAACACTGGTGCTTGTTCAGGAGCCAGACTCCCAGACTTCATTGTAGATCTGCTGAATCAGAATCTCAGGCTAGGACTCTATCCTTGTCATATAAGCTTAGAGTTCTGCCCCAATGGTGGTGTGGTCAGGTAGGACCCGTGTTTCAGGGGTGTGTACAACATAGGAATCCCAAGACCAAGGTTTTCTTGGAGTGGGATGGTGGGAGGTAGGTCTTAACCTGGAGTTTGAGGTATCTGTCTCCCTCAGCTTGACTCCAACAAGATTTTGTGGCTAGGGGCCAGCCTGGGTTCCCTCCGTGGGTAGCTTTGCTGGCTGAGGTGAAGCCAATGTCTCTAGCTCCAACATTACTCGTGTCCTTCTCCTCTCTGCATTGGGGTGGTGGAGGGAAAAGTTGGGCTTAGGCGGAACAGCTTGTCCCCTACCTGCTTTTCTAGAAAAGAAATTGTGCAAACCACTGGGGCCTGGCATTGAAACTGTAGGTGGCCCCTGTGTACCAACTCTTTGTATGACTGGAAAGCCCCACCAAAAGGTAATGGGCCAGATAGATAGGGGTTAAAGGCAGGGCACTTCTGTAGCTTGTGGTCTGACCTCCTAGGGGAAACCAAGCTGTAGCCACTGGATGTTGGGTGAGAGGTTCCTTGTACTCAGGGCCTTCAGGATGTCTTCCTGTAAAAGATGGGGAGCCTGAGGCTAGGGATCAGGAGACTGAGCATTGATTCAGCCACCACCTCAGTGCCTCCATTACAAGGGTCCTTTAAGTGAGTTCTGCTGGCTCTCGCGTGGAGTTGTGACCTTGAGCAGGTGTGACACTGCAGCCTTCTGCTCCCAGGAGCTCTGTCTACCAGCCTCAGACATGGAGGTCAGTAGATCTGGTGAGGACTCGCCTCTGCACGGCACAGACTGCTGATAGCTTAGGTCCCTAGGCACCTCTAGTGCAGGTCCTCCTGATCCTCCATGTCAGAGGGATTGGGACGATCTTTATTTCCCTACCCCAGCCATGGCTTATGTATATTGGAGAGTCAAGGATGACGAGTCCACTTCTGGTTGTTTTCACTATAGTGAGACCCATTGAAAAGAGGAATTAGAGACTCATGAAGGGGGAAAAACAGAAACAAAACAAAAACCAAACAGGCCAATCCCTTCTTTAATGTGTGTGTGTGGGGGTACCAAGTGGCTCCCTGTGGCATAATGTTGGAGTCTGGTTACTCCAGGACGTTGGGGTGGACTCTCCATCCCTCACTCTGAAGTGTCTGCTGGGCCAGACTCCTACAGGAAGGTGTGAGCCAGCTTTCAGCCTTGCCTTATCTCGACCCCCACCCCAGATTCTCACGTAGGCTTGCCTGTTAGTGTCGTGCCTATTAGCTGAGGTCACCCCAGAACGGAGCTGGCGGAGGCATGTTGTCCTGTACTAGAGGAAGGAGACCCTCTGACACCCTGCTTAGCACATTGCTTAATCACATCCTGTCTTCACCCCCGGGAGTACCCAGAGAGAGGCCTTTTATAGGAAAAAAATGTGCTTGGACCAATTGCAGGCAGGCAGGGTCCTCCTGGACTTGAGACTACAGCAGGGTAGGCAGTGAGGTAAAAGGCTTGGATTGGACAAGGCTGCTAGGGACAGGAGTAAGAGTGAGTCCTCCGTTGGGGCTGGGGTGTGAGGGAGGTCTCAGGACCTGAAAGGAACGATTGAGTATGCATCCTGTGCTGGACCCTGAATGAATTGTCCTGAGACTTTCAGAGTCATCCTTGCGGTGCTCCTGCGAGGTGAAAAGTAAGGTCAGGTCGGAGCACATGGCTCCATGTCCATGGGGAGTCAGTGAAAGGACAGATGTAAATCTGGCGTGTGACTGGGCAGCAGGGCAGAGGCTGGCTTATGTGAGCTCAGAGTAGTGACTTTCCAGGGGCGTTGAGGGAGGGTTGAGGAGCCATGCAGGAGGGAGCAGACCGGAAGCTTCTGAGGGCCATCTTGGCTGAAGACCAAGTGGACCTGAGGCCATTTCTACGCTAATCAGGCAGCCACTGAGGTCTCTGAAAAGGTAGGATAGATGGGATTCAGGGTGATTGGAAAGAACTTTAAGCCTTCAGTGAGCTAGGGACAGCTCTGAAGGTTAGGTGTGGCTGTGGCCAAGCTACTGTAAGTACCTGCACTTTTCTCTGAGGCCTACAGAATGCTTGATGGCAGGGTGGTAGTGGTGAGGTTCTGGGGAGGGGACGTTGAAGAAGGGATCTCAGGAAGCACCGACTAACTCTGAGTGTCCCTGTCTGTACAACTCACTGGCCAGAACCATTTCTACTGCCCTTGACTGTATCATTAGAGGAGATCACAGGATGTATGTGGTGGTGGTGGTGGTGATGGGGGCAGGAAGGCACTGTGGCTATTCTGGGAAGGCTCTGGTCCCTGGGTCCTGCAGGGCCCACTTCCCATCTACCCTTGACTTTCGTATCCCTGCACTTCAGATCCTTACCCCATCCCTGACCCTGACCATAGCAGAGGAAGGGTTGGATACCCAGGTCAGACGTCTCCTTGAATAAGTCACTGTAACCCCCCTGTTACGGTGACTCTGAGGCTGTGGCCTCACTCATTTTCCTGCTGAGAAAACTGAGTTGTTGATTAGGAACCAAAACCTCAGAGGTTTAGCTCCAAAACTGAGAAACGGTCCAGAGTTAGGGATACTGGAGGTGAGAAGCTTTATGTTAAAAAATGGGGAAACTTGGCCAGGTAGCAGTGGCACACACCTTTAATACCAACGCTACCTACCAGTATAGGTAGGCAGATAGATCTTTGTGATTTTGAAGTCAGCTTGGTCTACAGAGTGAGTTCCAGGACAGCTGGGCTACACAGAGAAACCCTGCCTCAAAAACCAAAAATTAGCCAACCAAACAACAACAAAAAGAATGGGGAAACTGAGGCTCAAGAGAGCAAGAGGCTTCCCTGCTGGTATGGCATAACAGAGCGTTGTGTTTGACAAAATGAGAATGTGGTTCCTGTGTGAGTGGTGACAAAAAGCAAAGCTTGTATACTCTCACAGAAGTGGCCATGCACCCTCTGACAGGGTAGGGTATGTGTCACCTCTTCTTTGCAGGAAAATAGGAACAGTGGCGAAGTCCCTGAAAGTGGGGAGTCCCTGCTTGGGAGTACGGCCTAACTCCCCACCTGCCCATTCTTCTGAAGGTGGCAGTTTTCAGTCAGGTGTGGTAAGGACCCTTGTCTCTAGCTGATTGCCACAGAAGGGCAGGGGAGAAGCTGGCAGTCCTTAGGCTCTTCCTGCATGCCCAGGACACCTGGGATTGCTCTAATGTAGCTCTGTGGTTTGCCCCTTGCTCAGCCATTGCTGTGTATAGTCAACAGCTTTACTATTTTTTTTAAGACTTATTTATTTAGGGGGCTGGAGAGATGGTTCAGTGTTTAAGAGCACTGGCTGCTCTTCCAAAAGTCCTGAGTTCAATTCCCAACAACTACATGGTGGCTCACAGCCATTTGCAATGAGATCTGGTGCCCTCTTCTGGTGTGCAGGTATACACGCAGACAGAATGTTGTATACATAATAAATAAATAATTAAACAAACAAACAAATAAGTAAGTAAATCTTTATGTATACAGTGTTCTACCTGCATAGCCTACAGGCCAGAGGAGGGCATCAGATCTCATTACAGATGGTTGTGAGCCACCATGTGGGTGCTGGGAATTGAACTCAGGACCTCTGGAAGAACAGCCTGTATTCTTTACCTCAGAGCCATCTCTCTAGTCCTAGCATCGCTATTGCACATTGTACCAGGTTCAAATCGTGGCACCACCTCTTACCTGCTGAACTTCAGGACAAGTTCTTATCGTCAGTCTTCTGTTGTCTGTCTGTAAAATAGAAACATTCTCAGAGCATTAGCTGGTGGTTTCGAACACTGAGTGGGAAAGCAAGTGCCTGTGCTGAGAGCTAGAGATGCTCAGAGGTCAGGAGTGTCTGAGAGAACATGAGTTCAGTTGGCAGGATTTTTCATCTCATATAATATCCCACCAACACACATCAGACAACTCAACACCCCCATAACTATAGTTCTAGGGAACCCAGCACCCTATTCTGATCTTCTCAGGCATCACCCAGTGTAAATAAATCTTTTTTTAAAGGTGGGGTGGTGACTGGAGAGATAGCTCAGAGGTTAAGAGCACTGACTGCCCTTCCTGAGGTTCTGAGTTCAGTTCCCAGAAACCACCTGGTGGCTCATAGCCATCTATAAGGAGATCTGGTGCCCTCTTCTGGCATGCACAGGCACTAGGCATACACATGGGTGTACATAATGCATGCATGCAGGCAAGGACTCAAACATAAAAATAAGGATATCTTGAAATAAAAGATGGCTCTGATGTTAAGAGCACTTGATGCTCTTCAGAGGACGCAGGTTCAATTCTCAGCATCCACATGATGGCTAATAACTGTTTGTAACTCCAAATCTAGGGAACCTGATGCCCTCTTCTGGCTCCTGTGGTCACTGCACTCATGTGGTATACAGACATACATGCTGGCAAAACAGCCACACACATGAAAACAAATTAAAAAGATAGCTCAGTGAGAACAGCATCTTCTATCAAACCTGATACCTGAACTTGATCCCAGGGATCCACACAGTGGGAAAGAGAACTGACTCCCACAAGTGTCTTCACATACACACCAAACAAAAAGAAGGTAATCTTTAAAAAAAATAAAACAGTATCTGTGCTGCGTGAGCTCATATTATGGTAAGCTGCAAACAGGAGTGCCAAATGCTCACTACTGGGCCCCTGCACTCCTGTTACCCTGGGACCTGACAGGTAAGGAAGGTGTGTCCTGGGAGAAGCAGTGGTCTAGCTCTAATTGCCCTGGAATGTGAAAGTGAGTGGGGTAGGCAGTAACTGCCTGCTTGATAGGCCTGGCTAGACCTACCCTGCACACTTAGAGCCCGCAGTTCAGGAGATGACGGACAAAAGGATTAGCATTATGAATGTTGTAGGACTCAGGAAGCCAGGATAGCTTCCTGGAGGAAGTCACTGCAAAGGTAATACCTGTGTATGGGTAGCTGTTGACCAGGTTTGTATGTGGAAAGCCCAAAGACACTGTCCAGCCATACACCTCACCCTGGCCCTTTGCTCCCTCCTGCAGATCGAGGCGCTCCCCCCAGAACTCTTCCAGTGCCGGAAGCTGCGGGCTCTGCACCTGGGCAACAATGTACTGCAGTCGCTGCCCTCAAGAGTGGGTGAGCTGACCAACCTGACGCAGATTGAGCTTCGGGGCAACCGGCTGGAGTGCCTACCCGTGGAGCTGGGCGAGTGCCCACTGCTCAAACGCAGTGGCCTGGTGGTGGAGGAGGACTTGTTCAGCACGCTGCCACCCGAGGTGAAGGACCGGCTCTGGAGAGCTGATAAGGAGCAGGCCTGAGCAGAGCCTGGAGGAGCAGCAAGGACCCTCAGCATGCCCTCAGGCCAAGTGGGCAGTTCAGTTCTCCCAGAACTGCTGGACAGCGAGCCGGGTCCAGCCAGGCAGAACCTGGGCCAGGCATAAGCTGGGCCAGGACAGAAGACAGGAACTGAGGGGCTGGCCCCTTTTCTTCCTCTGGGACTCATACACCCAGGGCAGGCACTTGCTGGGGACCAGAAACTCTGAGACTAGTCTCCGAGTACAGTATTTGGACAATCAGGGTCTTCACCCTGGAGGCCATCTCTGCCTCAGGGGCTGAGCTGGCACCATAGGCACAGGGACAGTAACTTAGATTTGGGTATTTATTTTTGCCACTTCCCATCTCCTCCCTCCAGATAACTTATACATTCCCAAGAAGGTCTGGCTCTGGGAAGTTTTTAAGAGACCTGCAGGGTTTGCCTTTCCTTTCAGGTGATGCTGACAGAAACAATGCCCACCCAGACTTAGGCAGAGCCAACCGCAGGACGGTCACCTTATTGGCACGGGGCTAGGATCTGGCAGCGAAGCTTGTGGGAGACCAGGCCTCCAGGTGGAAGGGTCAGGCCTGGGGCTTGCCCCATCAGTTTTTGAAGCAATTTTAGGGTTTTTTGTTGTTGTTGTTTTGATTTTTTTTTTTTAAGCTTTGAAAATGATGGTTTGGGTATTAAAAAAAAAAAAACTAAAAATAAAAAAAGACACTAAAGGCCAGTGAGTTGAAGTCTCAGGATGGGTGGTATTTCCCCTTGAGCAAAGCAGCAAGACATTGAAGGAAACTTCCTGTCCCTGTGGTGTGGGCCAGGATGTTTTTCCTGTCTGTCCTGACCTTGGTCCAGTGGAGCTGTTTGTTCTTCTCTTCTCCTGGGCAGACAGGGCTTTTATTTTTGTTTGCTTTTAGGTTTTTTTTTTTTTTGTGTGTGTGTGTCTTGTTATTTTTCTTTTCCTCCATGGGTCTTGGCAGACACCCTTTTTGTGACTGTCAGCCAAAAGGAAGGCTCTGGAACTGCCAAGAAGGGAGGAGACTTGGGCTGGCTGATCCCCAGGGGACCGGTGCTCCATCCCTTCCTCCCCACCCCCATGATGCCACTCATGCACAGTGTTAAGGAGCCTCGAGCAGCTGCTTCCCCCAGACTCTGTCCCCACATCGTGTGTCGTGGGTTTGCTCAGTGCCACCACTCGCCTCTGCTGCTGCGTACATTGGCTGTCACCATCTGGTCCTGATTGGGTGCAGAGAGGTCACCTCTGGGAGGGCAGCTTCCATGGGCACCTGGTTTGCACACAGTACAGTTAGCACCTAGTGGCAGTAAGCCACTCAGCTTTAGATCAGTCACTAGGGTTCCCACTTTAGAAGGGTCCTTGCCTTAGATCAATCACATGGACACTAAGGCACGTTTTAGCGTCTCTTGTCTTAACAATTATGTCTGTCTCTGTCACTTTGTGTTTTCTGCGTCGTGTCATTGGATGTAACCCTTGGAAATACTGCACACTAGCCTCTGACAACCATGAAGCAATCCGTTACACGTGGGTCTGATTTGTGGACTCGGTTCAAATATCAAATAAATCTATAACAAAGTTGCCTTTGCAGGTCTCTGTGCATAGGACTCGATTTGCCCCTTGACTTCTGAGGTGTCTTGGTCCTGGTTGACTAGTCTGCTGAGGGACCGTTTATTGGGCATCTACATACAGTGGTGCTCTCTGCTCACCCCTCTGCCCTGAGAAACTTAGAGTACCTTTGAGGCAGTTGCTGGATGCTCCAAGCATGGTTCCTGACCGGAGGTCTTGTGACCAATTCATTTTCTGTTGTCCCAGGCACCTGTTTGGGCCCTCATGAGCTTTGATTGTTTGGGACTGGGAGTCATCTGGAATGGGAGCCAGTAGCCAGAAGTTCTTGTTCCATCCAGCCCAGTTGTTCTGTGCATGAAGCTAAGCCCATCTCCTCACTGTGTGGCCTCCATATCCCCATCTGTGCCGAGGGCCTGTCCATCTTTCAGAAGATTCCTCGGGTTGTGATACCCAAGTCTGCATGGTTCTGCAGAGTAAGGCTGGCAGTGACCAAGGGGAGGCCTGCCTGGATTCCATCCCCTTTGGGGTCAAGGACAGACGCTCTGAGAAGTAGAACTGCCTTCACATCTCAACTCTACTGAGACCCTAGTTCCCTTAATTTTTTGTTTGTCCCCCCCATTTCTTCTTCTTTTTTTTTTTTTTCTCATTTGTAAAATTGGAGTAATATTGGCACGGACAGGGTTGTTTAAAGGAGCCATGGTTATATAATGTCCACTTCTATTCTCCGTGGCTGTAGTACCTAACAGTGGTATATGGATTGGGGGAGGACAGGGGAGGCGTTGCTAGGAATGGAACCCAAGGCCTTGAACATGAGAAGCAAGTGTTCTTTTCATCCACTGAGCTATATTCCTCTCTCCTGGGTGATCTGTAGAGGAGTGCTTACCTGGGTTCACAGTTGCAGAGACTAGACCAGGATCTGATGGCTGTACCAGTGAGGGCTGCATGCTGCTTCCTAACATCACAGGAGTTGGGAGCTGCAGGGCTAGCCTGTTCCCAGGAGAGGCATTAACCCATTCATGAGGCTGGACCCAGACACTTCCTCCCCGTGGTTGTTGGATGCAGCCATGACCGCAGCCACAGCTGCAATCTCAGAGGTTTGGAAACTGAATCAGATTGCAGAGGACGAAGCCAGTGCAGGCTGTAGAGTGGCCAGCCAGACCTATGGAACAAGCAGAGAGGGCCATTTGACCAAAACTCAAAGTAAGTGAAGTTAAGTTTCTAATAGATGAATTTAGGAGTTACAAGCTCAAGCCCGGTGATCATTCTCCTACCTTCTGAACCGTGTGCATGTCAAGAGATGACCAAGAGATGACGCCAGGAGTCTTTAGGTGAGGAAGAGAGACCAAAGTGTGATCTTAGGAGGCCTGAGTTGCTTGGGCAGTTCTTCTGGAACTGACTAGAGCCTGTCTCCCTTGCTCCACAGGGGACTGACCCCTCAGACCTGAGCCAGAACCCCCTCTACCCCTGCCCTTGTGGACTGTTGGCAGACAGTGGGCTCCACTCACAGAAAGACCCTCTTTCATACCTTCAGGTAGGGAACTTCCCTTCCTATCTGGTTTGACCTAATCTGGTCCCTGCCCCACCCTGTTAACACCCTGGGGTAGGGATGGGGGTTGAGAGACTTTCAGGTCAGTGCCCCAGACCCAGAGAATTCAGTCTGGAACTGGTTAGTTTCTGGGGAAAAATGATGTGGAAATACCACCCACCCTCCCCTCAAGGCCAGCGGAATGAAAAGAGTGCAGCTTCCTTACCACCCCCCACCCCCTCCCCCACACTCTACCTAAAACCACAGCGGTGGCCTAATCCCTACTTACAAAACTTGGAGGCCAGGTGATGGTGGCTGCTGGGCCGGTGGCGCACGCCTTTAATCCCAGCACTCGGGAGGCAGAGGGAGGCGGATCTCTGTGAGTTCGAGGCCAGCCTGGTCTACAGAGCTAGTTCCAGGACAGGCTCCAAAGCCACAGAGAAACCCTGTCTCGAAAAACCAAAAAAAAAAAAAAAAGAAAAGCAGAGGGAGAAGCAGTTGGGAGGTACTTCCTAGGTGTTAGCCCCAGGCCAGCCTGGCTCCTTATCAGCCATGATTAGTACTTGCTATTCACTGGGTCCTGTTATCACCAACCTCAGAAAGTAAGGGCTGGACCCCCACTGCCTGCCTGGCCAGCCCCTGCCCCCAGCCTTTCATGAGGCCCTCAGGCCACTGCTGGCTCAGCGGTAGGGGCCCTCTCTGCTCCTTGTTCCAGGAACTGGGTGTCTGTTTTTGCTCAGCGATTGCATCAGAAAGGACTAGTTCTGTGTGCCTTGCCCTGTGACTCCCAGTTCTGTCTCCAGGGCCTTCCCCAGCCTGACCCGAGAGAATTCCCATCAGCCCTAAGGTCCACTGGGCACAGCCCTCTCTGGCTTTCTTGAGGCCTGTACAGCCTAGACAACTGTAGCTCCCAGTGTTATGGTCCAGAAAACACTTGATGTGGAGCCAGAGCTCGCTCTCTCCGCTGAGCAGTGCCCCCCTCCTTGCTCCTGAGACTTTCTGTCCCTTGGCTGTTCAAAGCACCATTTCTGGGAAGGCCAGTGGACCGCTTTTTAGAGCCCAATGTCCCTGCCAGCTGCAGAGCCAGCAGGTGGTTCTGACTTTCCTGCCAGCCCCTCTGTAGACTAGTCGTCCCTCATTCTGAGGCCCAGTACCCCCTCATCTGCCTTCCCTCAGCACCGCTCCGGTCTTCCAGCATCTAGAGGGCTTCAAATCAAAGCTGAACGCCCTCCCCCCCCCCCCAAGTTATTTTCCTAGGATCTCTTAGGCCTTCACAATGCGAAGCCACTCAGTCCCACAAACCCTGCCTCAGGGTAAACTTAGATCCTGTGACTAGGGACTTTCCAGCCTTTGCTCAGCAGACTAGCAGTGCAGCCTTCTGCCTGCCTCACACGAAAGAGCCATTCCTCGTGCCACCCAGGAGTGCATTCTAGACGGAAACCTGAGGGACCAAGGGAGCATGCGCTGTGAGGGGAAATAGGTGAAGGCCAGTCGCGGATTAACTGGAGGCTGGTCTGGGGCAAAGACCAGGCCTACTTCCCTGTTCAGAAATGGTGGGGGAGGGGTAAGGGGCGGGACTGGACCTCGAGTGGAAGGCACAGACTGGACTGTGTGTTCGGGAGGGCGGAGCTGTGGGATGGGCTGTTTTCCGGGTAGGTGAGAATTCAGCCCTTCTGAGCTTCCTCACCGGGCTCTCTCCCTGGAACTTTTCCCTATCCAGCCCTGGAGTCAGCACCCTGGGCCAGCGGTGTCCTGCAGTAATCCCCATGGCCTGCCTGAGTCCCTCACAGCTCAAAAAGGTAGGGGTCTGGGGCTGGGAGAGTCAGACAAGGGAGGGGGTGCAGAACCCTAGTGACCCTCACACCTCACAAAGGAGAGAAGGTTCCCCATGCATAAACCCTAACTCTGTGTTCATAGCCTGAAGCTGACAGACCATTGACCCCACCCCCCAGATGGGATATGGTAGGAGTTGGGGGTGGAGAAACCAGAATTGAGATTAGCCAATCCAGCCAGCCCCGGGGGCCTGTTGATGAAGGCAGAGAAACTAGATGTGGACAGGCCAGTAGATAGGTCAGACCCATTGTGAAAGCCTACCATATAGGGGTTAGGAGTTGGAGTGCACACACTTCAGAATATCTACCCATGCCTTCATATGCCAAGACTGTTACTGTTTTCCATCAAGTCCCGCCTGGAGCTATGGTTGGAGCTTAGTAGCCGAGTCCATGCTGATAGCCCTGATAGATTCCAAACACACACACACACACACACACACACACACACACACACACACCCCACACGTCTCATGACAGCTGCCACTGTTGCCCCAGTGCCTAAATACACACTGGAAGTCAGTCCTTTTCTCCCGTCTCACAGAATATCCAGAGACATAGCCCTCCCCAGAGTTTTTCTGTGTCTCCCTGGCTGCCCTGGAACTAGCTCTGTATCTAGCTAGTTCAGGCTAGCCTCAATCTCATAGACATCTATCTGCCCCTACTTCCTGAGTGCTGGAATTGAAAGTGGGACAGGTCATCATGCCAGGCCCTATTTACATCTCTGCTTTCTGTTTTTTGTTTGGTTTTGTTTTTTGGAGATAGGTTTTCTCTGTGTAGCTCTGGCTGTGGACCAGGCTGGCCTTTAACTCGAGATCTGCCTCCTCTGTTAGGATTAAAGGCCTGGGTCACCACAGCCAGCTCACCTTTGCTTTCTGACCTCGAGTTTTGTTTTCTTTTTCAGTGCTGGGGACGGAGGCCAGGGTCTTCCTTGTAACATGATGGGAAAGCAGCCGACTTTGAGCGGCACCCCAGCCCTGAAGATGCTCTTCCTCACCTTACCTCTCTCAACAGTCCCCAAACAAAAATACCTGGGCTACGTGGGGTGGGAATAAGCCCTCACCCCCACCAGCTCCTTCCCGCCTGCTCTCCAGCCCACCTCTCACCCTGGGTTCTTCCAGTGCCCAGAGGCTTTGCAATTCTATTTTCTGTCCGCAGTGATCTTTCCTATCTCTTTACTTCCCAGTATCCTGTGCTTTCCTTTAAATGCAGTTCAGCAGAGCTGCTCTTTGACCCTTCACCTCATTAGGCTCCACCTTTAATTCTCACAGCCTGCCCCTCTCCCCCGTACTTAACATAATGTGAGATGGGGTGTTTGCATGACATTAGTGATGTGTTGTCTCTGTCATGTGAGGGTGGCTTGTTCGTAACCACATGTCTCTCCTAAACCTGTCTCATATGCGCACATGTTTACTTAAGAATCGAATAGTCAGACATGGTGCACACCTCTAATGCCAGCTTTCAGGAGGCTGAGGCAGGAGGATCTTGAGTTTGAGGCCTCGCTGGACTGCACAGAAAGCCCCTGTCTTCAAACAAACAAGCATTAAATGAGCAAACAAAAGAAGAGGGCCAGAGAGGTGACTGGGTGGCTAAGAGCATTTGTGCAGTCATGGGGACAGTGTTCGACTTTCGGCACCCACTTAGCCCACCTCTGGGTGGAGACAGGGCTGCTAGGGCTTACAGGCTAACAGTCTCCTGAAGAAAGCATGAGCCCAGGCTCAAGGAGAGCACCTGCCTCAGGGACAGAGAAAGCAGTAGGGAGGACACCCATTGTCCTCTTCTGGTGTCCCTGCACATGCACAAGTGTGCACACCTTCAAGTACACACACACATTATACTCAAATTGACATGTTTACACATAAATAAGCAAAAAAAAAAAGTTCTATTTCCATATGTCCCTAACCCATTGGAGGCCAACAGTAGAGACAACGTCCCCTTTCCTTTCATCGCTAAGATCCAAGCAGCCAACATTTGTTAGGAATAATCCTAAGAGGAGCCGCACAAACAATTCCAATCAGACCAGATTAGACCCAATCAAAAGATGCCCACTTTTAGTGCATGCAGCGCTCTCCCGGGTGGCCGGGACAGCATGGAGGGGAGAGAGAAGGGGAGAGGAGCCCACACAAACCCAGGAGACCACCACGTGTCCCCTTTCTAGGCACAGCCTAAATAGCTTGTGGGAGTGGTCCTAACCCTCCCTGGGGAGGAGTCAGCGCTTGGTGGGTTTTTCCAGAGGTGAAGTCCGAACCAAGGCAACTCCCAGGGGGAGGGGACTTAGGATGGATGCCAGGGGCTGGGGTGATGCTTCCAATCATCCCAGACTTTTTGGATATAGGGGTGTCAGAGGGCTGGGGTTTCACTTTCAATCAAACAATATTGACTGTCCCTTCCCTGAATACCAGACACCCATGTCCAGGACAGGTGACCTAACAGCAGCAGGACAATGCGCTTGGTTCAGGTTTGAGGTCAGACAGGGGTCATAAGGCATGGGAGAGGGCAGAGGGAATCCTGCGTCTTGTTTCTGCCTGCAGTTCCAGGAGGATGGGTTTCTGCTCTTGGAAGGATTCCTGACAGAAGATGAGTGTGCGGCCATGCAACAGAGGATTCGTGAGATTGTGGCTGAGATGGACGTCCCTCTGCACTGCCGGACAGAGTTTTCCACCCAGGAAGATGAGCAGCTTCGGAATCAGGTAGGTGCCTGAGTCCGTGAGGATGGTAATCTGGCTTTTGGCTTTTGTTTTTTTCTTTCTTTTTTTTTTTTTTAAATATTTATTTATTTATTATGTACACAATATTCTGTCTGTGTGTATGCCTGCAGGCCAGAAGAGGGCACCAGACCCCATTATAGATGGTTGTGAGCCACCATGTGGTTGCTGGGAATTGAACTCAGGACCTTTGGAAGAGCAGGCAATGCTCTTAACCTCTGAGCCATCTCTCCAGTCCCCTGTTTTTGTTTTTTTCAAGACAGAGTTTCTCTGTAGCTTTAGTGCCTGTCCTGAAACTAGCTCTTGTAGACCAGGCTGACTTCAAACTCACAGAAATCCCCCTGCCTCTGCCTCCCGAGTACTGGGTTAAAGGCATGCGCAACCACCGCCACCCAGATGAGCATCTGGTGTTTGCTGGGAACTCAGTACTCTTCTGAGGCAGGGGTCTGCATGAGAGGACCCCAGACCACAGGCTTCTTCTGAAAAGGGATCAGGCGTCAGCCGTCTGCATGCCAGGCACCAGGCTAAGGAGCTATGTATGCTGTATCCCTGTTCACTTGGCAAATGGGAAAAGCAGGGCTTTTCCATGCGCAATACTGGGGCAATACTGTGTTGCTCCAGCCACACGGTTTGTAACTGATAGAGCCAGGACTTGAATCCAGTTCTCTGATAGCAAGTGGTGTTGGGCATTGACCTGCTGTGGTTTCTCAAGTTCCCTGGTCACAAAGAACCTTCTGTGACCAGAGTGAGCCCTGAGATTCTGATGGGCCACTCTGGGGTTAGTCATCCTGCACTAGGAAGGTCAGTTGCTTCCTCAGACCCAACACCCTTTGACCGGATAGGTGGTTCTTCCAGCCAGTTCCTTTAACCCTTCTTAGTATGGATTTCTGAGTGGTCCAGGCAACAGGGTTCACTGATACTGATGCCAGTGAGCTTCTGCCATCTGGTGCTTATAAATAGAATTACAGCAGCCAGAAGCTGCCTTCCCCAGAAGAGGGAGGGAAGGGTGGAGTCTTCAGAAAACACATCACAAGTGTTTTTGTTTTTTTCCCAAGTAGAAGGGCACACACACTCTAAGGAGTGAGGGCGCTGAATCTTGTCCCCTCTCCCAACTATCTTCTGAGAAGACTCCAACAATCAGTAGAGAGCAGAGGTAGGAAGAATGGAAGAAGAAAGGGTGTGTTGGAGAGATAGCTTGGTGGGTTCTACCGGGTTCAATTCCAGTTCCTACATGGCAGCTCACAACAACTGTACCTCCACTTCTCGGGGACCCAATATCCTCTGCAGACACACATGTGGGCAAAACACCAGTGTACATAAAATATTTTTTTTTTAATCTTAGGAATTTTTTTTTTTTAATGTTAGAAGCGGGATGGGGGAAGGGGGAGAGAGCACTGGCCAGGGTGGCCTTTAGTTCCAGCAATCAGGAGGCAGAAGTTGGTGGATCTCTGAGTTCGAGGCTAGCCTACTCTACAAAGTGAGTTCCAGGACAGTCAGGGCTACATAGGGAAACCCAGTCTTGAAAAACAACAAAACAGGCCGGGCAGTGGTGGCGCACGCCTTTAATCCCAGCACTTGGGAGGCAGAGGCAGGCGGATCTCTGTGAGTTCGAGACCAGCCTGGTCTACAAAGGGAGTTCCAGGATAGGGTCCAAAACCACAGAGAAACCCTGTCTCGAAAAACCAAAAAAAAAAAAAAAAAAAAAAAAAAAAAGGAAGAAAAAGAAGGGTACTGTGGCTGGGCAGTGGTGGCATGTGCCTTTAATCCCAGCACTGGGGAGGCAGAGGCAGACTGATCTCTATGAGTTCGAGGCCAGCCTGGTCTACAGATTGAGTTCCAAGACAGCTAGGGCTGTTACACAAAGAACACAGAGAAACCTGGTCTAGAATAAACAAAACAAAACAAAAGATCTCTAGATCCTTTTCTTTCCATGCGTATGGGTTTTGCTTGCATGCATGCATGTACACCATGCGTGCAGCGTGAGAGGAATCCCCTGAGAGTGGAACTGCAGAAAGTGAGCTGTTACAGCCGGGCGGTGGTGGCGCACGCCTTTAATCCCAGCACTCGGGAGGCAGAGGTAGGCGGATCTCTGTAAGTTCGAGGCCAGCCTGGTCTACAAAGGGAGTTCCAGGACAGGTTACAACGGATCCAGAATTGATCTTGGTCTTGGGGAGAGCAGCCACTGCTCTTCATCACCGAGCCACCTTTTTTTCCCCAACAAGCCTTACAGTTTCAGCAAAACTGTGCATTTTTTTTCCAAGACAGGGTTTCTCTGTAGCTTTGGAGCCTGCCCTGGGACTCACTCTGTAGACCAGACTGGCCTTGAACTCCCAGAGATCTGCCTGCCACAACCATCTGTCACTTTGAGCTCAGTGCTCCACAGGTCATATTAGATACTAAACAGATAAAATAGGCTGAACCCCTGTTAATGTGACATTCAAGCTAGGTAAAGATGTTCAATTGTGCGGGGTGACAGTGACTTCTTGCTGTGGCCAAACCTGGCAAGCAGAAGGAGGATGGATTTACTGAGCTTGCTGTTCCAGATGGTTCAATCCATGGTCACTTGGCTTTGTGGCAGGGAGGTCATGATGGGCAGAGCTGCTCACCTCAGGGCAGCTGGGAAGCAGAGAACACCGAAGAAGGGTCTGTGTCAAGATGTACCCTTCCTTCAAAGCCTCACCCTGTGACCTACTTCCTCCATCAAGGTCAGACTCCTTAGAGCCCACCCAGCCATGAGCTCCCCTTCCCGCCCACTGACGCCCCAGCTGGGAACCAGGCCTCCAACACGAGCCCATTTGGGAGGACAATTTTGCTATATACGCTGTAGGAACTGATGCCAATGGTGGTGGTGCCACCTTTAATCCCAGCACTTGGGCAGCAGAGACAGGCGGATCTCTGAGTTCGAGGCCAGCCTGGTCTATGGTGGGAGTTCCAGGACAGCCAGGGCTACACATTTTTTTTTTTTTTTTTGAGAGCTGTGTGAGATGGCTCAGTTGCTAAGTTGCTTGCCAAACAAGAGTGAGGACTTGTGTTCGGTCCCTAAGACCTACATAGAAAAGGTGGGGTGCACACTCGTCCCAGTGCTGGAGAGCTGGAAACAGGTGGATCCTTAGGGCTTGCTGGCCTGTAGGCAGATTTTTTGTTTAATTATAAATGTTCAGCTGATAGCTCAGGCCGGTTGCTGATTACTAGGTAACTCTTACATTTTAAATTAATCCATATTTCTTATCTAAGTTCTACCATGAGGCTCATGGCTTTTTATCTTATTTTCCCCAAGGTTTTTTTTTTGTTTGTTTGTTTTTTGTTTTGTTTTTGTTTTTGTTTTTTTTGAGACAGGGTTTCCCTGTAGCTTTGGAGCCTGTTCTGGAACTAGCTCTTGTAGACCAGGCAGGCCTCGGACTCACAGAGATCCACCTACTTCTGCCTCCCGAGTGCTGGGATTAAAGTCGTGCGCCACCACTGCCTGGCTGGCTTTTTCAATGTATAAGATTGTCAGCTTATGCCGGGCGGTGGTGGCGCACGCCTTTAATCCCAGCACTCGGGAGGCAGAGGCAGGTGAATCTCTGTGAGTTCGAGGCCAGCCTGGTCTACAAGAGCTAGTTCCAGGACCGGCACCAAAGCTACAGAGAAACCCTGTCTCGAAAAACCAAAAAAAAAAAAAAAAAAAAAAAGATTGTCAGCTTATACAGATTTACCTGCCAAAACTCCATAGTAAATCAAGGAGCATTTGTAATAAGAGGTGACCAGGAAATCTCAGTTTGTAGCTGTAACGTGAATCCTAATTGGTCTTAAAAATAAAACCTGGAGCCGGGCGGTGGTGGCGCACGCCTTTAATCCCAGCACTTGGGAGGCAGAGGCAGGTGAATCTCTGTGAGTTCGAGACCAGCCTGGTCTACAAGAGCTAGTTCCAGGACAGGCTCCAAAGCCACAGAGAAACCCTGTCTCGAAAAACCAAAAAAAAAAAAAAAACAAACAAACAAAAAAAAACAAGCAAACAAAAAGAATCCAACATTCACACAGACATACCTGCACTGCAGACAAAATACCAATGCACATAATATAAAGTAAGAATAATGAGCCGGGCGGTGGTGGCGCACGCCTTTAATCCCAGCACTTGGGAGGCAGAGGCAGGTGAATCTCTGTGAGTTCGAGACCAGCCTGGTCTACAAGAGCTAGTTCCAGGACAGGCTCCAAAACCACAGAGAAACCCTGTCTCGGAAAAAAAAAAAAAATAAATAAATAAAAAATAAAATAAAACCTGGAGTTAGACATTGGGGTAAATTCTGGAAGATCAGAGAGACAAAGGAGCAAGCCACAGCTACCTCTTACCTCTATGAAATCCTCAGACTAAAAGAGCTTGAGCTCCTGTCTCTTCCCGCTGCATAGCCCTCTCTCCACCCAGGCATAGCACTTCCTGTCTGCCTGTACAGACCTCCAGACCTCTATGGTCAGCTAGTGGCTGGCTCCATCTTCTGATCTTCAGGCAAGCTTTGTTAGAGTACAAACAAGACATCACCACACTGTCCCCTTTTTGTCTAAAATTAAAAAAGGTTATAATTAATATAAGAAAAACTATATATGATAAATATAGTAACTATATGCAATATATACAGGCAATAAATACATCAACAATGTCTGCTCCATTAGCAATTGACAAATTGAGAAAAAATACTCTATATACCTCTTATCTTAGTGAGTCTAAAAGGTTGTACCTAATTCACTTTCTATTCTAACTTGCATTATCAAAACTATTTTCTAATGTCTTTCAACCTTATATACTTTATACCTCTTTAGTGAACTTCTTTTCTGAATCTGGTAAGAAGGAAAACTATAACTATAAAGTCTTCAACTCCATCAGAGACCAGAGAAGGAAATAATATTACCTGAGTAATCAGGAAGTGCAAGCAAACAACTTCCAAAAAATGTGAGAAATGACAGAAACAGCTGGCTGCCTGGACAGCCACCTCTGCAGCATTGGGGCATCCATCTTCAGCCTACAGGCCTAGCATATCGGACAGACTTTTCTTTGAAGCGGGACATTCTGAAGGCTGTTCTACCTTGTCTTGGCAGTTTGGCAGTCACTTTCTTTTGTGTCCTGCTTGTATTTAGGCAGCATATAGTCAGCAGTCGAAGCGAGGCAGTTTCTTGCCCAGTGGCTTACCTTTGCCACAAAGAAAGTAAACTCCATGTGGAGTTTTTTTGATGCCAAGAACAGACATGTCTCATTGTCATAAAAAAAAAAACCCATATGTTATTAAAATATCCTAAATACCATATCCTGCAGATCTCTGAAGTGTTTGAAGATGACCTGTCTATCTAAAATATATCTCTGTTTGATCTTGAAAACATACCTAATATGACTACAAGTTTGACTGCAATAATTAACTACTAACTTGCATTTCTTTATATCTGAATTAGTTGGTAATGATACTTTAAAAGACTAGAAATTTGCATTACATTGCTAAATGAGTTGTATAGGTACAGTACCTTGAACAAGATTAGAAATGTATGTACAGGTGGCTGGAGAGATGGCTCAGAGGAATAGAGCACTGGCTGCTCTTCCAGAGGTCCTGAGTTCAATTCCCAGCAACCACATGGTTGCTCACAACCATCTGTAATAAGATCTGGTGTCCTCTTCTGTACTGCAGGATACATGAAGGAAGAAACCTATATACATAATAAATAAAAATCTTTAAAAAAAAATGTATGTACAGTTCTAACAAAAATCATCTTAAATTTGTATCAATTTACAAAAATCCATATCAATGTAAAATGTTTAAAACAAGTAGTTGCTTTTTTAAAAAAATATTTATTTATTATGTATACAATATTCTGTCTGTGTGTATGTCTGCAGGCCAGAAGAGGGCACCAGATCTCATTACAGATGGTTGTGAGCCACCATGTGGTTGCTGGGAATTGAACTCAGGACCTTTGGAAGAGCAGGCAATGCTCTTAACCGCTGAGCCATCTCTCCAGCCCAAGTAGTTGCTTTTTTTTTTTTTTTTTTTTTGGTTTTTTGAGACAGGGTTTCTCTGTGGTTTTGGAGTCTGTCCTGGAACTAGCTCTTGTAGACCAGGCTGGTCTCGAACTCACAGAGATCCGCCTGTCTCTGCCTCCCGAGTGCTGGGATTAAAGGCGTGCGCCACCACCGCCCGGCAGTAGTTGCTTTTTTGATTTAAAAGTAGATTCAACCTTTTTATCCTATTTCTGTATCCCCTTTTTCTTTTCACAGTAGATTCAGTAATCTACCTTTATACCCTATCATATCTATACAGTAATCTACCTTTATACCCTATCATATCTATACAGTAATCTACCTTTGTACCCTATCATATCTATACAGTAATCTACCTTTATACCCTATCATATCTATACAGTAATCTACCTTTGTACCCTATCATATCTATACAGTAATCTACCTTTGTACCCTATCATATCTATACAGTAATCTACCTTTGTACCCTATCATATCTATACAGTAATCTACCTTTGTACCCTATCATATCTATACAGTAATCTACCTTTATACCCTATCATATCTATATCACCCTTTTTTCTTTTCAGAACAAGAACCCTGAATCTAATCTCCTTTGTTTAGCTTTTTCCTTGACCATAACCAATAATAATTTGTTACCAACCCCCCTAAGCAATGACAAATATCCATAGCCCATTAAACAACCAAAACCCTCCCACCCCACCTCTTGGGAATGTGGGTATCATTATCTTAAAATTACTCTCCCCTGTCTAGGGATGATGGCATCTTTAGGGGATTCTGAAAAGAAAACTTTGGGTTAATTGTCAAGTCCTGGGAGAGGTTGCCATATCATTTGTTGTCCAGTCTCTGCCTCGAGCTAGAGTGGTCTGTGAGGCTGGATCATCTCAGCTAGCCACCTCGAAATTGTCTTGAGCAGTTTGTAGTCCAAAGTCAATCTTTAGGTGTTGTTTTCCAGCTTAGTGGTATTGTCATAGTCCTGGTGGAATCATCGTTGTATGGTCCCATAATCCTATTCAAGACTTCAAAGTTCACTGCTAAGCATGGTCTTGATTCACTGCAGAAAACTTAAACGTTTTAAATGTTATGTGCAGAAGATCTCAAAGAGTTTATAGGATCAATATTTGTTATGTATATCCAGAGTACAAAAATTTAATTCCTAGTTACCTGATAGAGGCTCAGACCTAAAATCATGTACAGGAACCTAGTAAGGCTTATTCTAGGATTAGTTAGTATTCTATATGACCATTAATATCATGACAAAAAATTTAAAAAATATATTATCTTATAAGTTTTGATATAATATTTTTTTTTTTTTTGGTTTTTCGAGTTGAGATAATATTTATACCTTTAGGGGGCTGGAGAGATGGCTCAGTGGTTAAGAGCATTGCCTGCTCTTCCAAAGGTCCTGAGTTCAATTCCCAGCAACCACATGGTGGCTCACAACCATCTGTAATGAGGTCTGGTGCCCTCTTCTGTCCTGCAGGCATACATGTCAGATAGAATATTGTATACATAATAAATAAATAAAAATTTAAAAAAAAATATTTATACCTTTAGAAAAGCTTTAAAGAGTCAAAATAAGGGACTGGAAAGATGGCTTAGTGGCTAAGAGCATTGACTGATCTTCTAGAGGTCCTAAATTCAATTCCCAGCTACCACATGGTGGCTCACAACCACCTACACGGGGTTCTGATGCCCTCTTCTGGCATAATGGTGTACATGCAGACAGAGCACTCATACATAAATAAATAAACCTTGCTGGGCGGTGGTGGCGCACGCCTTTAATCCCAGCACTCGGGAGGCAGAGGCAGGCGGATCTCTGTGCGTTTGAGACCAGCCTGGTCTACAAGAGCTAGTTCCAGGACAGGCTCCAAAACCACAGAGAAACCCTGTCTCGAAAAACCAAAATAAATAAATAAATAAATAAATAAAACAGGAAAATAAATAAATAAACCTTAAAGAGATGGCTCAACAGTTAAGTGTAGTAGTTGTTCTTGTGGGGGACCAGGGTTCCCAGCACTCACATGGTGGCTTACAACCATCACTAACTCTAGTTCCAGGGAATCCTGCGCCTTCTTCTGGCGTCTGAAGGCACCAGGGATGCAACTGGTGCACACATATACATGCAGACAAAACACTCATACACATAAAAACAAAAGAGTCAAAATAAAACTAAGGGATTATGAGGTTAGTGGCAGTATAATAGCCCTTAAATTTTGGTTTTTCTTCTGTCCCATATCAGCTGACTCTTCTGAACATGAAGCAGAGATTTTGGATTTTATTTTAATAAGTAAGCATGCTTGGGTTTAGAGAAGGAGAGAGCCACACTCCAACTCCAAAGTTAGCTTTAATTTCAATTAGACTGGGACTACAAAAAGAACATTTGCATTATATGTCTATAGAGAACAGCAGAAACAAATATTTGGGAAGATTTATAAAATTTTATCCTGTTGGAAATATGATAGACTAATAGGCCAATTTACTCTTTTTCTTGTGAATTTTTTTTTTTTTTTCCGAGACAGGGTTTCTCTGTGGTTTTGGTTCCTGTCCTGGAACTAGCTCTTGTAGACCAGGCTGGTCTCGAACTCACAGATATCCGCCTGCCTCTGCCTCCCAAGTGCTGGGATTAAAGGCGTGCGCCACCACCGCCCGGCCTCTTGTGAATTTTTTTCTGGATGATTTTCCCTTTTTCTTCAGGTTTCTCATTTGTCCAGTGGTCTTCAGATTCTTTAGCTGGATGCCTTCACTCTCCTGAAAAGACAAGAACAAAGCCCTTCTCCAACCTTAATTTTGGGGAGGTTCCCTTCTCACGAGTTGTATCTGATCAAATAAAGAGCATTTGTTAGTTTCACAGGATAGTTTAGCTGGAGAGGTGGCTCAGCGGTTAAGAGCACTGCCTGGCTCAGCGGTTAAGAGCACTGCCTGTTTTTTCAAGGGTCCTGAGTTCAGTTCCCAGCAACCACATGGTGGCTCACAGCCATCTATAATGAGATCTGGTGCCCTCTTGAGGAAGAGACCTGGTCAATCATCCTCATCAATTTAGACCATGAAACCCAATATGGACAAGTTCAACAGAACTGCCATATACAGGCTGCCCAGCATTGCCAGGGCATAAACTTCATTCATTTTTCAGATCATTTAGATTAAACAAGTGTTTAATCTAATTTAATCATTTAGATTAAAATGTTGTTTGATGAACCATCAACTCTTCTAATTAAGAGGTCTTTCTTGTCCAAATCTAATCTTTATCAGTTTTGATGGTATCCATTGCTTTTCTTCTCCTGTGGAAACAAAAGTAACCCCTTCCCCAGTGTTGTAACACATGCCCTGGTTTCTGAGGTCAGCACATTTTTATATTGACTGATTTAATTCTTAGCTTTTATCCTGCTATCCAATATTTCTCCACAGCTGTTGTTCCTTTCTCATTAACATTTAGAAAATTCAGAGGTAATAAAGCATTATACAATCTGTTCCTGGGGCCGGGCGGTGGTGGCGCATGCCTTTAATCCCAGCACTCGGGAGGCAGAGGCAGGCGGATCTCTGTGAGTTCGAGACCAGCCTGGTCTACAAGAGCTAGTTCCAGGACAGGCTCCAAAACCACAGAGAAACCTTGACTCGAAAAACCAAAAAAAAAAAAAAAAAAAAAGAAAAAAAGCCGGGCGGTGGTGGCGCACGCCTTTAATCCCAGCACTCGGGAGGCAGAGGCAGGCGGATCTCTGTGAGTTCGAGACCAGCCTGGTCTACAAGAGCTAGTTCCAGGACAGGCTCCAAAACCACAGAGAAACCCTGTCTCGAAAAACCAAAAAAAAAAAAAACCCAATCTGTTCCTGGGGTATTTATCATCCCTTTCTGTTTATTTAACATATCCTTTGATGTTGATCTTTCTATAACTTTCTGTCCTATAGGAATATGTGGTATACCTGTAATATAATAAGCAAAAAACTGCCTCATTTTACTAAAGGCATATGCTGGATCATTGTCTGTCTTTATTTGTACAGATATATCCATGATGTCTATAATTTCTAGCAAATGTGTGATTATTGAGTCAGCCTTTAGAGAACCACAGCAGTCACCCATTGAAATCCTGAGTAGGCTGGGCGATGGTGGTGCACGCCTTTAATCCCAGCACTCGGGAGGCAGAGGCAGGCGGATCTCTGTGAGTTCGAGACCAGCCTGGTCTACAGAGCTAGTTCCAGGACAGGCTCCAAAGCCACAGAGAAACCCTGTCTCGAAAAACCAAAAAAAAAAAAAAACCAATCTGTTCCTGGGGTATTTATCATCCCTTTCTGTTTATTTAACATATCCTTTGATGTTGATCTTTCTATAACTTTCTGTCCTATAGGAATATGTGGTATACCTGTAATATAATAAGCAAAAAACTGCCTCATTTTACTAAAGGCATATGCTGGATCATTGTCTGTCTTTATTTGTACAGATATATCCATGATGTCTATAATTTCTAGCAAATGTGTGATTATTGAGTCAGCCTTTAGAGAACCACAGCAGTCACCCATTGAAATCCTGAGTAGGCTGGGCGATGGTGGTGCACGCCTTTAATCCCAGCACTCGGGAGGCAGAGGCAGGCGGATCTCTGTGAGTTCGAGACCAGCCTGGTCTACAGAGCTAGTTCCAGGACAGGCTCCAAAGCCACAGAGAAACCCTGTCTCGAAAAACCAAAAAAAAAAAAAAAAAAAAGAAATCCTGAGTAGGTATCAATGGTGTGATGTACATATTTTAGCTTCCCAAATTCTATAAAAAGGAACACCTATCTACCATATTCCATTTCTTTAAGTACCCTTTGGGTTACTTCCTGCAGGTAGTGGTATTTAGTTGTATAAAGAACATGTAGGACATGTCCTTATAATTTCCTTGGCTTGTTGCCAAGTGATAGAAAAATCTTTTTTTAGACCTTTGCTATTGACATGATTTTTTTAAAATGAAATTCTGAGGCCTCCAGCACATTTTCTATCAACAGTTGATCAATTTCTTCATTGCCTTGTGTAGCGGGCCTGGCAAATCTGTATGGGATTGGATGTGTGTTATGTATATGGGATGATTCCTATTCCTGATTATTTCTTGTAACTGAATAAATAATAAAGCCAAGTCTGTATCATCTGGTATAAATTCAGCAGTTTCAATATGCGAAATAGCTCTTTCTGCATATTGCAAATCAGTAACAATGTTGAGAGGTTCTATAAAATCCATTAATATCATGAGAATAGCATTAATTCTGATTTTTGGATAGAGTCATAAGGGCTTTGAGCCACTCTACTTAAATTTTCTGATTTGTGCAGTGGTGGCACACACCTTTAATCCCAGCACTTGGGAGGCAGAGGCAGACGGATCTCCGTGAGTTCCAGGCCAGCCTGGTCTACAAGAACTAGTTCTAGGATAGGCACCAAAAACTACAGAGAAACCTTGTCTTGAAAATAAAAAAATATATAGATTCTGATTTGTAACCTGCCTTTCCTGATTTATTTGCATCAGTTTAGAATGTAGGGACAATATCCTGAGATATTGGGGTTCCCCATACAATGTGAGGAAGGATCCAGTTAGTTCTCTATAAATTGACTTCTTTTGCTTTTGAGATATTTGTTGTGAATCTCACCCAAAAAATTACTGCACGCTCTTTGCCAAGGTTAATTTTCTGCCCACAATTTGTCAATTTCATCATTAGTAAAGGGTACTGCAATTTCTGCTGGGTCTATTTCTGCTATCTGATAAGGTCTCAATTTTTTTTTTTTTTTTTTTTTTTTTTTTTTTTTTTTTTTTTTTTTTTTTTGAGACAGGGTTTCTCTGTGGCTTTTGGAGCCTGTCCTGGAACTAGCTCTTGTAGACCAGGCTGGCCTTGAACTCACAGAGATGCGCCTGCCTCTGCCTCCTGAGTGCTGGGATTAAAGGCGTGCGCCACCACCGCCCGTCCTCAATTTTTCTTTTAGAATCAACTCAGAGACCTTTTCCACATAAGTTTTAATTCTTTTACTCTGTTTATGATCCTTTCTAAGAGAATATCTTTGCTGTACATTAGTATTCCTGTAGGAGATTCTTAGAGGATAAAATGCAATCCAACCAAAATGCAACCACATAGGCATTTTGTAAATTTTTTTCCACCAAAGCCAATTCTCACTGAGCTTCAGCTCATAATTCTTTTGAACTATTTAAGTCCTTGTCACCATCTAAGGCTTTGAATAAACTACTCATTTCATCAGGTTTTTTTTTCCCCAATAGTGGGCTGTAGGTAGGAAATGTCTTTTTCAATCTCTGAAAGTCATTATGAGTCTGGAATCCATTGTCTGTACCTCAGTGGTCGTGTTTGAGAAGCCCCCCACTCTGGGTGGCATCTGTAGTCCTGTGGGAGTGGGCAGCACCTGCATTCACGCTTCTCTTTGTCACACCCATCTCTGTCCCCAGCCATTATCTAGTCCTCCTCATGTCCCCTCCACAGGGCAGCACAGAGTCCTCCTCATTTCCCCTCCACAGGGAACAGAGTCCTCCTCATGTCCCCCCCACAGGGAACACAGAGTCCTCCTCATGTCCCCTCCACAGGGAACACAGAGTCCTCCTCATGTCCCCTCCACAGGGAACACAGAGTCCTCCTCATGTCCCCTCCACAGGGAACACAGAGTCCTCCTCATGTCCCCTCCACAGGGCAGCACAGAGTCCTCCTCATGTCCCCTCCACAGGGCAGCACAGAGTCCTCCTCATGTCCCCTCCACAGGGCAGCACAGAGTCCTCCTCATGTCCCCTCCACAGGGCAGCACAGAGTCCTCCTCATGTCCCCTCCACAGGGAACACAGAGTCCTCCTCATGTCCCCTCCACAGGGAACACAGAGTCCTCCTCATGTCCCCTCCACAGGGAACACAGAGTCCTCCTCATGTCCACTCCACAAGGGAACACAGAGTCCTCCTCATGTCCCCTCCACAGGGAACACAGAGTCCTTTCCTGTCTCCCCCACAGGGCAGCACAGAGTACTTCTTGAGCAGTGGTGACAAGATTCGATTCTTCTTTGAGAAAGGAGTTTTTGACAAGAAAGGTTTGGAGTGGGCTCTAGACGCGTGAGGGCTGGTGGGGCTGGATGAGGGGGGTTACCTCTTGGGTCTGGGAGGAAGTCAAGACCATCTGCCAAGGAAGCTGGACTCCAGGTCTTCACCTTTGTCTGTTTTTTTGTATGACAGGAAATTTCTTGGTCCCTCCAGAGAAATCTATCAACAAAATTGGCCATGGTGAGCAGGAATCTGGGAGTACGGAACAGAAAATAGGCCATCTGAGGTCCAAAGAGTTTGAGCCAGCTGGGCGGTGGTGGCGCATGCCTTTAATCCCAGCACTTGGGAGGCAGAGGCAGGCGAATCTCTGTGAGTTCGAGACCAGCCTGGTCTACAAGAGCTAGTTCCAGGACAGGCTCCAAAACCACAGAGAAACCCTGTCTCGAAAAAACCAAAAAAAAAAAAAAAGAGTTTGAGCCAAGGGCTGGAGAGATGGCGCAGAGCCACTGCACTCCAGAGGTCCTGAGTTCAATTCCCAGCAAACCACATGATGGCTCACAACCATCTGTAATGAGATCTGGTGCCCTCTTCTAGCTTGTAGGCATACATGCAGACAGAACACTGTATACATAATAAATAAATCTTTATTTTTTAAAAAAGAGTTTAAGACAAGACCAAAGCCCACTATAGATGGTAGTTGACTGCAGGGCAGTGGTGGTGCTCACTGTTAATCAGAACTCGGAAGGGAGGCAGAGGCAGAGTTTGAGGCCAACCTGGTCTACACAGGACCTGTTCTATCCAGGACAGCCAAGGCTACAGAGAAAAAAACATGAACTTTGGTTGTCAGGATTGGTAGGAGGTACATTTACCCACAGAGCCCTCTTTTTTGATTTGTTTTGTTTTTTCTTCCTTCTTTTCTTCCTCCCTCCTTCCCTCCCTCCCTTCCTCCCTCCCTCTCTCTCTCGCCCTCTCTCTTTCTTTCTTTTTGACAAGGTTTCCCTGTATACTCCATGCTGCCCCAGAACTCCTGAACCCCCCGCCTCAGCCTCCAGCACTGGGTCACAGGCCCCGCACCGCCATTTCTTGTTCGTTGTTACCATGTTAAAGTTCAGGGTCGTTAAGAACGGGCAGCCCTTGCTGCTGCTTATAACGAGGGATTGTCTCTGGCTAGGATCTGGGCTGCCGTGCATCCCTGGGGGACACAGCTCTTCTTCTCACCCCCGTGTTGTAGAGGAGGAGCCTTCCAGGAGAGGGCTGTCATCTGAGCTCGTACAGGAGTGGCCGTTCTGAGACTGCGACCAAGAGAAGCAAAATAAAACAGAAAGGAGTAAGGCCCTGGATGGAGTAGGGTCAAGGTGTCTGTGGCCATTTACTAACAAGCATTTATAAACAAGCATAAAGTTTAAAATAGCTGAGAATTTCAGAGCAAGGCCTGCGTCTGGTGTCCAAGGTGTGGGAGGGATACACAGGGCCTGCCTGAGCCCAGCCCTGTTGTGGGAGCTGCGGGCTGTGTTCCTGCTGCCCCAGCTCCTGGTCGCCTGGCTAGCTTATGCCCTGAAATAACAACACACAAACTGTATTCATTTAAACACTGCCTGGCCCATTTCTATTAATGTGTGTAGCACCGAGGTGCACTTACCGGGAAGATTCTAGCCTACGTCCATCCTGGGTCGGAGCTTCATCGCGTCTGCCCGGGAGAGGGGAACATGGCATCTGTCTCTGAGAGGAGCTGCCCTGCATCTGAGCTCACTTCCTCTTCCTCCCAGCATTCTGTTCTGTTTACTCTACCCACTATGTTCTAACCTATGAGGGCCAAGCAGTTTCTTTATTATTTAACCAATGGCCTTCCTCCATCATAGCCCACCTGTCCCTCTCTGACCCATAGCTCTGCATACCCATGACCCTGTCTTCAGAGGCGTGACACACTCTCCCAAGGTGCAGGTGAGTGGGGGCTGGAGGTGAGGATGGGAGAATGTGAAGGACAAATGTGTGTGAACAGGCCAGTGGTGTGCGTGTGTGCGTGTGTATAAACAGGCCGGCAGTGTGCGTGTGTGTGTATAAACAGGCCAGCGGTGTGCGTGTGTGTGTGAACAGGCCGGCAGTGTGTGTATGTATGTGAACAGGCCCTGATGGTGAGTGTGAACAGGCTGTGTGTGTGAACAGGCTCCAGAGGTGTGTGTGTGAACAGGGTGTGTGTGTGTGTGAGAACAGGCCCTGGTGGTGTGTGTAAACAGACCAGCAGTGTGTGTGTGTGTGTGTTTGAACAGGCTGGCAGTGTGCACGTGTGTGTAAACAGGCTGTGTGTGTGAACAGGCTGGCAGTGTGTGTGTGTGTGTGAACAGGCCCCAGTGGTGTGTGTAAACAGGCTCTGTGTGTGTGTGTGTGTGTGAACAGGCTCCGATGGTGTGTGTTAACGGTCTGTGTATGTATGTGTGTGTGTGTGAACAGGCCCCGGTGGTGTGTGTGAACAGGCTGTGTGTGTGCGTGTGTAGGCTTCGATGGTGAGTGTGAACAGGCTGTGTGTGTGGTGTGCGCACGTGTGTGTGTGTGTGAGAGAGAGAGAGAACACAGAGAGAGAGAGAGAGAGAGAGAACAGAGAGAGAGAGAGAGAGAGAGAGAACAGAGAGAGAGAGAGAGAGAGAGAGAGAGAACAGAGAGAGAGAGAGAACAGAGAGAGAGAGAGAGAGAGAGAGAGAGAGAGAGAGAGAACAGAGAGAGAGAGAGAGAACAGGCCCCGGTGGTGTGTGTGAACGGGCTGGCAGCGTGGCTTTCATCTTCCAGGCTCTGGTCAGAAGCGTGGGCCTCCAGATGCCAGTGGTGGTGCAGAGCATGTATATCTTTAAGGTGAGCTCCGCAGCCTCTCCACACCTCAGTGTACCCTCTAAAAGATGACAGGCCGCACACTCAGCCTGTTACAGACTGTAACGGACTGTTACACTAGGCCAGGAACTGCTGGAAGTGTGGTTAGGTTGCTGGGAGAGCATGCAGAGGCAGCCTTTGGCTAAGGTGCTTGGCACCACATAGATGCTCAGTTAAAACCAGTTTTCCTTGTTCTATTGACTGCTCTGAGCTCTCACGGTCCAGCTCAGTGCTACCTTCCCTCCCAAAGAAGCCGTCCAAATCCCCTGGGGAGAGAGCTGCCCGTACACAAAGGCTTCAACCTCAAGCCTGTGGAAGCAAGCGTGTTCTGTTTTGTGGTCTTGCATGCTGGGTGCATGCTGCCTCCGAGTAGATCTCAACCCCTGCTGGGTGGGGTGGTTTCCCTTTGCAGCCCTCCTAGACTAAGCATAGCAGTTGCTCAGTAGATGGGGCTAATGGGGGCTGCAGGACCTACAAGACTCAAGTCAAGCCCCTCTCTGCTGTCCTCTGCCTTACCAGCCCCTTGCCCTCTCTTGCAGCAACCTCACTTTGGCGGCGAAGGTGAGCTGAGACTGGGCTGCTGTGGGGGCCAGCAAAGGCCTCAGGGTGGAGAGGGGACATCAGTGGCCACTGGGTGTATGAAGAGAGGAAAAGCTCTTTCTGCAATGTCTGTGGAATGGGCAAGAATTTGGGCCAGGGCAGCCACCTCCCATCCCTGCCTGGAACAGTAGACTGGAAGGGGTCTCTAGAGCCCGTGAGAAGAGAATCCTTGGTCATTCTCTCTGAGATTTTATTTTATTTTATTTGCTAAAGACTAGCTTTGTCAGGGGTTCAGGTCCCAAAGAGGAGGTGTGGAATCGACGGTGGGGGAGAAGGAGGAGAAGTAGATCCAGCAGTGTTTAGAGTACACCTTCTATACTCTAGTTGCACATAGGATTAAATGAGAGAAAGGGGCTGTGAGCCGGGCTGTGGTTTGAGATCAGGGTTTGAGGAGTCCAGCATTGACCTTGACAGTAGGCACCAGTTAACCGAAGACCACCAGTTCCTCTTGCCGGAGACTGCTTTAGGGAGTGGGAACTCTCCTCAAGGCCCCAAGCGAATGGAGGACCTTATCCAAGTGCCTGACCTCAGAGAAGGACTTTTGGGGACCAGAGACTATACTTTAAGAGCAGTTCTCATTCCTCAAGGGGATAAGCACTGGGCTGTTTTCTAAATGTTTTAGTCTTACTCCAGGCCTGTTCCCACATACCATTCCCCAAAGGGAAGGTCCTGACGTCTGGCTCCTTTCCTATTATATGCTTATTAACGGAACTCTTGCCCTTAATGACCTCAGGCTCTGGATCTGAATTGGAGGCATTTCATCTTGGGATCAGGCCTGTCTAGTAAATCTCTAACTTTCCTGTTCTCATTGTGATAGGAGGGCACAATGGGATTCCTGGTTCCGAGGTGGCAGGGATTTTTTTCCAAAGAATTATTTTATTTTATTTATTTATTTTAAATATTTATTTATTATGTATACAATAGTCTATCTGTGTGTATGCCTGCAGTCCGGAAGAGGGCACCAGATCTCATTACAGATGGTTGTAAGCCACCATATGGTTGCTGGGAATTGAACTCAGGACCTCTGGAAGAGCAGCCAGTGCTCTTAACTGCTGAGCCATCTCTCCAATGCCAAATTATTTTATTTAAAGAAGCTGCTGGGGGCTGGAGAGATGGCTCAGAGGTTCTTAACCATCTCTCCGCCCCTCAGTGCTGTTCTTTTCACCTCTACTGCTACCCAGGCAGACTGCTGCAGACCTGCTCGCGGGCAGCTTTCCTTCTTGTCTGAGACCCGGGCTGACTCCTTGTGGACAGCCTCCTCCTTCACATAGCCCCTCCTCTCCCTCTACCTGCCCTGCCCAAGTCCTGCACATCCAGTTACATTGGCCATTTTTTCCCCTCAAAGACTTTGAAGCCCCCATGATTGGACATACTTCTCTGGATAACATTGGGGTTTTTAAAGGTCTTCTCAAACTTGGGTGTTTAGAATGTACAGTGACCCAGGAATGAAGGTGAGTCTGGCACCCCATTACTTGACGCTGGATACTAAGCTCCTCTGTCCAGTGGCTTCTCCATCCTGGGCATGCCTGACACCAACATGGGGATGCAAATGGGCTGGAGTTGTGTCTCCTGACTAGTAAAACAAGAAACTAGCACTGGAACACAGCCCTGTAATCCTTGCTGCTCTGGAGGACTGAGCCTCAGGAACTTACTGAGATCAGAAACAGAAAGAAAAGGAGGGCTGGGAGCAGGGCGGCGGTGGTGTATACCTTTAATCCCAGTATTTGGGAGCGAGAGGCAGTGTGAGTTTGAGGCCAGAATGATCTACAGAGCTAATTCTAGAACAGCTAGGGCTGTTACACAGAGAAACCCTGTCTCAAAAAGCAAAAACCAAAACAAAAAACCAGGGCTGGGACTACAGGTCAGTGGGAGAACACTTGCCTAGTATGCAAATATGGAATGCTATCTTGTACTTGGAGACAGGAGGATTGAAAGTACCAGGCTACATAGCTAGGCCCTGTCAAAAAATGAACACAACAAAGAAATATAGTGGCTTGGTCATGCATGGTCAGTGCCTTGCTCGGCTTATATGTCTAGCTTATGCTACTGGCAGGCCACTTGGTGGTTCGAGTATGCTTGCCCCTGGTCAAGAGGGATGGCTTCAGTGATGGGCTGGGATTAAACAGCTACTTCTTAGCATTACAAGGTTGGGTGAAATGTTTTTTTTTTTTTTTTGGTTTTTTGAGACAGGGTTTCTCTGTGGTTTTGGAGTCTGTCCTGGAACTAGCTCTTGTAGACCAGGCTGGTCTCGAACTCACAGAGATCCGCCTGTCTCTGCCTCCCGAGTGCTGGGATTAAAGGCGTGCGCCACCACCGCCCGGCCATGAAGCAATGTTTTAAAAGGTTTATATGTTTTATGTATATGGTGCCCTGTCTGCATGTATGTCTGCAGGCCAGAAGAGGGTATTGGATCCCATTTTAGATGGTTGTGAGCCACATGTGGTTGCTGGGAATTGAACTACAGGAGCCCTGGAAGAAGTCAGTGCTCTTAACCAGAGTCATCTCTCTAGCTGTCTCTCCCATACTAGGCAATTTTAATAGGTTGTCTTAAAGAAGCCTTTAGCAGACCTTTGAGGCAGGCTGTGGTTGGAACCACTCTAGAGTTGAAGAGATAGAAACTTTCAGGGGTGTAATCTTTTTCCCAGAGCTTGTAGGCCAGGCAGTAGTGAGACTCTTCACCGGTGATAGATAGGTTGGCCCTGGGAAGATTATGGAATGAGAACCTGGCCAAGGTGAGGTGGGCCCTGGCCAAGGGCCTTGTACCTCACCCCCAGGTGGGTCTATTACAGTATCCCCTCACCAAGATGCTACCTTTCTGTACACGGAGCCCCTGGGCCGCGTGCTGGGTGTGTGGATTGCTGTGGAAGACGCCTTGCTGGAGAATGGCTGCCTCTGGTTCATCCCTGGCTCCCATACCAGTGAGGATCTATCCCTGCCCAGCCTACCCCCAGGGAGAGGGACATATGAGCATAGACTAAAGGCTCCATGTTGGTTCACAGGAGGGGTGTCAAGAAGAATGATCAGAGCCCCTGCAGGTACCAGCTTCCTTGGGTCAGAGCCAGCCTGGGATAACAACCTCTTTGTGCCTTTGCCAGTACGGAGAGGTAGGTGGGCTGCCGAGCAGAGAGCCAGATGGCCATGCCTAGAGGTCTGTGTTTGTCCCACCCTTGGCATCCAAAAGACTCATTGGTGCCTGCCACCTGAGGGCTATGAAATTGCAGAATGGGCAGGGCGGTGGTGGCGCACGCCTTTAATCCCAGCACTCGGGAGGCAGAGGCAGGCGGATCTCTGTGAGTTCGAGGCCAGCCTGGTCTACAAGAGCTTGTTCCAGGACAGGAACCAAAAAGCTACGGAGAAACCTTGTCTCGAAAATCCAAAAAAAAAAAAAAAAAAAGAAATTCCAGAATGGGAGGTGGGGTGCTGGTACCCAGCTTGGATGTCAGCAAGCAGTGTGCTTCCAGCAGTCCTTCGAGGTCAGGCTAAAACCCAAACCGTTCAGGGGCCATTTCTTGGGGTAGACGATTAAATCTCTGAGCCTCTGTTCTCCCAGGTGGAAGGCAGTGTGTGCAGGATGTTTACAGGGAATCTGAGGCACACAAACACTCAGTGTGTGTTGCCAGGGACTGTCTGCTTTTTCTGATGGAAAGGGAACACTGGGTTCCAAGTCATTGTCACCAGGTCCCCGCTGACTGATTCCCCACTCAGGGAAGGGAGGGCCCTTATTATTATTGCAAAAACAGGCTTTCTCTGTTTTTGGCTGTCCTGAAAAAGCAAGGCTTTGTAGCCCAGACTGGCCTCAAATTCATTGAGACCCTCCTGCCTCTGCCTCCTAAGTACTGGGTTTAAAGGCGTCAGCTACCATGCCTGGCAGGTCACAGTAGAGGAGAAGCCTCAATCCCAGGGGAACCTCATCTTGTAGCAGGCGTGAGAGCCTGAGCTTCTGTAGATGCGAACAGAAAGGGTGGGGGCACTTCCCCCTTTGATGGAGGAGGGCTGTGCTGTGGGGCTGCTGGTGATTGCTGGTAACTGGATGGAACCCCAAGGGGGTCTGGTCCTGATCCACGGAGAAGTGGAGCACAAGAGTGAGCAGAACCTCTCCAACCACTCGCGCCAAGCCTATACTTTCCACCTCATGGAGGCCACAGCCGGCACTGTCTGGAGCCCAGAGAACTGGTAGGTGGCATAGTTGGTAAGTGACTCAGAGACCCTCCCAAGAGGACCCTTAAGGCTAGACACAGTGGTTCCTTAAGGCCACCTCTTGCACTCTCTGCAGGCTCCAGCCCACGACTGAGCTGCCCTTCCCACCACTCTACGTCTAGAGGCCCTGGCAGGACCTGGTTCCCCCCAGAGTGAAGCTGTCAACGCCAGGGCCTCTGGGGCTGCAACCCAAGGGTACATCTTCCTGTGTGGGCTTTCTTTCTGATGATGTCTATGACCCTTGGTCCAGCACACAGGGAGCCAAGAAGCAGAAGCAAAAGGGCAGCAACCCAGGCTGGATGCAGGACTTCCTCCAAAATTTTGTCTCTGTCACCTTTCTATCCTAACCTAGCCTTCTGAAGTGGAATGATTCTGGTTGAGTTCAGTGTTCTCTTTGGTAAAGCACTGAGTAAAATGACTTCACAAATGTTTCATGTGTATGAGTGTTCTGTGTGTATATATGTCTGTAGCGCCCGTGAGAGCCAGAAGAGGTGTTGGACCCCCTAGAACTGGAGTTGCAGATGGCTGATGCTGTCACGGTCTGCAAGAGCAGCCATCTTTTCAGCCCCGACAAATGCCTTTGAACACAGCTTCTCCATCTGTCCTTCTCTGACCAGCAGCCCTGCAGAAAGCCATCAAGGCACTCCACCCTGCCTGGAGTGGTCACACAGCAGCAACTCACTGTGCACAGGCTTCTTCTGAGTCCTTACAAGGAGAGAAAAGTGTTATCTGTGTTTAGGGACCCAGGACTTGACCAGAAAAGGGCAAATGACCTGTGCAAGTCGCACAAATGCTTAGCTCTCCTGTGCCCTCCAGGCCTGAGCATTTAACCTCCAACCCTTTGTACTCTGCTGGGAAGGAGAAAGAACCCTGGGGCTAAGAACCCAGTCTTGATGGTTGTGTGTCTGAGGTCAGCTTGTTCTCCAGTCTAGGGCCAGGTCTTTCCTCTCTCAGGGCCCTTTCATTCCTGTGTAACGAAGAGGTCAGTGAGAGCTTCCCAGGGCCGCTCTTGTGCATATGCTTAGCAGCACCTTCTAGAACAACTACTAGATCCCGATCCTGCTTAGCTGAAGACTGACCAGATACTGGGGATGGAGAGGACAGAGAGGAGTTGGCTGCTGCAACCAGTAACTCCTGCCTCCCTTTTTTAAAGCAAAAAACTTCCTTTTGAGCTCAGCTGTGGGATACTTACACAAGGCCCTGGGCTCCATCCCCAGTGTCACAGGTTTTTTTTTTTTTTTTTTGTGATGGTTTGTGTACCCTTGGTTGTCCTGGAACTCACTCTGTAGACCTCAAGCTCAGAGATCTACTGGCCTCTACCTCTTGAGTTCTAAATTTAAAGGCATGTAACACCACCATCTGGCTTGAAGACTTCTTTCTTTTTTTCTTTTGGATAAGTGTTTTTGCCTGCATGCATGCCTGTGCATCACATGTGTGCTCAGTGTCTAGAAGAGGGTGTCAATCCCCCTGGAACTGGAGTTTCAGGATATTGTTTGCTGCCAGCTGGGTTCTGGCAACTGTCTTAGCAGCTAAGCCATCTCTCCAGCTCTAACATGGAACCAGTACTTTTATCCACTGAGCTATCTTAACACCTTTTAAGAGGAGTATTTTGAGCAGGGTATCATAGTGCATGCCTTTGATCCTAGAGGGGAGGCACGGCAGGCAGTAGTTGGAGGCTAGCTTATTACCAAATTCCAGGCCAGCAAAAGCTATGTAAGACTATCCTCTATATATATTGAGACAGCTTTTCATGTAGCCCAAGCTGACCCTGAACTTACTTTGTAGCTCAAAATAACCTTAAACTTGTAATCCTCCAGCTTCTACTCCTGAACACCAGGATTGTAAACTTGCCTCCCTCTCTCCTCTCTCTCTCTCTCTCTCTCTCTCTCTCTCTCTCTCTCGCTATTTGAGAGGCTCGGCACAGTCCTATGTTCTCATTCATCAATTCATCGTGGCCTTGGCAGCTATGTTGGTAGCTGGGTCTAGTCCTCTACCAACTGGAAAGCCCAGCAGAATGCTTGCAAGGCCAGCCAGGGAGTTGGTGAGCAAGCTGGTGCCCTTTCTCCAACTTTGGGCCACCTCCTTTGACACAGAGGAGAGAGAATGAAGATAGGGCTAGTACTTCCCATTGGCTTCAGAGGAATGGCCCAGTGCTCTAAGGGAAAGGGCTTGGCTGTGATTCCCAGGAAGAGACTTCAGCTTGCTAGAGTCCCATTTCTAGGTTCTGGCCTTGTCTCCCTCCTCTTGCCATGCTGGGGGAAGGCCTTGGGAATCCTGCTGTTATCTTCTTATGGCAACTGTCCATTTTAGTCAGTGTCTACCAAGTTCTTGCCACAGGGTCAGGCTCTGTGCAAACCCTGGGAAACTTGGAGACTCAGGTATGGAACTAGACAGCCTGCACCCACACCTACAGAGGAACTGTTAGGAATTCTGCTGTAATTTCCCAGCCTCTGTGGATCTGGACTCTGCACCAGAAGAGATGGATCCAGGTTTGGACAGGTCTGGAGTGTAAGGACTGTTGGGTTTATCCTTCTAGACATCAGTTCCTCTCCTCTAGGCAGCAGAGGCAGGGTGGGACCTTTCGTCAGCCTTTCTATGCACACAAGCTGGCTATGGCTCTCTTCGGTTCTTCCTAGTCCAAGCAGGAGACACTGCATGTATTCAGCTCTTTGCTCTTGGGTTTCCTCTGAGTGAAGCCAGGAGATGAAAGGTCATTCCTGCTTCCAAGTACAACCTATCTTCCTCCTATCTTGCCTGATTTTTTTTTTTTTTCTGAGGCAAGTTTACTCTTGGGCAATAATGACACTTCCCTAACTGATTTCTGGTCATAGGTGGGTCACAGGCTGAATATTTTAAAAGTATGTGACATCCGTGGAGGCATGCATGGGCCAGCACACACGTGGAGGTCAGAGAGCAACTCTGGGGAAGCAGTACTCCCCTTTCACCTTTATGTGGGTTCTAGGGACTGATCTCAGGTCCTCAGCCTTGGGTTGCAAGTACCTTTACCCACTGAGCCATCTTGCTGGCCCCCAGACAGAATACTTTGGATACCTCATATACCTCCTCTTAGTAGAGAATAGTATCCATTATTCCCATCTTACAGGTAGAACAATTGAGGCTCAGACTCACCTAGGGCTGAATGGCCAAGGATTCTGACCATATGTGTTGGACACCTGACACCTAAGCATTAGGCTTTCTGTTCTGCTGCCTTCAGGGTCCACTCCAACAATGCCCTCCCCAGACTACAAGATGGGGGCTTTGCAGCATATTCAACTTCCCTGAATGGGTGTATGCCTTTAAGCCTTTTTGCATTCTAATTATCAGCAAAATAAAACCAAGAGAGCTTTGCTTGTTTATTTTAAGTCTGAATCAATTGAAAAAGAAATCTGCTCTTCACCCCTAGGTTCTTGGCGTTCAAGTGGCTAGCTGCTGTGAGGACCATTCATTGTTTCTCCCTGTTTCCACCATCCCAGCTACCACCACTATGCCATCAGCAAGATCAGTAGGTAGAGAGGCAAAAGGAGATTGTCTATCTGAGTAGTGTACGCTTCCAGGAGGGACACTGTACTGATGGACCCCAAAATCCAAGCATAACTGTAGTTCAGGTCTACTCCACTGTCAAAGACTAAGATCAGAGCTACAGAGATGATCTGTGCGAATATAGACGTCATAGTCCCCTCGAGTGTTTTCTTAGTCCCAGGCCAGCGGATCTCTCCCATGGTGCTGCCAAATATGGAGGCCACAGTATCACCCACACCCACAGCCAGGACTCCAGCATAGGGGACCAGGGCTCTTGCTCCTCCCAGGCTGTCCTTCTGTGCACAGGGTCTGGGAATCAGCCAAATGGGAAGAGACATGCCCAGAAGCAGATAGATGTGTGTTAGGATAAGGGGTCCACTGTCTCGTTCATCCAGGAAGAGGGACAGAAGGCTCCGCAGAGTGTGACCCAAGGGCTTGATTCGGAAATAGCGCACATACTCCAGGAAGATGAAGACCGCCAGACATATAGTGGCGGCCACATACAGCAGTGGCCGGTCAAAGACGATCCCTGGGATGTAAGTGGCTACCACAATGAAGTGAAAATACTTTCTGGTAATGGTAGGAGCCCTGTGCTTCTTGGACTCAGAAGATGATCGCTTGGTATTCTGGTACAGCACCACCAGGCAGGCCATGGCGGCCAGCAAAGACCAATAAGCTAGGAGGTAGACGCGAGTTTCTGTGTAGAAGAGGAACTGAAGAAGCCAAAGCAGAGGGTTCCTGCGAATGAGCCAGTGCAGCCAGGGCAGAACCACACCAAGGCCTAGCACACAGGTCATGAGGTGGAAGAAGATGGAAGAGGCCCAAGTGCCTGAGTCCATGAAGACAAAGAGGGTGCTGAAGAAGACACCCATGAGCACCATCCCTACCACCACCACCAACAGGAAGAAGTCCACTGGGTCCCCTTGGCTTTCAGTCAGAGAGCGCTTGATGAGTTGGTTGAGGACGAAGCTAATGGCACCCAGTACCAGCAGTGCCTCTCCAGGAGTGAAGCACCGGGGCAGCAGGTACAGCAGGATCATGTTGAGATAAACAAATATCAGCAGGACTTCCAGGACCTCGATCACCTCGCCCACACTGAGGGAGTGCTTCATAATATAAATGATAATGCCTCCGGCCAAACCCGAGATGGCACAAGTATTGGTGGGCACAGGGCGAGTGATGCCCAGGGCCAACACAGAGGAGAAGAGGGCCACTGCCATGCCAGTGGCTGCAACCACAATGCCGAAGCGCTCGAAGTACGGGTTCCCCGCAGTTTGGCAGCGCTCCTTCATGACCAGCCCAAACAAGGGCATGACCATGGAGGCCGGCAGTAAGCCACTGTTCGCGGACATTCGGAACTGGAAAACGGCATTCCCCTGCTGGAGCAGCCGGTCCCACTTGTACTGGACGTAGAAGGCCTGCACTGCGAGGGCCACGGCGCACCACGAGTATCGGTCCCACACCACAGCGTGGATGCTCAGCACCACTGCGAACACCACTGCAGCCTCCGCCAGGACCAACCCGCTCAGCGGAAACCCAGACTCCGGGACTGGGGGAGGGCACTGTCGGGTCATGTCTCTAGGTCTGGGGCTCTTGGGGAAGCTTGGTGTCTAGGGACGCTTTGGCCTCTGAGGCCCTCAAGCAGCCAAGCAGAGGGCAGCAACTTCACCCAGCCAGCAACCTTCTCCAGCTTCCAAAAGGGTGCTCCACTACGGGCCACTGTGAGGCCTGGGAGCCGGCGCCCAGTCACCCTCCACCGCTTCCAACCTACGGTGTAGCAGACGTTTGAACTCTTCACCTCTCACAGGCTCCACCGCCTCCACCGCGCACACAACTCAGCCATGGGCAGCGCCATCTTGACAGCCCCATCCTGGGCCCGTCCCGCCGTCACGTGACGGAAAGCACCGCCCCTCGTCGTACGGTGCGCGGTCACGTGGGCCTGGCGTCTGGGGGCGGGGCTGGGACTCGCGCGCGAAGATGGCGGCTGCCGCCGGTGGGCCGTGTGTGAGGTGCGGAGTGGGGCTCGGCGGCGGCGGGGGTGGCCGTGCGGTGCTGGGTGGGCGCAGGGCGGGAGTTGGGAACGGGATTCGGCGGCAGTGGAGGAAACGAGCTCAGGCTGGGTGGACGGACACCCGCCGGGGCGGCAGTTAGGTCCAAACCGTCCCCTCTCGCGGGGCTGAAGTCACTTCTGGAGCGGGCCGATCGCTCGCCCTTCCTTTTCCGCGATTCCTATGCCTCATGTCTCCCCACGCTCCCGCGCTTCCTCCACCACGCTCCCCGTAGGCACTGCTGGACATCTCGGGGTCGCCTGGAAGACACCCCCACTCCCGGGCCCCGCCGTAGTGTCCCCGCGCCCAGCCCCGCCTCGGGTGTGCCTTGCCCACGCCGCGGGTTCTTCCCGCGGGCATCCTTAGTTCCCGCCTTCTTGTATTTTTGGCTGATGCCGGTATTGATTAAATCAGCAGACATGCCTTTATCTTCCAAGCGATTCCGGGTGCTGTGCCAGCCTTCGGACACAAGATGGATTGTTACCAAACAAGCTCACGGTTCTCACACTTAGGAGTGCTTGTTTTGTTTTGAGGCTAGGTCTCTGGTACCACGCACAGGCCTTGAACTCCTATCCTCTTGCCTTTGCCTTCTTAGTGCGGAAATTACGGACATGAATTCCGAGCCTTGCTTGTCTTTCTTTAAAGAGCGCTTACTAGCGCCAGATCCTGGGAAAGTGCATTGCATGCCTTATCTCATTCATTCCTCACAAGTAGGCGAGAGGCGCCTCCTGTTACACACGACATAGAAGTTCGATTCAAAAGGTAATTCCCTGTCTGCCCTCGTGATAATCCTCAGGAGGATTCCGATGCAAGGTTATCAGACTAAAACCTCAGTACATCTTCCACATTGTAGAGGAGACAACCCACTCCTAAAACTTAAACAAAGCTCTCACCTGGAACTGACTCTGCTAGCTTTATTTGGTCTTGTTTCCTGAGGAACTCTTAAACACGCAGACAACCATGTAAACATCTCCCACACTGCCTGTCTTTCTCTCCATCAGCCTCTTGGCCTTCCAGTGGTAAGATTTCCTTTGAAGAGTCCTGTGGAGAAGATGCGATCCTTGGGAGGGCCATTTTCCTTTCCTTCCCTCTGCTGTTTCGTCCTAGCCCTTGTAGCCACAGCTATGGGTATATACTTGTATGAAACTTTGAAAAAAATGATTTTTTTCTAAAGGAAAGGAAAATTTTGGCTTGTGGACAGACTTTCATCATGTTGAGGAACATACCAAACCCTTCCTTGAGGACGGACTTTGACTGATCTTAGGGTATTTATGTTTATTTTGGGGTCCTAGGAGGTCACACCCAGGGCCTCAGGAATGCTAGGCAAGCACTCTGCTACTGAGCCACAGCCTGGGGCACCTGATGGTGTTAGGAGAGTAACTTTTAGCTTTGGAAAGCACGCTCCCTAGCCATTGGGAATAGTGGTCTCTCTTTGAAAGCCTGAATCTGGCTCAGGGAAACGTCCCTTCTGTTCCTTTTGCATATTGTTTTGGAGTTGACCTTAGAAGTCACCTTTCCATTTCAAGCTCCGGCTTTTCCAAGTGAGAATCTTCGAATCTTTTGTGTGTGCAGGTGTGTGCCTGTGGAGGCTGTTGGGTGTCTTTCTTAGATCTGTTTTACCGAGGCAGAGTCTCCTGGATCTGGAGCCTGCTGCTTCAGCTTGTCTAGGAAGCCATTTTAGACTCGGCTTCCCCAGTCTCCTTGTGAGCATTAGAATTACTGGGCTCTCACCCATGTCTGGTTTTCATGTGGTGCTGGGGATCTGAGTCGTTTGCACTGGAGTGCCTTATGGAGCCATCTCAGTGCTGTGCTGTTCTTTTAGAGGCTTATTGAAGTGAGTGCAGCCTGTGTTCTGTGTGTGACCTAGGCCTGGTCTGGCACTGTAACCCGCCTGCCTCAGCCTTTCTGCTGCTGCAGCTGCAGGTGTGTGTGGAGGATGTGGCCCTGGGCAACCACTCAGGAGCTTATGACAGTCGCTCAGAAAGTTGGTTTGAATATTGCAGTCTCTTGTGTTTGTGGAAGTCTGAGTGGTACAAGTGTGAAGAAAGTAAAGCCACTATTTGAAAAGCCCTCACTACTGCTATTGCTGGGCCCAGTGTAGTGATGCACACATTTAATCCCAGCAAAGGCGGGCTAGAGCTAAACAGTAAAACTCTCTCAAAAAAGTTAAAAGCTGGGGCTCAAGAGATGGTTCTCAAAAAAGTTAAAAGCTGGGGCTCAAGAGATGGTGCAGAGGTTAAGAGTGCTGACTGCTCTTCCAGAGGTCCTGAGTTCAATTCCCAGTAACCACATGGTGACTCACAGCCATCTGTAATGAGATCTGGTGCCCTCCTCTGGCGTTCAGGCATGCATGCAGGCAGAACACTATACTTTTTTTTTTTTTAAAGTTAAAAGTTATTGCTGCTAAGCTCATTCCTAGCTTACAAGAGAACTGTGCAGCTCCTCTGGAGTCGGGTAGACAGCAGCTGCATTTCTTTGTATGTGCAGTGTAACTTTCTCAAAGGGACTGTTTTCATTAGAGTAACTTGGCTGGCTCAGTGTTCTCCAGTTGGACTCTGATTATTCTTGGTGTTTCATCCAAAAGTTTTCTTTAAAGATTTTTTCTTGGGCATTTTATTTATTGTTTCTACGAGCATTTGCGTGCATGTTTGTCTGTGCATCACTCTGTGTAGTGCCTTGGAATTACAAAGAGTTGTGAGTCACTTTATGGTGCTGGGAATTTTTTTTGTTTTGTTTTGTTTTTTGTTTTGTTTTGTTTTTCGAGACAGGGTTCCTCTGTGGTTTTGGAGCCTGTCCTGGAACTAGCTCTTGTAGACCAGGCTGGTCTCGAACTCCCAGAGATCCGCCTGCCTCTGCCTCCCGAGTGCTGGGATTAAAGGCGTGCGCCACCACCGCCCGGCTGGGAATTTAACCTGCGTTCTCTAAGAGCAGCCAAGTGCAGCCTAAGTTTTTATGCACCAGGTGTGATAGCCCACAGAGGCTGAAGAAGGCATTGATTCATCTAGAACTGGAGTTCCAGGCAGTTGTTGTTGTGCCGAATATAACTGGACTGTTTTTGAACTGCCAGCTTATGGAGGATTTTTATTTTTTAAAGGTTTGTTTGTTTGTTTGTTTGTTTGTTTATTTATTGTGTGTATAGTGTTCTGTCTGCATGTGTGTCTACAGACCAGAAGAGGGCATCAGATCTCATTATAGATGGTAGTGAGCCACCATGTGGTTGCTGGGAATTGAACTCAGGACCTCTAGAAAAATAGTCAGTGCTCTTAACCTCTGAGCCATCTCTCTAGCCCGGCTTTTTTTAATTTTTTTTCTGGTTTTTTTGAGACAGGGTTTCTCTGTAGCTTTGGAGCCTGTCCTGGAACTAGCTCTTGTAGACCAGGCTGGCCTCGAACTCACAGAGATCTGCCTGTCTCTGCCTCCCAAGTGCTGGGATTAAAGATGTGCACCTGAGGCTTTTTATTAATTATGAAAGCTCGGCCTTATCTTAGGCTTGTTCCCAACTAGCTCTTAAAACTTAAATTAACCGATTTATATTAATCTACATTCTGCCATGTGGCTTGTTACCTCTCCTCATTACAATATGTCCGGCTTCGTCCACATCTGACTGGCAATTCACCTGCACCTCCAGTTCTTTCTATTTCTCTCCAGAAGTTCCACCTGTCCTCTCCTGCCTAGCTACTTAGCTTTTTATTAAACTGATCGTAACGTGCCAGGCAGGTGAGGGAGGACAAAGACACATCTTTATACAATGTACAAAAAGATTATCAGATTATCTCAACAAGTTGTGAGTTGCTTTATGTGGTTGTTGGAAACTAAACCCAGGTCCTCTGCAAGAGCAGTAATTGCTCTTAACTGAGCCATTTCTCCTGTTGTTATTTACTATTTTATTATAGTGTATATTCTATGGTGTGTGTGTGCAGGTCAAAGGACAACTCTGGAAAGTTGGTTCTCTCCTTCCATCTTAATGTGGATTCCAGGGTTGACAAAGTCAGGTCTCCAGGCTTGTGTGGCAAGTGTTTTTGCCCACTGAGCCACCTGCTGGTCCTCTGCCTCTTAGAAATGAAATTCTGTGTTGTCTCTTTGAATTTTAGATTAATGGCCTATATGTTTGCTTATTTTTACATTTATTTATTTATTGTATATATGTGGGTGTCTGTTTGCTAAGGAGTGCGTGTTGTCAGGGGACAACTTGTCAGAATCAGTTTCTTCCTTTCACCATGTGGGAGGGTCTTGGGGATTCAATTTATCAGGTTTAGTGATAGGCACATTGACCTACTGAGCCGTCTTGTTGGCTCATCAATGTATTAAAAAAAAAGCAAACTTCTTGTGTGTGTGTGTGTGTGTGTGTGTGTGTAGTTGAGAGCATGAGTGTGGCACCATGGCAGGTGGCCAGAGGACACTTGAGTCAGTTCTCTTCCACTGTGGGGTCTAGGGGTTGAGCACAGGTCACAAGGCTTTTGCAGCAAGAGCTGTACTTTGCCAGCCCAGACAGTACATTTTTAAATCCCCCTGCCTCCAGACAGGGTTTCTCTCTAGCTTTGGATTTGGAGGCTGTCCTGGAACTGGATCTGTAGACCAGGCTGGCCTTGAACTCAGAGATCCTCCTGTCTTTGCGTCCCTACTGCTGGGATTAAAGGTGAGCACCACAGCCTGGCTGTTTTTAAAAATCTTATCTTTGAAGCTAGATACTTGATTTCAGTGACTTAGTTTCTCCCCTGTAGGATATAGGTAGAAGCTGTTCTTTTCCTGATCCCTTAATTTGGATGTGCCAGTACCAGCCTCCTCTGGTGTGTCTGCACATTCCTTCACTTACCAGTGGGAGATAGTCTTCCTTCCTGGGCCAGTGTTTGTGCCTTCTCTGATTCTGTGTGTGCGTTCTCCTTCAGAGTCTCTCATTGTTAGCTATCTTCCCTATAGTACTTCCTTCTTGTAGATTGTGTAATGTGATGTTCTGTGACAGACTTCCTGGGAAGAGGCTTCTCATACATCTCTACTCACCCTGGGAAGGGAACCACAGCAGACCAAAGTGATGATTGCACCAATAAATGAGTTTTTATTGACATTACTTAGCAGGAGTGTGGGTGAGGGATTACTTACAAGGATTAGGGATAATGCAAAATCATCTGAAAAGCCAGATGGTAGTGGTGCACATCTTAAATCCAAGCACTTGGGAGGCAGAGGAGGCAGATATTTGAATTCAAGGCCAGCCTGGTCTACAGAGGGAATTCCAGGACAGCCAGGGCTACACAGAGAAACATTGTATCCAACCAAAAACACACAAAACGTTAAAGCAGCTGTATCACCAGAAAGTCCACCCATCATGGGTGACAACTGAAAAGCTGCAGCCCAGGAGCTCTCTGCAGCTTTACTAGGCCTTGCAGGCAGATGACAGTTCTTCTTAGGGCAGTGTGGCTGGTCAGGGTCTCCACCCATCAGCTGTTTACTCACCTTTATACTGATGGGTAGGGTCACTGACAAGTGACCCCTGGTGGTGTTTGTTTTCCTCTTGTGCCTTCTGAGCCTCCCCTCCCATCCTGGAAGGTTTCAAGCTGGAGGGCATGTTGTACCTGGGGGAACTTGCCTCCAACAGCGCTTTCCAGGCTTGTCAGCAGCATCAAGTTTCAGACTAGTCTAAATCTTCATCATTCACAGACAAGAGCAGTGTGTAGACCATTCAACAAAGATTCTTCTATACCTCATAAAGTACCATTTTCGCTTCCATTCTACCTCTTAACACTTTACCAATTTTTTTTCTTTTCCAAGTAGATTAAAGTCTAGACTGGACTTATATCATTCTCTTCTTTCAGACATTCAGCTCATGTTGTTTTTTTTTTTTTTTTTAAATATTTATTTATTAAGTATACAATATTCTGTCTGCATATATGCCTGCAGGCCAGAAGAGGGCACCAGATCTCATTACAGATGGCTGTGAGCCACCATGTGGTTGCTGGGAATTGAACTCAGGACCTTTGGAAGAGCAGGCAATGCTCTTAACCTCTGAGCCATCTCGCCAGCCCCTCATGTTGTTTTTAAAGCTCATTTTATCTGTGGGTGCATGTGCATGTACTACAGCATGTGTGGAGGTCAGAGGACAACCTGAGGGCACTGGTTCTCTCTTCCACCATGTAGATGCCATGGCTAGAACTCAAGTCTCCAGGTTTAATGACAAGTGCCTCTACCCACTGAGTGATCATCTCAACGCCCCTTCAAGCTGTATTCATTATGGCCTCTTGATGTCTTGTATCAAGATTGTGGTTGGCTTGAAGCTGGAGAGATGTGTTTAGTACTATCTTGTCAGGACTACCAGCTTGCAAGTAATGACATCGAAACTTATTAATTATAAAAGCTCATTTTTAGCTTAAGTTTGTTCCTAACTAGTTCTTTTTTTCCAAAGATTTTATTTATTATGTATACAGTGTTCTGCACTCCTTAAGAAGGTACCAAATCTCATTATAGATGTTTGTGAGCCACCATATGGTTGCTGGGAATTGAACTCAGGACCTCTGGAAGAGCAGCCAATGCTCTTAAACTCTGAGCTATCTTTCCAGCTCCTAACTAGTTCTTATAACTTAAATTAACCCATTTTTTTGTTGTTTTTGTTTTTGTTTTTTTGAGGCAGGGTTTTTCTGTAGCTTTGGAGCCTGTCCTGGAACTATCTCTGTAGACCAGGCTGGCCTCGAACTCACAGAGATCAGCCTCCAAATGCTGGGATTAAAGGCAAAAACTTTAAATTTTTAAATGGGCTACATAGGTATAATGCCTTAAACAAGAATAGAAGCATATATACAGTAAGTATAACAATAATCTTTTTTTTTTTTTTTTTTTTTTTTTGGTTTTTTGAGACAGGGTTTCTCTGTGGTTTTGGAGTCTGTCCTGGAACTAGCTCTTGTAGACCAGGCTGGTCTCAGAGATCCGCCTGTCTCTGCCTCCCGAGTGCTGGGATTAAAGGCGTGCGCCACCACCGCCCGGCAACAATAATCTTAAATTTGTATCAGTATACAGAAATTCATACCAATGTAAAGTATTTGAGATTAGTGGTTGTTTTTTTAGTTTAAAAGTAAATTTAATAATCTACCCTTTATACTGCCATTTATATAGTTCCCTTTTTCTTATAGGAGATCCTGTATCTAATTTCCTTTGTTTAGCTTTTTTCCTGACCATTACTAATAACAACTTGTAACCAAGTCCCTTAAACAATGACAAGCATCCATAACCCAACAAATGACCAAAAACCCACCCACTCTCCCTCTTGAGAATGCAGGTGTCGTGTTCTCTAGACTGCTTCCTGCTGTCTGGGAATGACAGCATCTTTAGGGGACCCTGAGAAAATTGGAATAATGGTCATGTCCTGGGAGAGCTAGCTGTGTTATTTTTTGTTTAGTCTCCGTGTGATGGGGCAGTGGAGAGCTCACCTGCAGTCCTGGCTGGAGAAGTCTGTGAGGCTGGACCATCCCAGCCAGCAGCTTTGAAGTTGTCCTGGATGCAGAATTTTGAAGAAATTATAGCAGAGGCATTTTTAGAGGCTGGATCACCTGAGCTACTTGACTTTTAGTGTCTCTGGTTCTCATTTTCTGAAAACACAAACTTTTAAAGGTGACATATATCTTCATTAACACAAATATGGAGTGTGTGGTGTGCACAGGTCAGCTAAAGATGATGTTCTGTTCTATTTGAGTAGGTAAAAGGCATCTGTCAACGCTTTAAGTCTGTTTGGACTGCACCTCCAAACTGTAATATAATAAATCATGAGGACTTTGACCAACAAGATTTATCATGTCTCATCCAGTCTTAGAGCTGTTCCCATGGGGAGGGATCAGCATGCACATCGCCTGTCTTTACTGTCTTCCTCCCTCATGTCTGTAGCCAAGATCCTCAGGAGGTCTCCCCCAGTCAAATGTGATCTTTATTAATTTTGAAGAATCCATAGGTTTTCATTTCCTATGGAAACAAAGGCATAACCTCTCCTAAAGCAACACATTTTTTGACTTCCATTTTAAAGTTAAGACATCTCTAAAGTATATAGGCTGGTTTAATTCAGCAGTCCCTTCCACAATTCATTTGTCTCTAGCAGATATTGTTTTTTTTTTCATTATCATTTAAAAAATTGAAAATCAATGAGGCACCATACTGGATCCAGGCACCCTAATTATTTCCCATCTTTATGTGCCTTTTAAAATTTTTTTATATTAAAGACTTTATTTTTTAATTATTTTTTTATTTTATGCATGTGGGTGTTTTGCCTGTATGTAGTATGTCTGTGTGAGGATGCCAGATGAAACCTGAGTAAAAGACAGCTATGAGCTGCAATGTGGGTGCTAGAGTTTGAACCTGGGTCCTCTGGAAGAGCAACCAGTGCTTCCAGCTACTGAGCCGTCTCCTCAGCCTGAGACTTTATTGTTTTTAAACTTTTTTTCTATAGCTGTTAATACTCATTTTCTTTGCTTTCTTCGGCACCTAAGCACCTTTTAAAGCATACTGTGTACCTTTTTAGAGGTTTTCTGGTCTGGACCTGGCTTTACTAAGTGCCTGTGTGAGACAAATCTTAAATTGTTGGCAGTAGTTAATTCTGGATCTGTGGGTGCCTAGCCTCTGGTTGGTGGGTACTGTCCGGAGCTGTGTTTACCGTCCAGCTCCGGGAAGTTGCTGAGCCCACATTTTGGAATCTTTGCAAGCAGCAGCCATAGGAGCCATTGGAGAGGCTGCAAGCCCAACTGGCATGACTTCTCAGTCTGTGTGGACATACCACACATTGGATGCCAAATATTGTAGTACTTTCTCATCGGGGCTGCCAACTCTCAAGTAATGACATGGAGAGTTATAATTAATTATAAAAGCTCAGTTTTAGCTTAGGCTTGTCCCTAAGTAGTTCTTATAACTTAAATTAACCCATATTTTTAATCTGTATTCTTCCACAAGGCTTGTTACCTTACCTCATACTGCCCATCCATCCTTCTTCTGCATCTGGTGACCTCACATTTTTCCTCTCAGAGTTCTCTAGCTGCCTGGAAGTCTCATCTATACTCTTCCTGCCTAGCTATTGGCCAGTCAGCTTTTTATTTTATCAATCACAGCAATATATCTTCACACAGAGTATAAATATCCCACAACAGAGATGGCTCAGTGGTTAAGAGTACTGGCTACTCTTACAGAGGACCAGAGTTTGATTGTCAGTATCTACACTGATAACTCCGGTTCCATGGGATCCAACACCTGTTTCTGGCCTCCTTGGGTATTACATACAATGGTGCATATATATACATGGTGGGTAGATAAACATGCAGACTAAACACCCATACATGTCAATAAAAATAAAAATCACACACACACAAAAGAAATGATAGAATGCAACATTGTTTCATTTGTTTGAATACGTAAAGAAGAAAGTTTATTAAACATTCTTATTTTTGAGACCAGCTCTCACTCTCCTAACTCTTCCTCCCAAGTGCTGGAATCACAGGTGTGCCTGCCCAGCCAAAACATAATTTTTGACACCTAACAAAATGATCATAATATGTTTTTATCTATCTGTCTGTCTGTCTGTCTGTCTATCTGTCTATCTATCTATGTGTTTTGGAACAGGGTTTCTCTGTGTAAACTTTGGAGCCTGTCTTGAAATTTGCTCTGTAGACCAGGCTGGCCTCTGCCTCCTAAGTGCTGGGATTAAGGTGTGTACCACCACGCCTGGCTATAATATGGTTTTTATAATTGAGAATGTTTTGTTCTGTTTTTCTTTTCCTGTTTTCTAACTTATTTTTTATTTAACTTTACTTAAGGAATAATTAACAGAAATTATAAATACTTAGAACATACAATATATTTTTATATCTCTATAGTGTCAAGCAGAACAATATATCTCACTGAGAATTTTTTTTTAAATATTTATTTATTTATTATGTATATAATATTCTTTCTGCGTGTATGCCTGAAGGCCAGAAGAGGGCACCAGACCTCATTACAGATGGTTGTGAGCCACCATGTGGTTGCTGGGAATTGAACTCAGGACCTTTGGAAGAACAGGCAATGCTCTTAACTGCTGAGCCATCTCTCCAGCCCCTCAATGAGAATTTTTATTTCTGTTCCCTTCCCTCTTCTATCTCGTCAGTAGAGTTTCAGTTTGTAGCCTAGGCTAGACTTGAACTTGTCTCAGCTTGCTGAGTGTTGGAATTATGCACATTTGCTATTGTGCTTAGCCTGAGAATTAAAAAAATTCTTGCCGGGCGGTGGTGGCGCACGCCTTTAATCCCAGCACTCGGGAGGTAGAGGCAGGCGGATCTCTGTAAGTTCGAGGCCAGCCTGGTCTAGTTCCAGCTAGTTCCAGGACAGGAACCAAAAGCTACGGAGAAACCCTGTCTCGAAAATCACAAAAAAACAAACAAAAAAAAATTCTTAAGTCGGGCAGTGGTGGTGCATGTCTTTAATTCCATCCAGCACTTGGGAGGCAGAGACAAGTGGGTCTCTGAGTTTGAAGTCAGCCTGGTTTGCAGAGCAAGTTCCAGGATAACCAGGGATACACAGAGAATTCTTTACTCGAACCGCCCCCACCAAAAAAATTTTAAAGAAATTAACATGTATATGTGTATGCCTATGTATATCATCATGTAATGGGTATCCATGGAAGCCAGAAGACAGGGTCGAATCTCCTGAATTTAGAGTTATAGGCAGTTGTAGGCTGCTTGACATGGGTGTAAACCATCTCAGGCCCTCTGGAAGAGCTGTAAATACTCTTAACCATCTCTCCAGCTCCTCTTTTTTTTTTTTTTTTTTTTTTTTTTTTGGTTTTTTTGGTTTTTCGAGACAGGGTTTCTCTGTGGTTTTGGAGCCTGTCCTGGAACTAGCTCTTGTAGACCAGGCTGGTCTCGAACTCACAGAGATCCGCCTGCCTCTGCCTCCCGAGTGCTGGGATTAAAGGCGTGCGCCACCACTGCCCGGCTCCAGCTCCTCTTTTTATCTATTACAGGGTTATTGTACCAGGCTGTTCTTGAACTTGTGTGGCTGAGAATGTCCTAAGAACTCCTTGATCTCTCTGCCTCCAGTGCTAGGATCACAGGCATGGTGCCCTCTGGTCTGGTTATGTGGTCGTGGGGATGGATAGAGTCAAGGGTTTGTGATTGCTGAACAAGTACTCCGTTCATTGAGCTACAATTCCTGCCACCGAGATTTAGAATTTTCAGAGAAACACTGAACCCACAGCCTCATGTGTAGCATGTCTTTTTCCTGCTAGCCAGCTTCCAAATAATGACACAGAAACTTATATTAATTAGGAAAGCTTGGCCTTTAGCTTAGACTTATCTCAACTAGCTCTTATAACTTAACCCATTTATATTAATCTACATTCTATCATATGGACTGCTCTTCTGTCTCGTACTTACTGTTTCCTCTCTGTGGCTCCTGGCTTCTCTTCTTTTCTTCTTCTCAGAGTTCTCTCTGCCCATAAGTCCTGCCTATAACTCCTACCTAGCTATTGGCTATTCAGCTTTTTATTACACTAATCACAGAAAATACATCTTCACATAGAGTACAAATACCCTACAACACTCGTGCATGCTAGACATACCAGTTTTAAAGAAAGCCCTGACTTTTCACATTGCTAGTTCAGGCTTGTCAAGTAAGTGAGCCAAAGATAACGATGCTGTGTCGAAAGGCATGATAACTTTCAAAACATCACTAAATTTCTTCAGTGACCTTGTCTTTGTGTTATTATTTGAGGCTGGCTTGTTATCAGCATAAAGAGAAACATTTGCTCCAATAACTGGATCTAATCTCCTGATTACTTTTGAATTGTGAATGTTATCCTGTTATCAGAGAAAGATTATAGTGATTGCAGTGTGCTGGTGTGGGAGTTGGCAGCTATGGATTCTTTAGACGCATTAACTGTTAGGAAAGATTTATAATTTTTTGGACGTGTTTAAGCCTCTTTGATGGGACAATCCTGAATGATAGCTTCGACATACATGGCTCTAATACTTTGTGTTTTGTTTTAGTTTGGGATTTTTTTTTTTTTTTTTTTTTTTTTTTGAGACAGGGTTTCCCTAGCTTTGGAGACTATCCTGGAACTCATTTTTATATACTGTCTGTGATTTGAAATTTGAAATACGAGACCTTGTCTCAAAAAGCCTATTAATAATTTCAAATAATATTAATTTTAAAATCCTTTGTTCTTACATTTTAAGTTTACTTTGAATATCAAATTTCTTTTTCTTTCTTTTTTTTTTTTTTTTTTTCTGAGAGGGTTTCTTTATATAGCCTTGGCTGTCTTGGAACTCTGCCTCCTGAGTGCTTGGATTAAAGATATGTGCTACCACTGTTTGACTGAATATCAGATTCCTTTAACTTATTTTTTCCTTAAAAGAACAAAATTGTCTCTGCTTTCTCATTTTTCAGGAGCAGTAGAGAACTCTGGACAATCCTACTTGGAAGGTCAGCTCTTAGAGAATTGGTGAGTGACTTGAGGGATTTTTAGGGTTGTTTTTTTTTAATAGTGTTTATTACAAAAAACAAAAACAGAAAAACCCAAAATGGAGAGTTGTCTTCTTCTGTAGCTACTGAAATTTTCTAAGTCTGCCTCTGTACCGCATCAGTTGCTCTTCTGTAAAATGCCCATGCTGTCGGTGAGGGTGCCTCCAGAGAGCTGCAGAGTCTCTACTGCTCAGGCCTCCAGTCTCTTGCTCTTTGTTCTCTGTTTGCCGTTAGCTTCCAAATCATAGAGACTGGGAATTCTAAAATGTTTTCAAGTATATGATCAGCGACAGGTAGCCATTCATGGTGGTCCTTCAGCTTCTCGTCCTTTGAGGAATATTTTGATCTTACATTATGCCTTCATCTGATAATTCTGCTTCTAGAATGAATCCTTAGAGAAGACCATCTTAGAAAATGTTTTGTGCTCCAAGTACTCTGGTATAGACAGCATTCTACTATATACCTGGGCATTGTGCATACTCTGCTTACCTCCAGCCCACCAGAGGCTGAGGGGATGGTCTCAAATTAGGACCAGCTTAGACTACATAGTAAGACTGTCTCAAAAAAACAAAAACCAAATAATTAGAATTGGGCAAATGTTTGAGTGGCTACCTTTTAAAAAAGGATGCACTTTATTTTATGTGTGTGTTTTGCTTGCATGTATGTATTTATATAACATGCATGTCTAGTGTCCAAGGAGGTCAGGAGATGGTGTTTGATACCTTGGAACTGGCGTTACAGACAGTTGTTGGTTGCCATGTGGGTATTGGCATCTGACCTTAGTCTTCTACAACAGTAGTAAGTTCTTATAGCTATCTCTCCTGCCCCTGGAGTGGCTACTTTAATATAGTTGAATGATATTCTTATTTGTAAGTTCATTACAAGAAAGTGATTTTACTTATTTGTTGTTTGTTCGTTTATTTTGATGCATGGTTTCTTTGTGTAGCAGCCCTAGCTGTCCTGAAACTTGATTTGTAGAATGCTTTATTTTTATGTGCGTTGGTGTTTTGCCTTCATGTATGTCTGTATGAGGGTATCAGATTCCCTGAAACTGGAGTTACAAACAATTGTGAGCTGCCATGTGGGTGCTGGGAATTGAACCCAAGTTCTCTGGAAGAGCAGCCAGTGCTTCTAACTGCTGAGCCAACTCTCCAGTTCCAAGAAGTGATTTTATTAAAGATGAGGAAAAAAGACTTGCTGAGTGTCTTTTTAAAAGAATGACAAATATGATCTGTTATTTAGTAAAATATGCAATCATTAGAAAGCCCCTTTATAAAGATTTCCATAAATGATGCTACAGTATTAGTAAAAAAGAAAAATTACAGATTTCTGTATTTACAATACTTTAAATCAGTGATTCTCAACCTTTCTAATGCTGCTACCCTTTAGCACAGTTCTTCATGTTATGGTGACCCCCAGTCATAAAATTATTTTTGTTGCTACATTATAACTAATTTTGCTACTGTTATGAATCGTATTGTAAATAGCTATGTTTTCCAGTGGTCTTAGGCAACCCCTATGAAAGGGTCGTTTGAACCCCAAAGGGATCGTGAACTGTAGTTTGGGAACCCCTGCTTTAAGCTGTGGTGGAAACATTTCAAAGAGACACAAAGGAAAACACAATGTGTAGTGTGACCTTAAATCTGATTTAGGTTGCATTTGTGTAATTGCCTTGTTCTTTTGCAGAATCAGATTGAGGCAGAACTGAATAAATATTGGCAGCGATTATTGGAAGGGCTTTCTTACTACAAACCTCCCAGGTATGGCTGTTCTGTGTTTCTGGTGATGCCATTCCCCAAGAAACTGCACATAAATAAACAAACTGCCCTGTGTGCTTTTAAATTGCTAGGCTAGTGAATGAGCGAGAATGCTGTTTGGATATGAGTAGATGAGTCAGCACATGTTTTCCTGTCTGTTGAAGGAAAGGGTAATTTCCTTCACAATAATCATGTTGTCCTTTTTTCTTTTTCATTCAAGACAGCATTTCTCTGTGTAGTCCTGGCTGTCCTGGGACTCACTCTGTATGTAGACCAGGCTGGCCTCGAACTCAAGAGCTTTGCCTGTCTCTGCCTCCTGAGTGCTGGGACTAAAGACGTGCACCACCACTGCTCTCTTCAACTTGACCCTTTTTACTGCTTGTCTTATCCACTGTCCCCTGGAGAAAATGATATATTCACCCATAGAGCACTATGCCCCAGTATCAGCAAGCTCCTAGTTTCAGGGGATCTAATGCCCTCTTCTGGCCTTAGGTGGCAACAGATACACATGCAGGCAAAACACCCAGACATATAAATAAAGCAAAATAAAGGAAAGAATTTGAAAGAAGAGACAGAAATGACTTTATGCAATAACATGGGATTTGAAATCTAGTAAAAAAAAAAATTTTGTTTTTGGATACAGGGTCTCACCTTTATGGCTTATCCTGAACTCACTATATAGATAAGACTGCCCTTGAACTTAAATGTATCTGCTTGACTCTGTCTCACAAGTGCTGGGATTAAAGGCATACACCACCACACCCAGCTAAAGCTAAACCTTTATTTTTTTTTTTTTAAGTAAACTCTAGACTTTACTGAAATTTTTTTATTTGCATTCTGGGATTGAACTGAAGAGCTTTTCCCATGTACTCTACCAGTGGCCTACATCTACCACCCAAATGTTCACTCCTTGTTCTGTAATCCAGTCCAGGGTGATGTGTAGCATTTACTTGTCTCCTTTGGGCTCAACTGTGACTGTGTCTCAGTTTTTCCTGGGTTTCAGGACTTTGAACAGTTTTGAGAAAACTAGGAGTATTTTATATAATGTCCTCCACTTGCACTTGTGTGATGTTCTTCTCGTTATGGACTTGAGGGTTTTTCAGAGGTGAAATACCATTCTTTGGGTGACTGGAGAGATGGCTCAGTGGTTAAGAGCATTGCCTGTTCTTCCTAAAGGTTCTGAGTTCAATTCCCAGCAACCACATGGTGGCTCACAACCATCTGTAATGAGGTCTGATGCCCTCTTCTGGCCTACAGGCATACACGCAGACAGAATAGTGTATACATTAAAAATAAATATTAAAGAAATACCATTCTTTGTTCTTTTTAGATTTATTTATTATGTATACAGTTTTCTGCATGTATGCCTGTAGAAGACAGCACCAGATCTCATTACAGATGGTTGTGAGCTACCATGTGGTTTCTGGGAACTGAACTCAGGACCTCTGGAAGTACAGCTAGTGCTCTTAACCTCTGAGCCATCTCTCCAGCCCGAAATACCATTCTTATTACATCATTTCAGAGTGTATGTGCTAAACCCATAGAACATGTGATGTTACCTTGGTCACTTTACTGAAGAGTTTGAAGAAGCATAGGATATCTGATATCAACTTCTGTCCTCCACATATCCTGCCTCCAACATGTTTAATTAAAAAAATTAATGTAACTTAATAGAGCTACAAATAACAAATAACATTGTGACCAGTTTATAATGGGCTTACATGATTTTGTTACATAGGCAAAGCTAGCTCTGCTTTATACAATCTAGATGTGAATGTGTGTGTGTGTATTTTATAGACACTAAAGGAAAAAGAAGGCCACTAAGTATTTTTATTTTATACCCTTGGGGGGTCATTGTGAATTAGGACCTCACTCACTGCTTTTCTCATAGTTCAAGTTCAGCTGAAAGAGTGAAAGCTAATAAAGATGTAGCGTCACCACTGAAGGAACTGGGCCTAAGAGTCAGCAAGTTCTTGGTGAGTGTACGTTAGTACGGGGTCAGTGTATGCTACGTGTGGGTGCCTGTAGCTTCATTATTAATGATGTTAGTAAAAATTCTAAGCTTCAGTAGCCATTGCTGACTTAAGACTTCTGTGCTTTAGGGTCTTGATGAAGAGCAGAGTGTACAGTTACTGCAGTGTTACCTTCAGGAGGACTACAGGGGGACTCGGGACTCACTAAAGGTTTGTGGTTCTGCCTAGCTCCCATCCACCTGTCTTCTTGGAGAGTTTGGGCCTTGGCCCTTTCCAGAAGAGATTATGAGATACACAGGTGGTAGGCTAGACTTCATCTGTCTGTCTGTCTGTCTGTCTGTCTGTCTGTCTGTCTGTCTATCTATCTATCTATCTATCTATCTATCTATCTATCTATCTATTGTTTTTTCAAGAAAGGGTTTCTATGTGAAACAGTCCTGGCTGTCCTAGAACTCCCTCTTTATACCAGTCTGGCCTGGAACTCACGGAGATCCGCCTGCCTCTGCCTCCTGAGTGCTGGGATTAAAGGTGCTGCCACCGCCACCCAGCTGAGGCAAGACTTGTAATGATTTATTTTTATTTTATGTGTATGGTGTTTTGCCTGCCTTCATGTCTGTGTGAGATTGTTTGAGCCTCTGGAACTGAACTACAGACAATTGTGAGCCGCCATGTGCATGCTGGGAATTGAACCAGGTCTTCTGGAAGAGCAGCCAGTGCTCTTAACCACTGAGCTGTCTCTCCAGTCCCAAGGCAAGGCTTTTATTGAAGGCTGGAAAAAGAGCCCAATCTGTGTTTAAACCGACACCTATCTTCGTTCTTGCAGTGCTTGAAATGGCAAAGAATTGAATATAAATGAGAGATCTAAGAGAGCACCCAGGCTGCTAAGCTTTAATTTTATGTAGAAAGAAACAGACCAGAGAAGAGGGAAGGGATTTAAGCATCTGTTAGGTTAGACTTGACTTAAACATAAGATAGAAATGTGTACAGAAATGAAATAGGTGGGTCGTCATGAAGGGGTGCTGCATCTTTTTCTGTGCCAGTTGAACTCTGCCTATAAGACAGCCTCTTGACTGTTCTGTTTTCCTTCAGACTGTTCTGCAAGACGAGAGGCAGAGCCAGGCCTTAACCCTGAAGGTAAGCAGTAATTGCTGTTTCATTCTTTGGTAGACAGTTGTGTGACAGATCCTAGACCCGTTCTTTTCTTTTCTTTTTCTTTTTTTCTTTCTTTTTTTTTTTTCAGGCAGGGTCTTAGTCTTACTGTGTATTCCTGGTTTGCCTGGAATTCACTACGTAGGCCAGGCTGGCATAGAACTTAATTAGATTCACCTACTTCTGTCTCCTCAGTACTGGATAGTAAAGGCATATGCCAACACATCCACCTTCTTGGCTGTTTTTAGATCTTAGCTGACGCTTGTTAGCCATAGGACCCAACTGAGTTTTTCCCAGAGTTGCCTCTGCTGCTAACACTTGTTCATAGTGGCTATTCTCTGAGACTCAGCTAACTTGGTATTTTGGTGGGAGGGATGTACTTGTGATTCACTCAGCTTCAAGGATGCTAGGCAAGTATTCCATCACTGAACCCCACTCTCAATCCTTTCAGATGAAATTGAGCAAGGTTAGTTTGTATTCCTGTACTCCTTACCTTTCCTACAGCCTGCTCACTGTGGGTCTGTCCTATGGATTTGACTTCTGAAGTGGTTTGGTGTTGATACTCAGTGCAACTTAAGTCCTTTAGTTGCATGTGGTTAGAGCATGGAGCCCTGGCACATTTGCTTCTTGTATTTGACCTGCCAGTTTGTAACTTTGATGTTATTTGGGCCTCTGAGAACTCATGATAGAAAATTGTTTTAGAAATAATGTTTAGATTATTAAGTCATAATAATTCCTTTTATCTTCCATGACTTATTTCTTGACTTATTACTTATTTTTCCCCCAGTGGAGGGATGTTGTAGAATATTACTTTAACTATGTAATGATGTGTTATATTTGTTTATGTTGCAGAATATTACTTTAACTATGGAAAGCTGTGTTACATTTTTTAATGCTGCATTTGTTTAATTATCTGAAGATGTGCTGCTCTTTGCCTTGCCTGCCTAAGGCACCTGATTGGTCTAATATAAACCTGAAAAGCCAGTGGCTGAGCAGTAGAGGAATAGGCAGGGCTGGTGGGCAGAGAGAACAAGCAGGAGGAAGAATCTAGGCTGCAGAGAGAAAAGAGAATGAGGGAGGAGAGGGAGTTGCCCGGTGTTAGTCAGCCTTGGAAGAAGCAAGAAAGTAGGACATAGAGAAAGAAAAAGAAAAAGCTTCAAGGCAAAATGTAGATGAAGAGAAAAAGGTTAAATTAAGTTATAAGAGCTAATGGGACAAGCATAAGATAAGGCTGAGCATTCATAACTAATATGTCTCCGGGTCATGATATGAGGGTCTAGCAGTATGAGAAATCGTGCCATGGAGGGGTATTGCTTAGTTCAATTGTTTACATTTTTGTGATTGCTGATATTCATTAGATTTTTCTGTTCAGGTTTTTAAATGTTTTTTTAGGACCTGAAGGTGGCTCAGTGGTTAGGAACATTTGCTGCTTTTCCAGAGGACCCAAGATGGGTTCCTTGAACTCATAGGTCAACTCACAAATGCCTATTGTTCCAGCTCTAGACATTCATTGCCCTCCTTTTTCCTCTGACCTTGGTAGGCACCTGTACATATACAATATATACATATGTGCACACAATACAAATAGAATGAAAGGAATTTAAAGTATTTATTGTGTATGCCTTCATAGCAAGCATGCAGAGGTCAGAGGACCACTTGTGAGACTTGGTTCTCCTCTTCCACCATGTGGATCCACTCAGTTTGGTGATGATCAGGACCTTTACCCACGGAGCCATCTTTACCCACGGAGCCATCTTTCTTGCCCTCCTTGCACATTTTTGAAGGATCTGGTTGTCAGGAGTTGTAAACTTGAGTCTCTTTGCAAGAGTGAGATACTGATTTTGAAACTTTGTGGGTTTTGCCTCCTAGATTGCAGATTATTATTATGAAGAAAGAACCTGCATTCTTCGTTGTGTCTTACATCTTCTGACTTATTTCCAGGATGAACGGCATCCCTATAGGGTAAGCTTGCTCGGTTTGCTTTGTTCTCTCTACTCTTGTTCTTCAGGTTTAAATAATTTCATATCAGCCGGGCGGTAGTGGCGCACGCCTTTAATCCCAGCACTCGGGAGGCAGAGGCAGGCGGATCTCTGGGAGTTCGAGACCAGCCTGGTCTACAAGAGCTAGTTCCAGGACAGGCTCCAAAACCACAGAGAAACCCTGTCTCGAAAAACCAAAAAAAAAACCCAAAATAAATAAATAATTTCATATCCCTTGTATTCACCTGAATGTTTACCTTTTATTCTACATGTGTGTTACGCATTCTGGGGTTTAAGGCGGAATATGCAGACTGTGTTGACAAACTGGAGAAGGAACTAGTTGTAAAATACAGACAGCAATTTGAAGATCTGTACCGAATGGAAGCACCGACCTGGGAGACGCATGGCAATCTAATGGTACGTAGTACTTATGCTCATCTCTAGCTCGGAGAGTAACAGGCTATGTTCAGGGATCCATAGCTGGGTTACAGAGCTGAGTACAAGTGTGGTTCGTCAGACCAGAGGGAATGTGTCAGAACAAAACACTGATTAATGCTCCCTAATTCTGAACCTTTTCCTTGGTCCATCTCCCCCCCCTTTTTTTCGTTTCTTTTTCTTTCCTCATGTTAGAATTATAGTGTTAAAACCCACCCCACCCCCTTTGGTTTTTATTCTGTTACCTAAAATATTCTCTTAGTAGTTAATAGAATTCTAAACCCAAGATTTGATCTTCTCTTTTTTGGGGGTCAGAGAGAGGACAGGATTGAGACAAGGTCTTTTACTCTGTAGCCCAATCCAGGCTGATCTGGACCTCTTAGTATCTCCCTGCCTTCGGCCTCCCAGGTAGATAAAATTGTTTTGTTTTGTTTTTTTAAGACAGGGTTTTTCAGAATTGCCCTGCCTGTCCTGAAGCTTGCTCTATAGACCATGCTGACCTCAAACCTCACAGCCTGCCTTTGCCTCCAGTGCTGGGATTAAAGGGGTGTGCCACCATTGCCTGGCTAGCTTTAATTTCTTTATGATCATTTTCTGTATAATATTAGTATATATGTACAATATTAGTTGGATCTTTTTTTTTTTTTTTAATTTGTTTATTTATTATGTATACAATATTCTGTCTGTGTGTATCCTTGCAGGCCAGAAGAGGGCACCAGACCCCATTACAGATGGTTGTGAGCCACCATGTGGTTGCTGGGAATTGAACTCAGGACCTTTGGAAGAGCAGGCAATGCTCTTAACCTCTGAGCCATCTCTCCAGCCCTTTTTTTTTTTTTTTTTTTTTTTTTTTTTTTTTTTTTTTTTTTTTTGAGACAGGGTTTTTCTGTGGTTTTGGAGCCTGTCCTGGAACTAGCTCTTGTAGACCAGGCTGGTCTTGAACTCACAGCGATCCGCCTGCCTCTGCCTCCCAAGTGCTGGGATTAAAGGCGTGTGCCACCACCGCCCGGCTAGTCGGATCATTTTATCCTAAATTTCCAGCCAGTGCTTGTCTTGAACTCCTAATCTTTCAGTTTCCACCACCCAAGTGCTGGGATTATAGGCAGCACCTACCACATCAAGATACTGTTTTTTTAGTTGTTTGGAAAACAATACATTAACATTTAAAACATGTCTCGCTGAGGGTGCTATTCAGTGGTAGAAAACTTTCCAACATGGTTGAGGTCCTAGTTTCAATATCTAGCACAGCAAAACAAAGAAAAACATCAACAAAAACAGATGCTAATGGTTATGATGTGCTGGCCTGTCACCTGGGTACCCTGTCATTTTGAGAGACAAGCCCTGCCCACTCCCAACCCCCTTTACTTCCACCAAGACAAGCTGATCTCCCGCCTCCTCCTTCCAGTACTCTCTTACTGTCCTTCTGAAGAGGTGGCTGCTACCTGTCTCCTTCCCTCTCTGTCTCCCACTGTTCTCTCCTTCCCTCTTTCCCTGTGCCCTCCATAATCCACTAAATAAACTATACCCAAACTCCCTCTGCATGGTGTATCTGTCTGTCTCTCACCGGCTACGGCCCCACTGAGGTCTCAGGTGACCTGCTACGGTCCCTCGTGTCACTGGCCTTCCCCTCCACCCCAATATCTGTAAAAAGAATAACACTAATTATTTAAAATATCTGATATAAGAAAAGTGCTCAGGCCTGACTTGGTAGTATAGGTCTGAAATACAATGTGTTTAGAAGGCAGAAGTATTGTTCTTTCAAGGACTGGTCTGGGCTGCAGACTGAGTTACTTAAATAACTTAACAAGACCCCGTTTCAATGGTATAGCACTTGGCAAGCAGGTACATGAGGACTTGATTTGATGCCGAACACTTCCCCCAAAAAAGATTTAATACAGGTCCATGTCAAGTCGGAGAGTGGCTTTGCAGTCAGCAACACTTGTTGCTCTTCCAGGGGACCCGATTTCAGTTCCCAGCACCATGTTGTGTGGCTCATAACCATCTCTTAATTCCAGCTATAAGGAATCCAACATTCTTTTTATCCTCCAAGCGCACTTACACATACGTAGAATATAAACACAGACATATATGCATAAGTAAAAATCTAAAAACAGACCCATTTACAACAAAATTAGAGAATTTTTCTGTGCCCTTAGGAAACTTGTTTTGATATGTTTTTGCTCTTTTGGCTTTTGGGGGAGTCTGGCATTACTTTTTCTCTATGGTTTGCTGTGTAGCTGGGTGAGCTGGGCCCTGGTATCCTCCTCTCTCATTTACTCCTCCTCCTCCTTGTTTCTCCTATTTCTACTCGCTGCCTGCCAGCCCCACCTGTCTTTGCTCCTGCCTTGCTATTGGCCGTACTTTACTAGACCATCAGGTGTTTTAGACAGGCACAGAAACACAGCTTCACAGAGTTAAACAAATGTAGAGAGATGGCTCAGGTGGTTAAGAGTACTGGCTGCTCTTCCGGAGGTCCTGAGTTCAATTCCCAGGAACCACATGGTGACTCACAACCATCTGTAAAGAGATCTAGCGCCCTCTTCTGGCGTGCGGGCATACATGGAGGCAGAATGTTGTATACTATATATACAGTACAATGATTTAATATTGCAGTGTGCCCCAGTCTCTGACAGTACAATGATTTAACATTGCAGTGTGCCCCAGTCCCTAACAGTACAATGATTTAACATTGCAGTGTGCCCCAGTCTCTAACAGTACAATGATTTAACTGCAACTAGGAAAGAATAGTAATGTAAAGCTAGAAGTTGGCATGGGAATAGACACAAAACCAATGGGAAATTAGTGTGGAACACCTGACATTTGGGGGCTGGAGAGATGGCTCTGTGGCTGTTTTTCCAGAGGACTCTGGGTTCAATTCCCAGTACCCACATAGTGGCTCACAGTCATCTTTAACTTCAGTTTCTGGGTAGTCAAAACTGTCCCGGCCTCTGCAGATTCTGCACAAATGCAGTACACAGACATACAAAGAGCCAAAACTTTAATATACGTAACTTGTTTGTTTGTTTTTTTGAGACAGGGTTTCTCTGTAGCTTTGGAGCCTGTCCTGGAACTTGCTCTGTAGACCAGGCTGGCTTTGAACTCACAGAGATCCTCCTGCCTCTGCCTCCCAAGTACTGGGATTAAAGGCGTGTGCCACCACCAGTAGCAGATCCATATACATAAAATAGTATATGTAAGAAAAAGAAAGTGACATTTCAGTAGTGGGAATTAAGATCATGCAGTTAAGTGGTACTAGAGCCAATGTGTAACCAACCAAGCACCACCTCTACTCTAGACTTTTTCCTAAAAACTAAGTTAAAAAAAAAAAGGAAATAAGCTGGGCGGTGGTGGTGCACGCCTTTAATCCCAGCACTCGGGAGGCAGAGGCAGGCGGATCTCTGTGAGTTCGAGGCCAGCCTGGTCTACAAAGGGAGTTCCAGGACAGGCTCCAAAGCTACAGAGAAACCCTGTCTCGAAAAAAAAAAAACAAAAAAAAACAAAAAAAAGAAAAGAAGTACCTAATATTTAGAAGAGACATCTAGCTAGGGCGTTGTTAGCTCAATTGTAGAGTGCTTGTCTCACATGCATGAGGCCCTCGCTTCACTGCCCCATTCTACTACCAATACAAAAGTAAAAACCCTAGTGTTTAATTTTTAGGCATTAGATATTTTCTTAAAATGAAAAAGTGTGTCTCTGTATGTTGATATATATAGGTCATGCATATATAGGTCATATATAGGTCATATATAGGTCAGAGGAAATGTTGGAGTTGTTCTCTCCTGAAGTTCTGGGGATTGAATTCAGGTCATTCAACTTGATAGCAAGTATCCTTGTCCACTGAGCCATCTTGTCAGTTTTTGAGATAGGGTCTCATTCTGTAGTTTGGACTGACCTGAAACTCATAGTGATCCTCTGCCTTAGCTTCCTGTGTGTTAGGATTAGAAACATTACACCATCATGCCTAGCTGATTATGTTAAATTTAATTATGTTATGATCAGCATTCATTCATTCATTCATTCATTCATTCATTCATTTATTATCTGGGACAGGCTTTCCTATAACTAGTTGGCCCGGAGCTGAATATGTAGTTGAGGATATCCTTGGATTCTTGTTCCTCCTGCCTCTTGAGTTCTGGGATAATGAGTGTGTGCCATTGATGCCAGATTTTTTTTTTTAAGATGGGTCTCACTCTGTAGTTTAGGCTAGTCTAAAATTCATGAAATAGCCCTGACTGTCCTTGAACTCAAATTAATCCTACTGTTTTAGTCTCTTGAGTCCTGGGATTGCAGGTGTGAGCCACACCCAGCAGCTCCTTGTAGTGTTTTATAAGGTGCTGTCCCTCCAGCTGTTAATGGCATGTTCCAGTCACAGAGCTTGAGCAGCTAAGGTAATATCTCTAATTATTTTTCCATGGTTTATTGCCCACCATGGGATCTTTATTGGTGATACTATGTTCATGTCTTCTTGACTGCTGTCGTGTAGTGATCTATAAATACCATCTGCTTGAAGTTGTCCAGATCGTTTGTTTGCCGACTGTTCTTGCCAAATTGTTCTGTAGGTTTTGTAGCATGATTGTGTTAGCAAAGATTGGTAAGAGACTGGATGTGGCGCACACTCGTAATCTTAGCACTTGGGAAGCAGAGTACACGAATTGGGGGTTCAGGATCAGCCTCAGCTCAAGGCTAGCCTGGACAACATGGAACTGTTAAACATACCCCAAAGTATTCTTCCAAGTAGACTCTGAAATTACATTTATATGCAGGGAATTCTATGTAACATTAAAAAGAAGTGACTAGTTAAATACTATGTAGCAAATCTGCTAAATGCATCTATGAAAAGGAGTGAAAAATATACTGTCATAGGAAGTTTTCCTTGAGGAATTGTTAAATAAAAAAGGTAAGTTGTGGAGTTATTTGTGTAATGTGTTACTTGGTTTAGAGGGAGAATAGGCCATTACATTTGACACACTGCTTATTGAAGGAGACTAGAATCTAAGACTGGTTGCTTTGTACAGAAGTGTAGATGACTGGGCAATGGAAATCACAGGGACATCTACACTCCCCCCCCCCCCCCTTTTTTTTCCCTGAGACAGGATCTTTAACAGTCCTGACTGTCCTGGTACTCTCTGTAGACCAGACTGGCCTTGAACTCACAGAGATTTTACCTGCCTCTGCCTCCTGAGTGCTGGGATTAAAGGTGTGCACCACCACTGCCCAGCACAGAGACATCATTTTTATACTTTATTCTTGTAATTTAAAATCTTCTATTATGCATATATTTAATAAAAGAATAACATTTTTTAGGCCGGGTGGTAGTGGTGCACGCCATTGATCCCAGCAATCAGGAAGCAGAGGCAGGTGGATCTCTGTGAGTTCGAGGCCAGCCTGGTGTACCAAGAGCTATTTCCAGGACCATGCACCGAAGCTACAGAGAAATCTGTCTCGAAAAAAAAAAATAGCATTTTTAGAGATTGATGTTGTGGTACATTCCTCTTTAATTCCAGCACTTGGAGTGTGAGTTGGAGGTCAGCCTAGTCTACAAAACCAGTTCCAGGCTAGCCAGGGATACTTAGTCAGACCTTTTCTATATTTAAAAAAAGAAAAAAATGGAAAGAAAGAAAAAGGTAATTTGTTTTCTAGTCTTAACTTTGTCTTCCATGTTCTCTATATTGGTGCAGACTGAGCGCCAGGTGTCTCGATGGTTTGTTCAGTGCCTCCGGGAGCAGTCCATGCTGCTAGAAATTATTTTCCTCTATTACGCGTACTTCGAGATGGCACCTAGTGACCTACTGGTACTAACCAAGATGTTCAAGGAGCAAGGATTTGGTAGTAGGCAGACCAATAGACACCTGGTGGATGAAACCATGGATCCTTTTGTAGATCGGATTGGGTGAGTCTGCTTGAGTTGTGGTTTGTGAAACTTGCAGTGTTTAGACCATTGGTATTGGAGTGGCTCTGTCAAGATGGAGACAACCTTTTGTCTCTTTCATTGAGTGGTAGGGAGGGGGTGCATGTGCTGACGTCCTGTCCATGGTCTGTCATTAAGGGACTTGTTCTCTCAAAACTCTCCTATTCTTTTTTTAAATTTTGCTTTTGTAAAAAGAATGTGTGTTTTGTGTATGAGTGTTTTACTTTCATGTATGTATGTGTACTATTTGTGTGGCTGGTGCCTGTGGAAGCAACAAGAAGGCATTGAATCCCCTGAAATTTGTGTTCAATTGGTTGTGAGCCACCACATGAGTGCTGGGAGCTGAACAGGATCCTCTGGAAGAGCAGCAAGTGCTCTTAGCTGCTGAGCCATCTCGTTACCCCAAAAACATCCTTTTTGTTGGTTTGTTTTTCAAGACACAATTTCTCAGTGTAGCCCACGCTGTTCTAGAACACGCTCTGTAGAACAGTCTGGCCTTGAACACAGGAATCTACTTGTCTCTGCCTCCCAAGTGCTGGGATTAAGTGTGCACCTCCATGCCCAACAAAGACATTCTGTTTTAATCAAGATTTTTTTTTTTAAAGATTTTATTTATTATGTATACAGTGTTCTGCCTGCATGTACACCTGCAGGCCAGAAGAGGGCACCAGATCTTATCACAGATGGTTGTGAGCCACCATGTGGTTGCTGGGACTTGAACTCAGGACCTCTGGAAGAGCAGTCAGTGCTCTTAACCTCTGAGCCATCTTTCCAACCCCATTCTGTTTTAATCTAAGAGGGTCATTCATCCATTCAATAGGAGTACCTTCTGAGCAGCTCCTGGAGGCACAGTGCAAGTGCCTTGATAACACTGATAAGCAAGATGCGTATTCTTTGTCTTCTGTGAAGTCACTGTCTGTAGTCTTTGAATTTATTTTTTCTATACTGCCTTGGATATATCCATACGTTGAGACCTATTTTCTCAGTGAGTGAGAGCTGGGTCAGGTGTAGGTTGTAGCTATGGAAACCTTCAGTGCTAGTTCTGAGCTGCCCTGAATAATAGACACAACCACAGGTCAGTGTCAAGTCCTTGAGATTGAGATATGCTGGAAACAAGAGCATAAAGTACATTCCAAGGGTCTGAGATGCAGCTTGAGTCGTGGAATGCATGCTTGGCACACACAGGCCCTGGGTTTGGTCCTCTGTCTTTAAAAGCTAGTGGTAACAAAGAATGTGAAAAGACTCATTAATAACTATTGATATTAAGTGTCTTACATCTTCAGTTCAGCAGATTCAGAAAACTCTGAGTGAGACTGTGGTGTGGTTTGTCCTTTCCAGGTACTTCAGTGCCCTCATTCTGGTGGAAGGCATGGATATCGAGTCCTTGCACAAGTACGCCTTGGATGACAGGAGAGAGCTGCACCAGTTTGCTCAAGATGGGCTTATTTGTCAGGTGAACTTGGAATAACATTTTTTTTCGGGTGGTTTATAGTTTTTTTTGTTGTTGTTGTTTGTTTTGTTTTGTTTTGTTTTGTGGGTAGTTAGAGATAGGGTTTCTCTGTGTAACAGCCCTAACTGTCTCGGAATTAGCTCTGTAGACCAGGCTGGTCTCGAACTCACAGAGATCCGCCTGCCTCCGCCTCCCGAGTGCTGGGATTAAAGGCGTGCGCCACCACTGCCCAGCAGTTTATAGTTAATCTTTAGCTACTGAACTATCCTGATACACAGCATTTTTAGTTCTGTATTTGTAATCAGGTGTGGGAGAAGTCAAGAGTTATTGTACAGAGATGATAATTGATTCTGCAATAGGGAGTAGAGTTGCTAACAGGTAGCCCCAGGGCAAAGCCGTTGGCATTATGGGCATTTGTGGGGTTTGTGCAAAAGAAAAAGATGAATACTGACTTAGAATGAGTAGAAAGATAGAAAGTGGAAAGTTCAAGAAGTATCGGGTTGATAACTTCTAATTCTGTATTTGAACATGGATTATAACAAAATCAGAGGGTTGTGGATGAAGTAGGAGTGATCGGGTGTATCAGCAAGGTGGTTGGGGTGAAGTTGTGTGCAGTGTTGGTGCAGGAGAGGCTTGCTGAGATTGACAGCATGCCTGACTGGATCTGGACCTCTCTTTTTCATAGACACCACATGTTTTCTACCCTCATTAGGATATGGATCGTGTGATGTTGACCTTGGGAGACATTCCACATCATGCCCCTGTACTTTTGGCCTGGGCTCTCCTCCGTCACACACTGAACCCTGAAGAGACCAGCAGTGTGATCAGGAAGATAGGCGGCACAGCCATCCAGCTGAACGTGTTTCAGTACTTGACTCGACTGCTTCGATCACTGGCCAGTGGGGGAAATGACGTGAGTTGTTTATAAAGACGGAAGGCCTGGAGAACAATGGCAACTGTGACTTGGGTTGTTATGATTTTTATTCTTTATTGAGATAGAATCTCAGTATATTGCCCTGGCTGGCCTTGAACTCACGGCCTCCTGCTGTCGCCTCTCATGGGCTGGAATTGCAGGCATGCACCACTGTGCCAGCTTTGTAACAAAGTTTTCACTGGCATTTGTAGGTGGTCGACAGTGTACTCGGCACTCCCCAGTGGCATCTTAGTCTTTATAGCATAGCTCTGCTTGGAGTACCATCTGACTTACACATTAAAAAACCCAGGAAGGTGTAATTTCTCCCAAGCAGTAATACTAAGCAAGTAGTAAACAGTTTGAATTGATGATGAATTAATTTGACTCTTGACCTGTGGGTCCTGAACTCTTTAGGGGGTTCAACGACCCTTTCACAGGGGTCATCATCGACCACCAGAAAGCACAGATATCTACACTATGATTCATTACAGTAGCAAAATTACAGTTATGAAAATAGCAATGAAATAATTTTATGGCTGGGGGTCATCACAACCTCAGGAACTATATTAAAGGGCTGCACATTAGGAAGCTGAGAACCACTGTTCTAGAGTGTGACTGGGGACTCTGAGAATGAGTGAGAAACTTCTGAGACTTGATTGGGGTTCAGATAGAGTTCGCCTGGTTTATTGAGTCAGTTCATATGGATGTGCTAAAATGAGACATGAGGAACAGGCTCAGTGGTCAGATGCTTACCTAGCATGCATCTGGCCTGGAGTTAATCCGCACCAATAAATAAATAAATAAATAAATAAATAAATAAATAAATAAATAAATTTATTTATTTATTTATTTTAAGAAAGCAAAATGAAAATGGAGTTTTGAAGGTTGTAATTATTGGCTTTTTCTCCCTACTGAGTAGAAGACTGTTCATGGAAGAGCTTCTTCACAGATGTTTTAACATCACTGTCACAATTGCCTGCATAGTGGCCAGAATTTAGAACTAGAGAAATGCCCTCTAGTTCTCTAGGACAGTGGACAGCTCTTCACTGTTAAGAAGGAGCCATGAGAAAACATAGAATAGGGCTGTAGATACCGCTCAGTTATACAACACTCATCTAGCATATGTGAAGCCCTGGGTTTGAGTCCCAGTCATCCTGGCCCATGCCCCACTGAAAAATAGATGGAGAATTCTGATGCATACATATTCCTAAGTTTAAAAAAAAGTATATTTGAGGAAGCCACATAGTGTATGTCTCTAGCAGTGTGACATGCTGGGAACTGTCATATGAGCAACTACTGCCAAGGATGAGTTGGGAGGAAGGAGATGAATAAGCCACATGGGATTTTTAGGACAGTATGACAGCTCTGTCTGATGTCAGCCTGTAGTCGCTCTGAAAGCTACTCTTTGGGGCTGGGGACTAAGCTTAGTACAGTACGAGCCCAGTCATTGTTCCATGAGACCTTAGGTTCAAACCCTGGACCACAAGAAATTTGTGTGCCAGGTGGTGGTGGTACACACCCTTGATCCCAGCATGTAGAAGGCAGGGGCAGGCAAATCTCTTGAGTTTGAGGCCAGCTGTTCTATAGAGTGATTTCCAGGACAGCCATGGCTACACAGAGAAACCCCGTCTCAAAACACAAACAAGACCAAAAAAAAAAAAAAAAAAAAAAAATTGGTTGTAAAACAGAAACCAGCCATTTGGCAGCTCTCAGTACTGCAGGTTGGTAGATAGTGGTGTCTCATTGGATTAATTCATAGAGACTCTAGTAGGTAGCTAGTCTCTTGGCTAGATGTGGTTTTCTTTTTAATCCACAAAAACCTTGAGTTTGGTTTTATTCCTGTGTCCTAATCTCGTAACTAAATTAGAAAAATTATTAAAGTTTATGATTCTTTTTACATTTGTTTTCAAGGCCTCTATTGCTGTTAAGGCTGAGTCTTGGAAAGAGTTGTGTTCCTCAGATTTAGTCACTCACTCCTTTGTCATTCCAGTGCACCACGAGCACCGCTTGCATGTGTGTCTACGGCCTCCTCTCCTTCGCTCTGACCTCACTGGAGCTCCACACGCTGGGCAATCAACAGGTCAGTAATTGGCTTTCCTTAGGCTTCCTGACTGCCCCACTTACAGTCCAGTCGTGATACTGCCCCCTCAGATCTCATACATCTTGTTTCGTTCCTTACTATTTGTTTTCTTTTATTATTGTATGAATGAGATGTAAATTGTAGCAAGTTCAGAAAGTGATAGAAAAGATATAATCCTATCACACAGGATGAAATTATATTATTACATATATTTATATATTGTGTGTATAATACACACACACATATTCTGTTCGCAGTTGGATTTGTCTTTTCCATTTTACACACAGATACTCTAAATTCTAATATAATTCTGTATTGGAATCATGGTATGTATATATGAAATTAGCTCAGGTTACTGATTATACCTAGTATGTAAATAGTTATGCTATCATGTACAGAGAATAACTATAGAGGAAAGTGTGCGTGTTTGATACACAGACATGATTCTTTGTCCTGTCTCCTTGTATTTTGAGATGAAGTCTCATTTTATAGTCAGGTGGGACCAAGGCTGGGTAGCCCAGACTGCTCTCAACCTCCCACATGTTGCAGACATTTTCCTCAATGGTTTTGGTTCATGGTTGGCTGAGACTGTGGATGTACAGCCTGACAATTTAAGAAACCACTGACAGGCGAGCTGACACTGCCTGCTTGCGTATGTATTTTGGTGTTTTTGTTTTCTTTGTTTTGGAACTGGTTCTCACTATATCGCTGTATGGTCTGGAACTTGGTTTGTAGACCAGACTGGCTCTGCACTCAGAGATTTGCTTGTCTCTGCCTCCTGAGTGCTGGGATTCAAAGTAGGCACTACCTCTCCTGTCCACTGTGTCTGACATGGCTCGAGGGGTTCAGAGGTCAGTAATAACTACTGAGAGTATAGGTTGCACACCATTTCTAGCTTTACTCTTTGAAAATTTTTAAATTTAAAATTATAAAAAATGATTTTAAAATAATTTTATTGTATGTAGATATATGGTATATGTGTGCATGCATATGCGTGAGCAATTGTTTCAGTGTGGTGGTCAGAGGGCAACTTTTCAGTCAGTTCTCCCTCCCACCATTACATGAATTCTGGTGACTAACCCTGGGATGTCAGGCTTGTGGAGCAGTGTTTCCCTCTCAACTGCATCTGTGGCTCCCTAAAGCTTTTTTTTGAATGTGTATTGGTATTTTGTCTGTGTGAGGCTGTCAGATTCCCTGGAACTGGAGTTGTAGACAGTTGTGAACTCCCATGTGGGTGCTGGAAATTGCACTGGAGTCCTCTGGATTCCAGGACTGTCAAGGCTACACAGAGAAACCCTGTCTCAGAAAAAAAAAGGAAGGTCAATTTGTGAATCTGTTTGCAGATAAGATGTGCATGCCTCAGCCTCTCAAGTAGTGCGTAGCTCATAGGCATGCAGCACCGTGCCATAACTGTAAGTCAGCAACAAAGAAACTGGTTCATGCAACCATTTCCTCCTCTTCACAGGATGTGATTGACACAGCGTGTGAAGTCCTGGCAGACCCTTCTCTTCCGGAGCTCTTCTGGGGAACAGTAAGTATGTTGTAGGGACTTGTGCTGTGACAGTGTGTAGACCGGTGGTTCTCAGCCCTCTAATACAGCTCCTCCTGTTGTGCTGGTCTACAACTGGATTAGGTTGTTCTCGTCAGACTTTCTTTGGATTGCCAGTCCCCAAATAATGAAAGAGACTTTTTAATTATGAAAGCTTGACCTTAACTTAGGCTTATTTTTAACTAGCTCTTATAGCTTAAATTAACCCATTTCTATATTCCACATTTGCCACATGGCTCTTGACTGCTCCTCAGTTCTGTACCTGACTCTATCCATCTCTCCCTGGTGAAATCACCCCTGTTCCTTCCCAAGTTCCTCTGTCTGGGGGTCCCACCTTTTCTCTCCTGCCTAGCTATTGACTGTTCAGCTTTTTATTAAATCAGTCAGGGAGCGATGACTCAGCCATTAGGAGCACTGACTGCTCTTCCAGAGGACATGGGTTCAATTCCCAGCATCCACCTGCTGGCTCACAACTGTCTGTAACTACAGTTTCAAGAGAACCAACACCTGTACACAGGCATACACACAGACAAAACACCAGTGCACATAAAAATAAAATTAACCAGTCAGATGCTTTAGGCAAGGTAAAACAGCAACACGTCTTCACACAGTAAGATCAAAATATCCTGCAATATCCAATCATAAAATTATTTTCATTGTTACTTTATAATTAATTTTGTTACTGTTATAAATTGTAATGTGAAATATCTGTTTCTTTTTTTTTTTTTTTTTGAGGGGTGCAATGAACTTTATTGATGGTATTCAAGAGAGTAGGGCTCCCTAAGCCCCTCCTGCTATTCTGGGGTCTGGGATGGAAACTGTGAGGGAGATGCTCAGTGTCAAGGGTTGAGTTAGGACAGGGACTGCTCAGCAGCCGAGGGCCTCTCTCTTGCTGTGTCTTTGCTGGGATGGGTGGTCCAGGGTGGGCTTCTTACTCCTTGGAGGCCATGTAGGCCATGAGGTCCACCACTCTGTTGCTGTAGCCAAATTCATTGTCGTACCAGGAAATGAGCTTTACAAAGTTGTTATTGAGAGCAATGCCAGCCCCAGCATCGAAGGTGGAAGAGTGGGAGTCACTGTTAAAGTCACAGGAGACAACGTGGTCCTCAGTGTAGCCCAGGGTCCAGCTGCTAAATTTCTTTTCATTTGTTTCCCAGCTAGGTTGATCTGTTTATATGGCTTATGCCCTCCTTCCAGAGACACTGCTAACTCCTTGAGATGCTGTTACAAACCATGTTAAATCGGGCATCTGTGTTGTTGCTTGTGTGTTCTGGCTAAGCGTTGACATGGCTTGAGGTAGTTCTAACTTTAATAGAAGCATAGCAGGAAGGAGTTACGTTGTCTGCCTAGAGAAGAGGTGGCCAGGAGGAGGGAACTGGATAGACAAGGAATTTCGTCAGGTCATGGATACTTTGATATCTTTTTTCAGTGGAATATGAAGGTCTTATGTTATTAAGAAATTGTTGTATATCTATGTAAAGGAAAGGTTATTACTAGATTTTTTTTTGTGAACTTAAAAATAATTTTTTTTTTGTCAGGTGGTGGTGGTGCACACCTTTATTCCCAGTACTGGGGAAGCAGAGGCAAGCAGATCTCTGAGGCCAACCAGTTCTATAGAGCAAGTTCTAGGACAGTCAAGGCTACACAGAGAAACCCTGTCTCAAAAACCAAAAGAAAAAGAAAAAATAATTTTTAAAATTTTGTTTCGTTTGTGTGGATGTTATGTATGTACACATCATGCAGCCTGTAGAGACCAGAAGAGGATGTTGGGTACTGGGATGGAGTTAGAGACCACTGAGCTGCCATGTCGGAGCTGGGTCTGCTGGAAGAGCAGTCAGTTTCTAACTGCCGAGCCATCCCTGCAGCCTCTCTTTCTAGATTTTGTTAGGATTGCTGGGCACTTGTGAAGAGGGATGACTTCTTCCTTTCCACCTCAGGAACCAACCTCTGGTCTTGGCATCATTCTGGACAGCGTGTGTGGGATGTTCCCCCATCTCCTTTCCCCACTTCTACAATTGCTGCGAGCCCTTGTGTCAGGAAAGTCCACCGCCAAAAAGGTGAGTGCTTTAGTCAGATCTCTGAAGGGGAGCTAGAGGTCCACTGTGACTCCTGCATTGGAGTCCACTGCCAGGAAAAACGTTGTCTGAAACTGAATGAAAGATGCCAGTTCATGGTGTCACCTCAGCTCCGTGCTTACAAAATACCTTTTCACTAAGTCCTATTGGAGGTGCCATGAGAATAAGTGTGCAGTTGCCTGATACCTGCTTGGGAGAGGACAGTAGATTTAGGAAATGCATAATAAATGTGAGGAAGTGCTTTGTGCTTAGTGCTCCCCATCTTCTGTAAGCCCTGATTTTGATTCCCAGCATTGGAGTGGGTAGATGAAAGAGAAAGGAGATGCAAGCAGAGAGAGACAACTGTGTGTGCGTGTGTGTGTGGGGGGGGGTGTAGGTAGAAAGGAGAGCTTGAGTTAGTTAAAGAATGGCAAGGCTTAACTGAGAAGAGCAGGAGGCAGTTCCAAGAAGAGCCTGAGTAGGGTCTGGGAGAAGTAGTTTAGGGGACAAGCAGATGAAGTCTGGCTTTAAAAAACTGACATGGAACCCTTTTGTCTCATGAATGATTGTATGACTGTGTTTCTTCCTGGGTGTTGGCAGGTATACAGTTTCCTGGATAAAATGTCCTTCTACAATGAACTTCATAAGCACAAGCCCCACGATGTGCTCTCTCATGAAGATGGAACTCTCTGGCGGAGGCAAACACCTAAACTCCTGTACCCTCTAGGTAAGACAGAGATGCTCTGCAGTAGCCCTGCTTCAGGGCATCCAGTCAGACCTAATGTTGGCTGGATCCTTTCATGTGAAGTGCCATTCCTTCTCTTCCCACTCCTGTCATGTGTGACAAAAAAGTTCGGCTTACAGTGCTGAGCTTGTTTATATGGTGGATTACATTGACAGATTTTTGTATGTTGAACCATCCCTGCATCTGTAGGATGAAGCCAACTTGGTCATGGTGGATGATGGTTCTGATGTGTTCTTGGATTCGATTTGCTAGTATTTTTTTAGTATTTTTGCATCAGTGTTCATGAGTGAGATTGGTCTGTAATTCTCTTTCTTAGTATTGTCTTTCTGTGGTTTGGGTATCAGGGTAATTGTAGCCTCATAAAAAGAGTTTGGCAATGTTCCCTCTGTTCCTGTTGTGTGGAATAATTTGAGGAGTATTGGTATTAATTCTTCTTTGAAAGTCTTGTAGAATTCTGAGCTGAAACCATTTGGTCCTGGGCTTTTTTTGGTTGGGAGACTTTTGATGACTGGTGTTAAGATTTTAAATTGGGCTGATTGTGGTGGAGGTAGAGTGAGTTTGAGACCAGTTTGTGACATTCTACAGAGCTAGTTATAGGATAGCTGGGACATAGACCCTGCCTCAACAGGAAAAAGAAAGACTGGATTAGCAAACTGCATGGAAGAGATTGGCATCCTAGAATTTCTGCCTCCAGTTGAATGGGGAATTTTGGGAGATAGTGTAAGTTCTTCGCTGACCCAGCAACATCATATGTATTAAGACTCAGGCGTTAACACTTGCTTTTCCTTTACTACTGGACACCGAGGTAGTTATTGTTTTGAAGGGATTCCTGCCTCTCCTCTGCAGTCACTGAAATAGTATTATGTCTGTCCTGTACTTGGACATACCCTACAGCTATAGTAATTACAGTCTCCACTGCCTTTTACTAAGCCAGTGAGCCTCCCAATTTCCTGGCGTGAGGCCCAGTATGCAGGTAGAGTGAGAACAGCTTGTACAACAATGTACAAGGCTAGTACTTGGAAAGACTCAAAGCATTATTTTGGCAATTTAGTTCTTAATTTTTTTTTAAGATTTAATTTCCTAAAAATATTTATTTATTTATTTATTATGCAATGTTCTGTCTGTGTGTATATCTGCAGGCCAGAAGAGGGCACCAGACCTCATTACAGATGGTTGTGAGCCACCATATGGTTGCTGGGAATCGAACTCAGGACCTCTGGAAGAACAGCCAGTGCTCTTAACCTCTGAGCCATCTCTCCAGCCCTGGTGGTTTAGTTCTTGCTTTTAGAGTATTCCATGGAAGTTAGTCAAAATGGTGGTCTTTAGGTACGGCCTTAAAATATTTAGAGATCGCTTCTTTTGTAAACCTTCCTGGTACTGGAGAGGTGATTCATTGATTAAACAAGAATTGTGCTCTTCCAGAGAATGCCTCGGTACATGTAGAGGGGATGATAAAATGGTTTCTGTGTGACTTGTCTTGGTTGTATGCCCTCTGCTGTGATCTTCTTTAAGGACCAGCCGCTGTCTCAGGCATCATCTTTGTCCTCATCTATGGTTCTGTTCATTGTTTTGCCATTACACATAATATTGCATTGGATATGTGGACACACAGATGTTGGTGTTTCATTTTCAGTAAACAGTAACAGAATCCTCAACATGAGATGGTTAGGTGAAAGGGATGTTTATAAAAGTTTTTAAATAGATGCTTGAAAGGTAAACGTGCTATATGCATACGGTTGAATTTTGTCATAGAGTAACTCAGCGGTAGCACATGTGCTGACACGTAGTCTGATATAGGCTGCAAAATATGTAAACCCTGAAGGTGGCTTCTTAAGAGAAATACACCAGTCACAAAAGCACAAATTGTGGGTGGTTTTATCAATATTTACATATATGGTTTTTTGTTTTGAGACTAGGTCTTATTTTGTAGCCCAAACTAGATTCCACCTTGAGGTGCTCTGCCTGCCTCAGCCTCCTGAGCGAGTACTGGGATTAAAGTAGCACCTGCCACATCCGTGTTGTGTCATTCTTCTGTTTTGAGGTCCTTCAGGATAGACAAACCAAGACAGAAAATACAGCTCTGATTGCAGAACTGAGAGCTAGAGAGAATAGCGAATTACTGGTGAGTGAGAGCAGAAGGGGAAGCCATACCCAGTGTGAGTGTGCTCACTGCTGCTTTGGTGGACTCTTGATGCGTACGATGAGAAATTTGATGGTAAGTGTATTTTACCACAACTTAAAATTTTTTGGCACAGTTGCAGACCCAGCAACTTGAAAGATTTGAGACTAAAGTAAATTGAGTTCAATACCAGCCTGAGTAGGATTGTGAGAGCTTGGCTCAGTGGTTAAGAGCACTGGCTACTCTTCCAAAGGACCTAAGTTCAATTCCCAGCAACTACATGGTTGCTCACAGCCATCTATAATGAGATCTGGTGCCCTCTTCTGGCCTGCAGGCTCACATGGAAGCAATGTTATATACATAATAAATAAATAAATCTAAAAAAATTATTTAGTTTGTGTGCATACACATAAGCATGTTTGTGGATGTCAGAGGACAGCGTTGGGAATTGGTTCTCTCTTTCCACCATGTGGGTTCCCAGATGTCAAATTTGGATCATTATACTTGGCAGCCAGTATGTTTATCTGTTGCCCTGGTTTTTTAAGATTTGAGACAAGCCAGGGGTGGGGACACAGAGTTTCCTTTAATCCCAGCACTCAAGAGGCAGAGGTGGATGAATCTTTGTGAGTTTGAGACCAGCCTGGTCTATATAGTGACACCCTGTCTCGAAAAAAGAAAAAAAAAATGGGTAAAAATTTGGGGGTGAGATGTCAGTTCCCAGGATGGTCTTAAAAGTATTGCATTCCTTCTGCTTCAGCCTCAAAAGTCTGAGATTCAGGCGTGTGGTTAGCACTGCCATCTTTTATCATTTGAATGTAAAAATCGTAGGAGTGTTGTCTGCTAGAGTTCCTATCTGCGTGTGCTGAGTAGTGTTGTCTTGTGGAAGAGTCACCTCTCACATTTGTATTTGGAGTACAGTAATTTCTCTTCCATAGGGGGTCAGACAAACCTTCGAATTCCTCAGGGCACCGTGGGCCAAGTCATGCTGGATGATAGGGCTTACCTTGTACGCTGGGAATATTCCTACAGTAGCTGGACTCTGTTCACCTGTGAGATTGAAATGCTACTTCACGTTGTCTCCACGGCAGGTAAGTTCAGCTTTTTGTGAGTGAGTGATGGGAAGAGTGTGTTTGCTTGCAAGATTTGAAGACTTCACAATAAAATTTAAAGCTGTCTATCTGGCTTGGGGTCTGTGGGATTTGTTTATCTGGGTCTTAAACTGCACTCAGTGATCTTTTTATAGAGTTCTGTGCCAAGAAGTCACAGGCCATCTTTCCCCACAGATGTGATCCAGCATTGCCAGCGGGTGAAACCTATCATTGACTTGGTTCACAAGGTCATTAGCACAGACTTGTCCATAGCGGACTGTCTGCTGCCCATCACATCTCGTATCTACATGCTACTGCAGCGGTGAGTCCCTGTGGTTGGCAGAACTTGCAGCAGTGATTCTCTTGCTTTCTAGGAACCTGGCTGTGAGCTCTTCTGTGAGAGGCCTTTAGGGGTAACTCTCCAGCTGCAGGCTTTCCTGGTCCTTCAAGAGGCACGTGGAGAGAACTGCAAACTGCTTGTTATTTGTTTTACTGAATGCAGTGCTTTGTTCTCCAACTAGGTTGACAACAGTAATCTCCCCTCCTGTGAATGTCATTGCTTCTTGCGTCAATTGCTTAACTGTCTTGGCTGCTCGGAATCCAGCAAAGGTGCGATGCCAAGTCTTTCTAACAACTAAGGAGTATCACATTTGGAGTATGCGTCTTGAGGCATGTGGACACCGAATTTCTTCTTTTGCCTTCTCAGGTCTGGACTGATCTTCGTCACACAGGCTTTTTGCCATTTGTGGCCCACCCTGTCTCCAACATGACTCAGATGATTAGGTGAGCAGGTCCTGAGTGGGTAGACTTAATTCCCTACTGTGAATCATTCCTAGTCAGGCCTAGCCTGGCTTTATTCATTTTAAAGAAGCTTCTATCCTCTTGACCTTGAGGGTGAGTGAGCGTAAGGGAAAACAGCCTGGGTTACAGAACTGCTCTTCTCACAGGACACACTGGTGACTCACAGTTTTTGTTTTGTTTTGTTTCTGAGGTAGAGTTTCACTGTGTACCCTTGACTGACCTGGAACTTGCTGTGTAGACCAGGCTATCCTTGAATTCACAGAGATCTGCCTGCCTCTGCCTCCCGAGTACTGGGTGGTTCAGTTTTAACCTTTGAGAAATAGAATGAGGCTTTCCTCATTCAACTGCAGCTGCTTTAGCTATGCGGGCATCTACTTTTCAGCTGAGACACTCCAGGGGTCTTTGGATCCGGAGACTTGGTGTCCTATTCTCAAGTGCAGTCAGTGTGCTTTTCCTCCAGCCTGAGGGTATGTGAGCAAGGCCCGTCACTGAGACACAGGCACCACTTACTACTGAGCATGCTCACCTCACTCTCTGCCTAGATGACCGGTGTTTCCCTAATGACTCATTTGATTTTTCATTCTAAACCTCTTGGAGTTGGACATCAATAAAATGTGATCTTAATTACTCCCTGGCTATAAAATTGCCTACATTTGATTATTTCCCTTTGAGAGCTTTTATGTTTTATACTGGAGCTGCCTAGACAATAACAAGAATGCTGTATAATCAGTTTCCTTTTTTAGAATTTATTTTATTTTTATAATTAATTTCTTAACCTTGACCATTGCTCATTATTTTATCTGCCTCTGCCTCTGTCTGTTCCTAGTGCGGAGGGAATGAATGCTGGAGGATATGGCAACCTTCTGATGAATAGTGAACAGCCCCAGGGCGAGTATGGAGTCACAGTTGCCTTTCTGCGCTTGGTCACCACTCTTGTCAAGGTACCATCTGACCGTATAATTCTGGAACAGCTCCCTGTTACCTGCTGCTGTAGCCTTCTTATCTGTATATAGGATAGCTGTTTTGAAGTTACGGAGCCTCAGCTTCTGTGGATTGAGAGTCTGTGCCCTGTGTTCCTTGGTACATGCTTGATGGTGTGGGTTTGTTTAGTAATCAGAAGCTTGTAGTGAAACCACGGCGGTGCATGTTAAGCTATTTTAACTGTCATCTATGTACACTTATATCTTGTCCTATTGTATGCCTATATGCACGCTTCACAAGTCTAGATTTATGGCAGGATACTGTATACATAATAAATAAATCTTTAAGAAAAAATGATTAATTCCAGAAACTGGAATTAATCAGCACTATTAGAAGAGAGAATTGGGGGCATCAGTGCTCCACTCTAGTGTTTCATAATAGTTGAGCTTTGGGTGTGGGTGACAAATCATTGGCAATCTGGCTTTCTTTGTTGTTGACTGTTCTGCATCTTTGGGTTTTAGAGTACCTCTGTCTTTTCAGACTAAACTCTCTTCCTGCTCCTTCAGGTCAGCCAGCGCCTTTGGTGATATTGTCACCTTGCCTAAAATAGTTGTTTTCTCTGTTCACGGTGTAGGTTCAGTTGAAGGAGGTATTTCTGATGTCTCCTTCTCTTGTTGATCAGTGTGTTCCTAGTTCTCTTTTGGACCTGCCTGTGTTTTTGACATTAAATCTTGAGTAATAAAGGATCCTTTCTTACATGGCCAAGGCCCTCACAGAATGCTTTCCCATAGGGACAGCTTGGTAGTACCCAGAGCCAAGGCCTAGTGCCATGTGTGATGTTCGTGCTGAAGGAGATGCTTCCCAGCTACCACAAATGGCGCTACAACTCCCATGGTGTGCGGGAACTGATTGGTAAGGACAGTGTGGGTGTTCTGAAGATCTTTCCCTCCCTTTGATGAGGATCATCAACACAAGGCTGCATCATTGCATGTTTTTTTTGGAGTCTAGGTTGCCTAATTCTGGAGCTGATTCATGCAATTCTGAACCTGTGCCAAGAGACAGACCTGCATAGCAGGTAATGGTGATTGTGGACTCAGGGAAAACACTGTGTTGTTGTTTCAAGCCCCCTCATTTCTTTCCAACATCTCACCTTAGTTGAATCCTGTCTTAGCTAGGATTTCTACCACTGTGATAAAACACCAAGTCCAGAAGCACCTTGGAGAGGAAAGACTCCACATTCTAGTTCATTACTGAGGAAAGTCAGGGCTAGAACGTGGGGGCAGGAGCTGATGGAAAGTCTATGAAGGAACACTGCTTACTAGCTTGTTCATCCTTCTTTCTTATACACCCAGTACCACCTGCCCAGAGATGCTCCCATCCATAATGGGCTAGGCTCTCCCACAGTAACCACTAATTAAGAAAATGCCCCATGGTCCAATCTGGTGGGGCCATTTTCTCAGTTGAAGTTCCCTCTTCTCAAATGACTAGCCTTCATCAAGTTGACATAAAAATTAACTAACACAAAAAAAAAATTAACTAACACAAATCCAGTGCTCATTAGTCTTCTCTTATGATTTACTGTCCATTGACTCAGTTGCCAATTCCTCCCTATGGACAGAAAAGGACAGATGAAGGTGCATGTATGGAAACACATAATCATTGGCTATGATCAATATAAAAATGATTCATAAGCCGGACAGTGGTGATACACACCTTTAATCCAGCCCTTGGGAGCAGCCTGGTCTATGAAGTGAGTTCCAGGACAGTCAGAGGTGTTACACAGAGAGACCCTGTCTTGAAGAGAGAGAGAGAGAGAGAGAGAGAGAGAGAGAGAGAGAGAGAGAGAGAGAGAGAGAGAGAGAGAGAGAGAGAGAGAGAGAGAGAGAGAGAGAGAAAGTCTTATGTGGTACGATGTGCCGCCTCCGAGATGCCTATTACTAAGTCTGTACAGATTGCAGGCTTTTCTGCTCTATAATTTGTTTCTGTGTCCTCCCTTGTCTCTCGTACTTAATTATTCCTGAATTATTTCAGTAAACACATCCATTAATTGATGGGTGTTTAGTTCACTTTTCAGGTAGTCTTTAGGATCAAGTCTGAGGAAAGTGTTCAGAATATTTCCTTTTGCCAATCCCTAATCTGCCTCAGCTGTGTCCAGTTGGCTAGGACCCTTCTGGTTAAGAGCGCCGAAGCTCCTAGTAACTGAGAACCCTCTGTCTTGCAGCCACACGCCCAGCCTGCCATCCCTCTGCATCTGCAGCCTGGCATATACAGAAGCTGGACAGACAGTCATCAGTATTATGGGGATTGGTGTGGACACCATAGATATGGTGATGGCTGCTCAGCCCCGCAGGTAGGGCTCCTCTGTGCCTCTCCTGTTGGTCTTCAAGGTACCCTGCGTTTTCTAAGAGCTCCATCTGAGCTTAGCTTATAGTTTGTTTTCCTCATTTTCTTCTCAGACTAAAGTATGATTACATCATTTTCCTCTTTCTCTTTGCTCCAATTCCTTTCATGCCCTCTCCTTGCACTCCTTCAAACTGATGGTCTGTTTTTCTTTGTTGTTACATGCACACACACAAAGCATGTGCATAAACATATAAATACAACTTGCTCAGTATGTTTGGTGTTGCTTATACGATTTCAAGGCTTACCAGTTGGTGTTGGATAATCAGTTAAGGGGCTAATCTCGGGGAAAGACTATGTCTCCTGCTCTTAGCATTCCTTACTTACCTGTAGTTCTTTGTTTAAGCCTGGAGCCCTATGAGATTTCCTCCTTCCCTTCCTTACCCTGTCTATTGGTGTTGTATCCCTTCAGGTCTTGTTTAGACAGCCATATTGTTGGAATATCAGGAGTGAGGTGTCATTTCATTTCTTTTTTTTTTTTAATAAAGATTTATTTATTTATTATGTATACAACATTCTGCCTCGATGTATGCCCGCATGCCAGAGCAGGGCGCCAGATCTCAATACAGATGGTTGTGAGCCACCATGTGGCTGCTGGGAATTGAACTCAGGACCTCTGGAAGAGCAGCCAGTGCTCTTTACCTCTGAGCCATCTCTCCAGCCTGTCATTTCATTTCTTGAAGACACACTCTCATAACAGCTTTTCTTAAAAACTGCTGTTTCATAACAGCAGTTTCTTTTTCACAATAACTTTGTGGGCTGGAGAGATGGCTTATCGTTAAGAACACTGGCTGCTCTTCCAGAGACCCTGAGTTCAATTCCCAGCAACCACATGGTGGCTCACAACCATCTGTAATGAGATCTGGTGCCCTCTTCTGGCCTGCAGGCAGATGTGCAGGCAGCATACTGCATACATAATAAATAAATAAAATGTTTTTTTGTTTTGTTTTGTTTCGTTTTTTGTTTTTAAAGCACTTTGTATTTCTTAGGCTGTAGCTAGTGGCTGCTGCATAGCCTCTTCTCTTTCCTATTCTGGACTGGGGCCCCTAGAAGCTGATGTCGTGTCTGATTCTTGGAAATACACATGCCGTGAGTGAAATCATGTCTCAGTTATCTATGATTTCCATTTGCACCCTAGTGATGGGCCAGAAGGTCAGGGCCAGGGTCAACTGCTGATCAAGACAGTGAAGCTGGCGTTCTCTGTCACCAACAATGTTATTCGACTGAAACCTCCTTCTAATGTGGTGTCCCCCCTGGAACAGGCTCTGACACAACATGGTATGTATTTCTCTTCCTCAGCTACATTGTATACCCTAGTTTTGGACATCAGAAGTTGTTCTCAGCTCATTTCCTTAGACTTGGAAACAAGGGAACTGTACCATACTTTATTCTGCCTTCCTGTTGATGACATAGTGATGCTTCAGGATGAAGCATAGACATTGAAGTCAGATTTCCTTGGTTCAAATTTAGGTTTCAGCCAGCTGTGAAAACCTCAGGCATATGTATGTTCTGCCTCAGACTTCTCATCCAGCATGGCATAGTGGTAAATTCCTGCAATTTCAGCGTCCTTGGGAGATGAAGGCAGGAATATAAGGCCAGCTAGGGCTACCTAACGAGTTGAGTTCTGGGCCGCACTGATAACTAGACTGTGAGACCGTATCTAAAGAAACGATTTCTTACCTGGCACAGCCCTGACAGGAGAGGATGGAGGTGAGTAGATGATGAACAGCATCGCTGACTGCGCTCCTGCCTGTGCTCCCAGCACTCCAGAGCCAACTGCTGGCCAAGGCAGTGAGGCTGGTGTTCTCTGTCACCAGTTCCTGACCACCTGGTTTGTACAACAAGACCTCTCAAAAGAAACAAAAGCCATGAAAAAACAAGCGCACACACACACAAACCTTTAGAACACATTGGCTCATATCACAGTGTGACTTTAAATTGTTTAATCTGTGGATCAGTGTCATTTTTAGTGATGTTTTATATCATGGCTGAGACCGTTCACAACTTTGACTTTTTTTCACTTCCTGAACTTACCTCAGGTCCTTATGCACATTAGCAGGTACTCCACTTGAGTTACTGCTCTGACCCAATTTTATTTTCTTTTGAGACATAGGCTGGCCTTAAACTGTCTATGTAGCTAAAGGGGTTCTTGAACTCTTTTTGCTTTGTTTTTTTGTTATTTGTTTTTTTTTAATATTTGTGTGTATTATGTCTGATGTCACTCTTTCTTTCCACTACATGGGTCCTGGGGTTGAACTCTGGTCACTGGGCTCTGCGCCATCTCGCTGGCCCTGGCAGCATCCTTCAGTTCTTGGTCCTACTTAGTTCACCTCCCAAGTACTGAGATCACAAGCTTGTGCTACCTTGTCCAACCAGAGAGGTTTTCTCTGTGTGTATGTGCATGCGTGTGCATATGAACACATATTTGTGTGCTACTTGGTTTTCTCCCTCCACCTTAATGTGTTTTGGAAATTGAATCAGGTTGACAGGCTTGGCACCCTTTACCCACTGAGCTATCTTACTGACCTTCCTGCTTAGGGTTTGAGGCTTAAAGATTTTTTTCTTTTTCTTTCTTTTTTTAAATTTCAGTATAGTGACTTTTGTAAATTATTAATGAGTATTTCTTTAGACATTTATTTTTGTCATTAATGCGTTCGCCACCTGGACTTCTAATAGGCATCCTGCTGTCTGTTTTCTTTGCTTCAGGTGCCCACGGGAACAACCTCATTGCTGTCCTAGCCAAGTACATCTACCACAGACATGACCCAGCTTTGCCTCGCCTGGCCATCCAGCTGCTGAAACGTCTGGCCACGGTAGGACCCATGGAGCCAGCTGAGTACTGGGACCTGGATACTCCTTGTTGCTCTCTGGCTCTCCACCACTTTTTCTTAAATCTCCTTATAGTGCTTGATGTGGAACCCAAGACTTTATACATGCTAGGCAAGCACACTACCACTTAGTTCTATGTCTCTATCCTCATTGGGAACAGTTAAGTGCACTGAGGACTGTGCAGTACCTATCACCCTCTTCTAGCTTACATGGGCACCAGGCACACATATGGTGGTGCACAGACATAAACGCAGCCAATATACCCATACACATAAAAAATAGAAATGTTACCAGGGAGTGGTGGCGCACGCCTTTAATTCCAGCACTCAGGAACAGAGATAGACAGGTCTCTGTGAGTTCGAGGCTAGCCTGGTCTGCAGAGCAAGTTCCAAGACAGGCTGCAAAGCTACACAGAGAAACCCTGCCTGGAGGGGAAAAAAATAGAAATATTAAAAAGGTAAAAGATTTAGGTATTTGCTGTACTCTGATGTGCTCTTTGTTGTTTACATACTCTTGACTGAAAAGCTTGTAATAGTCTCCTTTTTTCCTTTTTAAATGTAATTTAATTTTATTATTGCAATTATGTGTATGTATGTATGTGTTTGGGTATGTGCACTTGAGTGCAGGTGCCCACTGAGGCTAGATCCATTAGGATCCCCAGAACTGGAGTTACCGGTGGTTGTGAGCTGCCTGATGTTGGTGCTAGGAATCAAACTCAGTTCCTTTGTTAGAGTGGTGCTTGCTCTCACCACTGAGTCACCTCTCCAGCCCCAATTTTTCTTTTTATTTATTTTTATGTGTATGAGTGTTTTGTCTGCATGTGTATATGTATATATGCACACCACCTTTGTGCTTGGTGCCCAAAGAGTTTAGGAGAGGGCATGGGATCCCTGGAACTAGAGTTACAGATGAATGTAAGCTACTCTGTGGGTTCTGAGAACTGAACCTGGGTTCTCTGCAAGAAAAGGTGTTCTTGTTTGGTGGGTTGGTTTTGGAAACTGAGTCCTAACTATGTAGTCCATACTGATCTCAAACTCAGAGAGCTCCACCTGCCTCCGCCTCTTGAGTCTGAGAAGAGAGTTGTGCGGCACAATGCCCAGCTAAGAGCAAGTGTTTATACCCACTGAACTGTCTCTCCAGCCCCTGCCTGCACTTTGTACTCTTTCAGTTTTTTGAGACAGGGCTTTTCTGTGTGCCTTGGCTGTTCTGGAACTCACAGAGATCTGCCTGCCTCTGTCTCCCGAGTGCTGGGATTAAAGGCATGAGCCACGCTGCCCTGCCCACTTTGTAGTCTTAACACCAAATTTTATATCAGTCTAATAGGTAGACAGATACTTAGTGTTTTAATTCAGCTGTGAGAAATGTTTAACAGCCATGTGTGCATATGCACATAGGTGTGTAGGTTTGTATGGGCCAGAGGTCAACATTGGGTGTCTTCCTCCATTACTGTCCATCTTACATTTTAAGAGTGTCTCACTGAGCCGGGCGGTGGTGGCGCACGCCTTTAATCCCAGCACTCGGGAGGCAGAGGCAGGCGGATCTCTGAGTTCGAGGCCAGCCTGGTCTACAGAGGGAGTTCCAGGACAGGCTCCAAAGCTACAGAGAAACCCTGTCTCGAAAAACCAAAAAAAAAAAAAAGAGTGTCTCACTGAATCTGGAGCTTGTTTGTCGGTTACACTTGCTCATCAGCAAACCCAGAGGTCCTCTGCTTTCTGCTTCCCAGTACTAGAGGTAGAAGGCTCCTCGGCCTCAGTCTTTACATGGAGGCTAAGGATCTGAACTCATGTTTTTATGCTTGTGCAGCAAACACTTAACTGACCCATCTCCCCAGCCCTTATTCTTTGTTTCTTCTGTACATTTGTTTCACTCCAGAAATTTAAGTTTGGGTTGTTTTCTTATTTTCAATTTCCTGGAATTTCTCATTGCCTTTCTGCAGAACTCCTGGAGTTTTTCGGGGCACAGAGCCCTAAACCTGTGTGTTCTGGTCTCCAGGTGGCCCCAATGTCAGTATATGCCTGCCTGGGCAGTGATGCAGCTGCCATTCGTGATGCCTTCCTGACCCGCCTTCAGAGCAAGATTGAGGACATGCGCATCAAAGTCATGATTCTGGAGTTCCTTACGGTCGCTGTGGAGACGCAGCCAGGTCTCATCGAGCTCTTTCTGAATCTGGAAGTGAAGGATGGCAGCAATGGCTCCAAGGTGAGCCTGTTCCTTGGGAGGAGCTGAGCGTACTTCTTGGAAGTGCAGTTAAGGAACTTGAATGCCTGCCTGTTCCTCTTGCAGGAATTCAGCCTTGGTGTATGGAGCTGTCTCCATGTGGTGCTGGAGCTGATTGATTCCCAGCAACAAGATCGATACTGGTGCCCACCCCTCTTGCATCGTGCAGCCATTGCCTTCCTTCATGCCCTGTGGCAAGATCGTAGGGACAGTGCTATGCTTGTCCTCAGAACCAAGTAAGTCTCCTCTGGGTGGTAGCTGATTCATGAGTGTGCTTCTTCATATTTGTAAAATGGAAGTAGGTTTGTTAGGAGTTCACCAGTTAGCATACAGTTAAGCACCCGGGACTCTAACTTTTTTTTTTCTTTCTTGTTTGCTTTTTTTGGAACGGGCTCTTATTGTTTAGCTCTGATTTACCAGAAGCTTGCTTTATATACCTGGCTGACCTCAAACTCAGAGCAGTTCTGTAACCCTCTGCACTCTTCCCAAGTGCAGAGATTAAAGGCTTCTAGCACCTCATCTCACGGGGGTTTTTGTTTTGTTTGAGGTTTTTTTATTTTATTATTATTTAATGTGCACTGGTTTTGCCTATATATACTCTATGTGAGTGAGGGTGTTGGATTCCCCCAGAACTAGAGTTACAGAATTGTGAGCTGCCGTGTGGGCGCTGGGAATTGAACCTGGTTCCGGACTGTTCGAGACAGGGATTCTCAGTGTATCTTTGGCTGTCTTGGAACTCACTCTGTAGACCAGGCTGGCCTCGAACTCACAGAGATTCCCCTGCCTCTGCCTCCCGAGTGCTGCCCGGCTTATTAATGGACTTTTTACATTTATATAAGAACAGTTAATTTATGAAAAATATTTTAGGATTTGGACATTAAAACTTGAAAAAAATATTAGCAAGGGGACTAGAGAGAAGGAGACTATGGGGAAGAAAAAGTGTCATTTTAACAAGTGTTTTTGTTCTAGACCCAAGTTTTGGGAGAATTTAACCAGCCCGCTGTTTGGAACTCTTTCTCCTCCCTCAGAGACATCTGAGGTGAGCCATGGTGGAGGGTAGGACGGTGCCTGGGAGCTCCTGGGGGGAAGGGTTGGTCTGTAATATGGAGAAGAAGATCGTGCCTTGAACATACAGAATGTTTCACAAGACGCTCCTTCTGCAGAGCAGTGCCTGCTTCCTGTCCTCTGGGAAGCAGAGTGGCATGCCTGCTCGGGTGGAAGGCTCTGATGTCTCCACATTGTGCACACAGTGCCCTGCCCAGTGGTGGGTGCCAGTTTGTATTCCATAAAGGTGTGTTTACTTGTTTTCTAAGTGTGAGGTCTTTGCTCTCAGCAGGGGTGGGATGGAGATGTGTTTTTTCCATGTAATTATTGTGTTTTGCTCTCTCCCCTCCACAGCCCAGCATTCTGGAGACCTGTGCCCTAATCATGAAGATAATATGTTTGGAGATATACTACGTAGTTAAGTGAGTCCCTTCCCCTGTGAGGTGGTTTTGTTGTTGTTCGTGTTGTTTGTGTAGTACTAGACGTCAAACTTGGGCCTCTTGCATGCTAAACAAATGTCCTACCAATGAGCAGTGTTTCCAGCACTCTCCCATGAACTTTTAGTCAGAGATGCAGTGGGAGATGGCGGAGGCCTATCATTGAGTTAGGTTGCTAAGCAGGACAGACAAAAGAGATGGTTTGACCCATTTTTATGGAGGACCAGTGAATTTTCCCTGGCCAGTCCACTGATGCTATTTATGGTTGTCAGAGTTAGTGTTAAGACAATTCTGTGTACCTGGAATTTGATGGAGGAGGAGGCATTCCTGAAAGAACCTCAGCCCTCCTCATTACGTTGGAGCTGATTCTAGAGCTGGTTGCTGTATGAGCTGGTTTCCTCTGCCTCAACAAGGGCCTATTTTCATCTCATTCCCATCTACTTTTGAATTCTGACTAGGGTTTGTGTTTTCTTGACACCATAGGGGTTCATTAGACCAGTCATTAAAAGATACACTCAAGAAGTTTTCCAGCGAGAAACGCTTTGCCTACTGGTCAGGATATGTCAAGTCTTTGGCCGTTTACATGGCTGAAACAGAGGGCAGCAGCTGCACGTCCTTGCTGGAGTATCAGATGCTGGTCTCTGCCTGGAGGATGCTTCTCATCATTGCCACCAGTCATGTAAGCACCTCTGGGCATCTGGCTTTTGTTTTAAGGAGGCAGTGATATCCAAGCACATGCAGCTCCTTGGGATAAAAGGAAACCGGGTTTGTCCCTGAGAACTAAAATGCAACAGATTTTATGCCAAGAGATGAGGGTGGGCAGGTGCTTGGGGCTGAGTTTTAATAGGACATTTTGGGGATAGGACGGAGAAGTTTCAAATCCATCAGACATCCTGAAGGCTTGTGTTGTGTTGGGCCTGGCTAGGTCTGGGGTGCGCCTCTCATGGGATGTATAGTTGCCTCTGGTGCTGTGCCTCCTGGACACGGCACCTGTGACTCTTCTGCAGCTGTGTGTTTTCCAGTGGTTCTAGGGAAGGATGGAGGCCGCTGTCTCTTCGCTGTATTGTGAGTTTAAAACTTTATTTATCATTAGTGTGTGCACAAATCTGTGGAGTCAGATCCACCTTTATGTGAGCTCTGGGGACTGAACTCAGGGCCTCAGGCTTGTGCAGCAGGTGTCTTTACTCACTGATCGTCTCACCATTGAGAGAGAGAGGGAGGGAGGGGGAGAGAGAGAGTGAGTGCTGGTGTTGGGGAAGGGTTTACCCCATTCTTGGCATTTTCATAGTTTGATACTGTCACACTATGCCATAGCACATGGTGTTGAACTTCTCTTTCCAGGGCATCTGGGCAATCTCTTTACTGATTTACAGCCTGACCTTGGCTGCTGCTCCTTGTTCCCAAACCTTGTACATCTCTCTGCCTTGTTTTCCAGTATAGACTACTGGTGCGGCTGGAGTTTTAAGCACAGAATAGGTCTGTGCATACTCTTGCTATGATGTGATAGCCATAGACTCTATAGGCCTGCTGCAGGGCTTGGCTGCCTGCATCTCTGCTTCCGTGTCGATGCCTTTTAAAATCCAGCCAGACAGCAGTCTTTAAGTTGTGCCTCTGCTGTCCTCTGCTTTCTGGGAAACGGACCTGGTGGGCCTTGGTTGGTTCCTTCCTTCCTTCCTTCCTTCCTTCCTTCCTTCCTTCCTTCCTTCCTTTCTTCCTTCCTCTTTCTTCCTCCCCTTTCTCTCTCATTCTTCCCTCACATCCACACATCCACCCATCTACCCATCCACAGCTGTTAGAATATTTGTTCTACACCTGTAGCACCAGGGCTACTGCAATGTATAAGTCTGCTCTCATGGAGAGTGACCTTAAGAGAGGTAAGTTATAAAATTTATAAAATTCACAGCTGAAAAAGTTAAAAAGTTAACTTGAGATTGTTACTTTGCTGTAATGGTTGAGGTGCTGTGGTGCTTAACACATGAGGTAAGCGTGGTCAGAGTGGTCTCTCTGAGGTGATGCCCCAGCTACCTTAAGTATGTGAAGAAGCCTCAGGTGGCGAGCCTGTGGAGCAAGACGTCTAGGCAGATGGAATCGCAGGTGCCAAGTCCAGAAATAGAAAGCACTTGCTATGGTCGGAAGGATGGAAGAGCCTGGTGTGGTTGGCTCATGCTGGTGGGCAGGCTAAGTCAGCATCATGAGTTAGGAGCAGCCTGCATAACAACATGGTGAAACCAGTCTCAAAAAACTAGAAAGGGAGCTTATGGGGAGGGCTGGGCTAGAGTGCGCATAGGTGGGGGTTGAAGGCCTTGTGGCTGGTGTGGCTTGAATTTCCTGACCCCTGGGAAGCCTTTGAAAACAGATGAGCAGAGAAAGGATGTGGTTTTGAGGAAAAGGCAAATCTGGGCTTGATTCTGACCAGATCCAAGGATAAACCAAAAAAACTAGGGATTGAAGCTTCATTTTAATCAGGGATACAATGACTTTCCAATTAGTCATTGCCTCATCGGGCCCTTGGCTCCTAAAGTCTGAGAAATGTCTCAGACATAATCCTTTTCCTGTGCACTTGCAGGCCGACATCATGCACTTGACTGATGTGGCAGTGCGGCGCCAGCTTTTTCTTGACGTGCTTGATGGGACCAAGGCATTAGTAAGTATGTCTGGGAGGTCTCCTTTCCCTGAGGTCACACAGGGACCTCATGATCTGGTCGTTGCATAGAGGCTAGGTCGGTGCTGGGGTCTAGGAGGTGAGACTGCAGTGGTAAAGAGGTACCCCAGTTCCTTGCACCTGATTGCACCTGTGAGATGCTAGGTGAGGCCGGGCGATGGTGGCGCACGCCTTTAATCCCAGCACTTGGGAGGCAGAGGCAGGCGGATCTCTGTGAGTTTGAGACCAGCCTGTTCTACAGAGCTAGTTCCAGGACAGGCTCCAAAGCCACAGAGAAACCCTGTCTCGAAAAACCAAAAAAAGAAAAAAGAGATGCTAGGTGAGGAGGGCACAAGGCCAGGGAAACACTGACTAGAAGCCAAGGGATGTGCCTGCCTGCTTATAAGAAGCCAGATCCTGACTGCTGCTCTTCCTCCTGTCAGCTCCTCGTTGCAACATCGGTGAACTGCCTCCGGCTCGGCTCCATGATGTGTACACTGCTGCTCGTCCTCCTGCGGCAGTGGAAGCGGTGAGTGCTATGACAAGAGAGATGGTCAGGGCCTGCCCACCCTTCCTGCGTGCCTTCCTTTCTTGGAGCACAGTCGGGCAAACTGCCTGTGGCTTCCGGTGCAGTGCTTCCACTTGTGTCCTTTCAGAGAGCTGGGTGCTGTGGATAAAATCCTTGGGCCCTTGACAGAGGTCCTGGAAGGGGTGCTGCAGGCAGACCAGCAGCTCATGGAGAAAACCAAGGCCAAGGTGTTCTCTGCCTTCATTACAGTATTACAGATGAAGGAGATGCGAGGTGAGCGGGCAGCCTAGCTAATAGTTCCTAACATAGGGCCACACATGCTTCCTGTGAGTCTCAAGGTGTCAGCCTTAGAATTTTTACCCTAGTGTGACACCCTCCCTCTTAGTACTTAACTGCCTTTCCAGCCCCGGCCTAGGAAGACAGCCTTGGTGTGCAGTGAGAGTGGCCTGCCTTGTGACGCACCCCTTCCCATCTGTTCTGCAGTAAGTGATATCCCGCAGTACTCCCAGCTGGTGCTGAATGTCTGCGAGACTCTCCAAGAAGAGGTGATTGCACTCTTTGATCAGACCCGCCACAGCCTGGCATCAGGCAGTGCTGCAGAGGACAAGGACAGCATGGAAACAGATGACTGCCCTCGGCCTCGGCATAAGGACCAGCGTGATGGGGTGAGGGCGGATTACAGCAGGTGTTCTGTCACAGACGACCATACTGGCAGCTGTCACTCCCTAGGGGGAATGAGAAGGTGAAGCCCTGTGAAGTCAGGGCTTTGAGAAGCCCATGGAGAAGCTCCATCCTCCCTACCGTTTCAGCCACAACTAGTCACGGGCAGCAGCCAGGAAGATTAGACCATGAGAAGTGTGTGTGACCAGCCTCAGGGCAGCATCTTCTGTCTGTCTGTCTGTCTGTCTGTCTGCCTGTCTACCTGCCTGTCTATGGATTAATCGATTGTGTGTACACAATACAACATATACAATGTTTCCTTTCTTGAGGTAGTGTGTTTCAAGACAGGGTTTCTCTGTAACTTGATTTGTACACCAGGCTGGCTTTTGCTTTTTTTTTTTTTTTTTTTTTTTTTTTTTTCCTAGACAGGGTTTCTCTGTGGTTTTTGGAGCCTGTCCTGGAACTGGCTCTTGTAGACCAGGCTGGTCTCGAACTCACAGAGATCCGCCTGCCTCTGCCTCCCGAGTGCTGGGATTAAAGGCGTTCGCCACCACCGCCCGGCTTACCAGCCTGGCTTTAAACTCACAGAGATCCACCTGCCTCTGCCTCCCAAGTGCTGGGACTAAAGGCGTGTGCTACCACCGCCCGGCTAGAACAGTGATTTTTAAACTGTAAGCTCACAACCTATTAGGTTATTTAGTTACTACCAGCATTTTTTTTTAAGTATGCCCAAACTAGCCTCAAACTTACTGTTTACTCCTTTGAAGCAGGGACCTGGGGCTCATATTTTCTCATCTCAGCTAGAAGTCAGTAAGCCCTACTGATTCACCTGTCTACAGCACCCACATTCCAGTCCTCAGGACTGGACAGCAAATGCTCCTCAATACTGAGCCATCTCTCCAGCCCCATTGTTTTTCTTTTTTCATTAAAAGTTTTAAAAATATTTGTTTTATAAACACGAGTGTTTTGTCTGCATGTATGTTTGTGTACTACCTGCATGCATCCTTGATGTCCCCAGCAGTCAGAAGGGGCTAGTGGATCCCCTGGAACTGGTGGTAGAGATGGTTTTGAACACAATATGGTTGCTGGAAACCAAAGCTGTGTCGTCTGCAAGAGCAACAAGTGCTCTTACCTCTCAACTGTCTCTCCAGCCCTACCCTACTCGTTTTTTTTTTGTTGTTTTTTTTTTTGTTTGTTTGTTTGTTTTTTGGTTTTTCGAGACAGGGTTTCTCTGTGGTTTTGGAGCCTGTCCTGGAACTAGCTCTTGTAGACCAGGCTGGTCTCGAACTCACAGAGATCCACCTGCCTCTGCCTCCCAAGTGCTGGGATTAAAGGCGTGCACCACCACCGCCCGGCTACCCTACTCGTTTTTAACATAAGATGTTCTGAGTGTAGATCATAGCACTTCTGGATCTCAGAATGTTGATCCCTTTTTAAAGTAAGGAAAGGTATTTCACGGTTATGTGGGTCAAATTGCATACTACAAAAAGACATTCCTTTTGTGTTCTGTAACTTAGTGTTTTGACATGTGTCACAGAAAGGTTCTTTTCTGGTCCTGTCTATTTAGTGTTCAAAGTTCCACCCACAGCTGTGGTACTATTGGCAGCTGATGGCTGCTGAGATGTATATCTGAACAGCATAATTGGACTCAATGTATTTCTTATTGGTGGTTTTCGTTTTGTTTTAGACAGGGTCTCACTATGTAGCCCTGGCTGGCCAGAGACTCATTTATGTAGACCAGATTGGCCTCAAACAGAGATCTGGCTGCCTCTGCCTCCCCAAGGCATGTACCACCATGTTTGGTGCTTAAGAAAGGAAGATGGGCCAGGAGGTGGTGGCGCACACCCTTAATCCCAGCACTTGGGAGGCAGAGGCAGGCGGATCTCTGTGAGTTCGAGGCCAGCCTGGTCTACAAGAGCTAGTTCCAGGACAGGCTCCAAAGCTACAGAGAAACCCTGTCTCGAAAACAACAACAACGACGACCAAAAAGAAGAATAAGGAGAAGGAGAAAGAGAAAGATGGGTGGGTGGTAGAAAGGTGTAGGTGGATCTAAGAGAAGTTGAAGGGGTAAATATGATCAGTATACACTATAGGAAATTCTCAAGTAATAACGATATTAAAACTAAGTGTGTAAAACACTGGTGTTTGGATAAAACCTAAGATTGGAGATGAAGGTGAATGCTGTGGTCAGCAAGAGGTTAGGCCACTCAGACTGCCAGTGACAGAGCTGCTGGACTTGCCCTTCCTGGAGAAGCAAGCACGGGAGACTAGCAGGGCAAAAAGCAAAAGTGACATCAGCCGCACTCCTGAGAGCAGCATGGGTAGCGAGGCCCAGGACTGGCGTTCTTCCTCTCCTATCCCTCAACTGCTCTTTTCCACCTTTCCTTCTCTGTCTTTGGCTACCAGCAGGTATGTGTCCTGGGACTGCATCTGGCTAAGGAGCTTTGTGAAGTGGATGAGGATGGGGACTCATGGCTACAGGTGACCCGAAGGCTCCCCATTCTGCCCACACTCCTCACCACCCTGGAGGTGAGCCTCCGCATGAAGCAGAACCTGCATTTTACCGAGGCTGCATTGCACCTGCTCCTCACCCTGGCTCGTACCCAACAGGTAGGAGGCTGCTTAGGGTGGAAAAGACATCCTGCTTGTGCTGAGTGATTCCCATGCTCCCCGAAGCCAGTCAGGTCTTTTAAGGTTCCATCTTAATTATGGGTTTCTTCTTCAGGGCGCAACAGCAGTGGCTGGAGCTGGCATCACCCAGAGCATCTGTTTGCCCCTCTTGAGTGTGTACCAACTTAGCAGCAATGGCACAGGACAGGTGAGTGCTAGGATCTTGCCTCTTGTAGCTCTCAGGTTACAGGTGCCCCCATCTTGCTGCTCGTTCCGTTCCGTATATTATCCCAGCTCTCTGGTAGAACAAAGCCTCCTACCCCTGGCACCATGCCTAATATCAGGAATGCAGCCACCAGAAGCACTAAAGTGTGTGCTTAGCATGAACCTGGCTCCAGTCTAGTCCCAAACACCAAACAAAAAAGTGTCACCAGTGCCAGGAGAGTAGGACAGTTGTCATCCCTTCAGAAATCAGCATGTGACTGCAGTCGTGTATGTGATTGCCCGTGTCATCCATCCATCCCATCCCGTGCTCCCCGCCCCCTTTAGGGACTTCAGTTAACTCTGGCTGGCAGCAGTCGTGTCCTGGTCTAGAGTCATCTTCACAGCACCTCTTGTCTGAATTGTTCGGTCTGCTAAATCTTCTTCCTCTAGCCCAGCCTCCCTAAATTTAGAGGGAGCATATTGAGAGCCAGAGTGGGGCAGGGGACATGGCCAAGCTGATATAGCTGATTAGTGGCAGGTACAGGTTTGGAATGCTCTACTCTTGCTGAATCTGGTAGTGTTACCCCTTGTCCTAGTGATAATTGTCCACTCCAAGAGATTTTTTTCTTTCCAGTAGCTGGACCACAGAGACTCTGCTGCTCTCAGTGGGTTCCTGAGGCTTCAATCCTGAGCATGTGTGCCATTTGTTACAGACACCCAGCACCTCTCGAAAGTCCCTGGATGCCCCATCCTGGCCAGGGGTCTACCGCCTGTCTATATCCTTGATGGAGCGGTTGCTTAAGACTCTACGCTACAATTTTCTGACTGAGGCTCTAGACTTTGTGGGTGTCCATCAGGAGCGGACATTGCAGGTAAGGGCTGTCTGCCTCACAGAAGGAGATACCCAGAGCCACTTGGGACATATGACTGTAGGACTTGTGGTATCAATGCCCTCATCTTTGAGATACTAGAAGAAATCTGACTGAGTCACCTAATAAGAAGCCTTCATTGTAATGCCAGCCACCTCAGCATATGTGGGCCCAAGACCTGATCTCCATAGGTGGGTAGATATGGTGTGCCGGGTCCCTGAGCATTCTCTGCTGTCCTCCCCTCACAGTGTCTCAATGCAGTGAGGACGGTACAGAGTCTAGCCTGCCTGGAAGAAGCAGATCACACCGTGGGCTTCATCCTACAACTGTCCCATTTCAGGAGGGAGTGGCACTTCCACCTGCCTCAGCTTATGCGTGATGTCCAGGTGGGCCTAGAACACTACTTCTTGGAAAGGTCTGGGGAAATGTTGGGCTGTTTCTGAGTGTGGTTTGCTTGCTTGGGGACACAGGATCGGCGCAGTCTGCTTCCATAGGCCAGTTCTTCCCTTTACAGTGAAGTGAGACTTGGATAGGTTGAGAACTTGGGCTCTGTGAGGGAGGCTGAGGTTCAAAACCCTCAGAAGGCCTGGAAGCTGGAGGAGTCCATGGGCTTCTGTCTATATGACCTTAACTACGTCACATCACCTCTGTTCTTCTGCAGTGTGGAAACGCTAATCCCCATCTCTTTAATGTATTGAGAACCATGTAATGTGCCAGAAATGCAGCTGAAACATGCCAGGCCTGAGCCCTCCTGTTGGCTCCTAATTTAGAGCATCAGTCAGTGCGAGGGGAGGCCTGCTGGTGTCCTGGAGAGTAATCTGTTTGGGGTTGCTCCATGAGTTTTTCCTGTCCCTCCCTCCTATGTCTCAGGTGAACCTGGGTTATTTGTGCCAGGCCTGTACCTCCCTCCTACACAGCCGCAAGATGCTGCAGCACTACCTACAGGTAACTAAAGCCCTTGGCTTGTCCCCGCAGGCAGTGCCACTCTTACCTGCCCCATCACGGATAGCAGGACCACCTTTGATCTCCCGCAACTTAGGCTCCATTTCTTGACTCTTCCTCAGAACAAAAATGGGGATGGCCTCCCCTCAGCTGTCACTCCTCGAGTTCAGAGGCCAGCCACTACCACAGCCACCACCACAGTTGCTGCCCCATCTGGCTGCTCCTCCAAGCAGCCTGTTGCTGACACTGAGGCCTCAGAGCAGCAAGCCTTACACACAGTCCAGTATGGCCTTCTCAAGATTCTCAGCAGGACCCTGGCAGCCCTGCGCCACTTCACTCCAGATGTCTGCCAGATTCTGCTGGACCAGGTACTAACTACCACCTCATAATGATACTAGTTCTCAACAACTAGCCTTGAACCTGGGCTCTGCAGTACACTGTGCTGTGCTCTGGAGAGCTCCCTGCAAATTCCAGAGTGCTCTTTTCTGTCTTTCAGTCCCTGGATCTCGCGGAATACAACTTCCTATTTGCCCTGAGTTTCACCACTCCCACTTTTGACTCTGAAGTGGCCCCCTCCTTTGGAACCCTCTTGGCCACAGTGAACGTGGCCCTCAACATGCTTGGAGAGGTAGGGCCCTTCCTCCTCCCCACATAACTTTCCAGTTGGTCTGTCACTTCTGAGTAATATGGGACATATCCAGCCCCTGGAGCCTAGGCCTCTCCTACAGTGGCATGCTAGGAGTTCCCATGAATACCCTGGGAGGTACCAGAGGAACTGGTATGCAAGACCTTAACTGGCCATTGTTATGGTTGGTTTGATTTTTTTATTGCTTGCTTCTATTCTTTTAGCTGGACAAGAAAAAAGAATCCCTTACTCAGGCTGTGGGACTCAGCACACAAGCAGAAGGAACCCGAACATTAAAGTGAGACCTGAGTCTTAAGGGCCTGGGACAATTATGGGCTGCTATTCTCTGGGCTGTGGTTCAGCTGTGTTTGTGAGGTATGCTCACAACTGCCTTCCCAGGTCCCTCCTGATGTTCACCATGGAGAACTGCTTCTATCTGCTCATCTCCCAAGCGGTACGCTACCTCAGGGATCCGGCTGTGCACCCGCGGGACAAGCAGCGGATGAAACAGGAGCTGAGCTCAGAGCTGGTATGGTTGTTGGGCTGGTCAGCAGGGAAAGCTATTTGGGGGCTGCCTGTCCTTTGGGGTCAGGAACAGTGGTCCTGTACCTCATTAAACTGCTGCTTTTCTTGTAGAGCACGCTGCTTTCCAGTCTCTCAAGATACTTCAGAAGGGGAACCCCCAGCTCCCCTGCTGCTGGAGTCCTGCCCTCGCCACAGGGCAAGGCCACCTCTCTCTCTAAAGCCAGTCCAGAGTCTCAGGAGCCTCTGATCCAGCTTGTGCAAGCCTTTGTCCGGCATGTGCAGAGATAGGGAGTGGAGCGCCATCTACTTGCTGCTCCTTGCCAACCTGCACTGCAGCCTGGGCAGAGGGTGCTGCCACCACAGAGCCGGCCACTGAGCAAGCAGCCCCCTTCCTTCTCTTCCCGCCCACCCGCTGACATTATTTTTGTAATAGATCAAGAGGTCAACAGCATGGGCAGGGAGCCAAGGGTCTGGGTGCTCAGACTCTTTACAATACCCACAAGATGGCCCTTTTCCTTCGAGCATTCCCATGGCATGTCACCAGCCAGGGAGGCCCTGGGTGCTCGCAGCACAGGAGAGGCCTGTGTGTAGTGAGAATTTTCCATGATCTATTCTTGCAGGGTTTATTTTTTTGTTGTTTTGTTTTTGTTTTTGGTAATACTGTGGTCTATTTATACAAATATTAAAGTACTGTTTATAGACTGGGCCTTCAGAGCCTGAGTCATGCGGCAGCTCTCAAAGGCCCCAGACACGAGTGGGTAGCCTGGAGATGGAAGACTCCTGCCGATGGCTGACTTACTTGTACCTATTGATTTAGTCCTGGGTAGATTGCTGGGTTCTGGGCTTCCTTAGCACTTAGGGACCTCAGTTTATAGCTCTTCCCCATGCGAAGCCCCAGCATGCCCACTGGGACCATGTTAAAAAAAAAAAAAAAATACGGCCATATTGGAAGTTCCCAGAATCAGACTGATGTAGGTTTAAGAGCCTGGCTGCCACTTGCCCACTTACAAGCTATAGTACCTTGAAGAGGTAGGTGACTACTGATGTCTTATCCCTCATAGCTCCAGACCGAGCCCACAGCTATCGGCTACTAACGCTTTCCTCTTGACAGGAAAGCCACTGCAGTTCAGTGGGTCCAAATTTAGCCAAGTTTTCCTTAAGCACAAAGTACTGTGCAGCTTCAGATATGCGGCCCTGGGAATTGTTTCACAATATGACCTTTCCTCTGATCTGCACTCTGGGAAGAAGCTTGTGCCATGGCTCCACACAGTCCCTATTCAGAAAAGGGGAGACCAACAAAGTCTAACCATTACGCTTTCAGGACGGCTCATGCACACTGAGACCCTGACAAGAATCCAGGCAGTTTGCACACAAAGGATTTATTTGCCAGAGAACAAGCAGACAGGCAGAAGTAAGAATGCCAGTTAGAAACTGAGTGAGTGTGATGGCTGCAACCACTGTACTCAGCCAGAGCTGTGAGTGAAGGCGGGGAGGGCAGCACTCCGCGCTGCTGGTCTCCTGCCAGACTGTCTAATCCCTGACTGTTAGCCCTGCCTGTTTGCTGCTGTCCCCCTCAACCTTCTACAGCTAGAAGGCAGATGTTCTTTTCATGCCAAGAGCATCCCAGCATATCATGGAGCTGGGAAGCCTTGAGTATGCAGGGGTGCAGGTCAGAAGCAGGGCTAGCAGAGGGACCTGGAGCCATTCTGTCATGTGGGGTCCTTCCTAGCTCGATGACAGGGCCACAGCTAGAACAGGGTTAGGTCCCCTATCCTAAACAGCTATGTCACCAGCGGACAGGACCTGGAAGGGGGCTGCTTAGCTGAGAAGTTCCAAGTAGGTGACAGGGACCTTGCCCTTCTTGTTGCCTCTCTCACCAATGAGCCAGTCAGGGTCCATGCCAGGCAGGCTGTAGACAGTGATGAGCTGTGGGGAGCAGAGAGGGAATTTGTGCCCTGGAAATGGGTGGGATGTCCCAAGACTAAGCAGGCGTAAAGCTGCTCCATCCCTTGAGGGGTGTCCCTATAGTGCTCTACTGAGCCATAGCAGCTAGGGGCTGCTTGAGACCGCAGTCACTGACTCCTACAGCTCTTCCCAAGATCCAGAGAGTCCAGGAGAATGGCCAGGGTTGTGCAGACCCAGTGTTCCTGGCCTCCAGTCTAGTAGTTCCTGTCCAGCTCTTGCCTGCCCCCTCAGAACCCCAGACCCACCTCATCAGCCAGCAGGGCCAGCTCGCTGCTGTCAGCTGCCTCGTAGTCGTAGAGCACCCGGGCCTTACGGGTCCCACTGGCCGGGGGAGCCACCTCCTCTAGACAGAGTGCTGCCTCTTCTGGAGGGGCCAAGCCAGTCGCCGTGGGTACCACAGGCATGGTGGCTGCAGTAGTGGTAGGTGAGGTGCTGCTCAGGGGTGGGGAGGCGGGTTCTATAGTGCCCACAAAGGTGCCTGGAAATCTAGAAGATGAGGGTGTCTCAGCAGGCAGTGCTAGCCTTATGGTTCCACATGCTCCACAAGAGACATCAGCCCACTTTATACACAAGGAAGCCCTACCCCCAGTAACTTACATGGTGCCCTGGGAGCTAGCAGCACAAAGAAAGGGAAAAAAAAACGAAGCTGAGACCATCCCACCTGCTTGTCCCCTACTCACCTCCACAGCCCAAACACTAGAAACTGCTGAGAGCCCCTGTCCCAGGGACTCTGGCTACTGATGGTAGCCCCCTGAGGCTCACCATAAGAAGTACCCAGGTAGGGTTCTAGGCAGAGCCAACAGTCCAATCTCATGTGTCGTGGGGTTTTCTGAGCTCTGAAGAGAAGGCCCTTGGCCAGAAGCGTTGGGCCACTCACTGGGTCTAGGAGATAGGGGGCCTCAGAGACCTGGGTCCAGCCACACCTGCCTAGTTGTTTCTGCAGATCCAGCATGTGGCGGTAGCATTGTGCATAGTAGGTTGTCTGAGACTTGACGAATTCATGGAGGCAGCGAAGGTGGTTCACCTGGAAGAAAGAGGTCGGACTTCCTCTAGCCTCTGGGACACCCAGTCTACAGGCTGGCTCTGTGGCCCGTGCTTGTGGTAAAACTCAGGAGGACATGAATGCAGGACTCACGTGGGTGCTGCTGATCCCCTCCAGTAAGAGACGAGTCACTTCTGCCTGCCGGTCAAACTCTGTCTGTGCCACTCGAAGCTCTTGCTCGGCCTAGGTGGGGCAAGCAGTAATGAGAGTAGCCCCCATTCTGCATCCCTTCCACCAGCCTTCCCTGTGCCCTGAGGCCTCCTGGGAACGTAGATGGCCTGGCATTGCACCTAGAGCTGACTTCCAGAGGAGCCAGAGCCAACTTAGGATCTGTGGGTAACTTTAGTGACAGGCCTCTGCCACCAAACAGGAGGATCTATCCAGGAGGTAGGACCTCATGTGCTGTAGAGTGGGATTTAGTATCGCCAACCAGTACCCAAGTGAGTGTAAGACAGAGTCCTGAGCTTCAGACACCCTCTTTACAGCAGTAGCTGTGTCTGGACCTCTACCCTTAACCTTCTAGACTTTGCCTCCCAAAGTCCCCCAGGCCCTGCCAGACAGTGCTGCACACGCCTTTAATCCCAGCATTCAGGAGGCAGAGGCAGGCGGATCTCTGAGTTCAAGTCCAGCCTGGTCTATAAGAGCTAGTTCTAGGACAGGCTCCAAAGCTACAGAGAAACCTTGTCTCCAAAAATAAGCTTTAAAACCAAAGACCCCAGACCCAACTCACCTTGTCTACTTCATCGTTCCAAAGCTGTGGAGACCACAACAGCACCAGTAGGCAGGGAAGGGAAGGTGGGCATCATGAGTGGAGGGGGAGGGGCAGCCAGATACCAGAGCCTGTGCCTGTCCCAGCTCCCAAGGACCCTGCACAACCCATCCCAACCCAACCAGGAGCTGAGGCTGGAACAAGGTTTGCTCTAAGGGCAGGGAAATGACACCACATCTAGCATGCTGCATGCAGGGCCAGCCAGCTGGGAACTCTTGCTTGTACTTTTCCTACAGCCGCCCCCAACTCTAAGTGGGTCTTAGAGACCAAGTGTCCCCACCCCACCCTGACTCCTGCTAGGAGGCAGGACAGGACAAGTGACCCTGGGCCAGTCACTAAACCTTTCTGTCCTCCGGCAGAGAAAGGCAGCCTCGGGCCAGAGTCACACTGGGGGCCAGTGGCAAAAGAAAAAACCAGGGCAGCCTCCACCCTCCGGGATGTTTCTCCTTCAACTCGGCCCAGGGAGGGGAGCAGGATGTGTCATCCAGAGTCTAGGGAAGAAAGACACCCCCTCCCCCCATCGTGACTTAGGCGACCCAATTTATGGCCACTTATGGAAATCTGGCCTAGGATAACACCCTGGCACATGGATGGACAATTGAACTGGGCCCGCAGAGTGCACAGCCCACAGTGGGAGCATCGTCGTCATGTGCCGTGTTGGAGGCCATCTAACAGACCTCAGCGTGAACAGGAGTCGACATTTCAAAGACAGTTGCCAGCCATGGAATGATGAAGAGCACAGATCACACAGTAGCATGCTCAGAACACGAGCAGAGGGCCAGACGGCGGGGACAGGAGAGAGCTTGCTACAGGAGTGGAGGAATGTGGCTGGCCTAGCCCACCCAAGTCACTGTATACCAGCTAACTAACCAGGCGACAGTAGCAGCCTCACCTGCCTCCCTCCCTCCATCTTGCCTCCATCCTGCTCCTCCAGCTGGCCTTCCCCCTGCTTTCTAGCCATCTAGCTTGTGAGCTACAGTGGAGCTAAGGCAAACAGTTGTCTAGTAGTCTGAGACAGGAAGTCAGCCCAGGCAGCCTCCTCCCTAACCCCAGTGTCCACCCGGAGCAATGAGGAGGTTGGGGCAGTGTTCCCTTGTAGGAGAAAGCATAGAATGCAAAGTCCCTTGGGTTCCCTAGAGGTGGTATAGTGTGCTGTCCTAAGGACATGGAGTGGTTCCCTGCAGCTGGACAAGACTGCATAGGATCCCACCTTGCATAGGGAGAAACCAGCTCAGCCTCCCTGCTGGGCCAGATAGAGTTGTAACTTCCCTGTTGCGAGTTGTCCTTAGCCTCTCAGGGCAACCTGCCACATGAGCAGGGGGGCCCTTTGCCTCACCTGCTGGCTTCTTGTGGAACTGTGGGCAGAGGAGGCCAGGGTGGGGCAGGGCATGGTAGGAAGGGTGCTTACCGCGGAGGCGCTGGCCGAGAGAATGTAATTACGAGGTCTAGTCTCCTGAAAGTCAGGCACCGTCTGGCGGGGAACAGAGTTCACGGGGGAGGGGGGTCACCCTGGGCCAGGACCAGTGTTGAGGCCAGGAGGTGGCCCCGGAGTCTCCTATATAAGGAGACACAAGAAACCCTGGCCCCAGGGACAGATAGGAGGACACAGATAACAACATAGACCCTCTGTGTCCACTCCAACCATCTGGAAAGGAGACGGGCTTAGGGGCTCAATGGGTCCAACACGAAGACCCAGTGGACAGATTGCTGAGGCCCAAGTGAATCACAGGCTGGGCCTGCCCTTCTTTTGGGGCTCAGGCACACAAGGAAGCCCCCCGGATCCACAACCCTCCCCAGCACAGCTTTCTCCAGCTCAGAATTTCACCACACTGTCTCTGCCTCTTCCCTTGAGGTCAGATCCCTCCCCACAAGAGTAGATGGATGGATGCATGAATGGACAGAGTGACAGGATTTGACATTTGCAAGAAGCTGCCTCATAGGCCTTGATGCCTGCATCCCCACAAAGCAGAGACTGCATGGAGGCCAGCCGATTGCAAAAGCCTAAAGGCATGGCCTGGGCTGGCCACAACACCCGGGCCTTCGGACAGGATGGGTGGACCAGAAGCAGCACAGCACATGGGACAGGTATACTCACATCTCCCTCACACTGAGCCAAGTTACCCAAAGCAGAACGGAAAGGAACAAAAACAGAGAGTTAGTTAAGTTCACAGCAAGCGAAAGCAGGCATAGCCAGCCCGGCGCGAGGTGAGCAGAGAAGGACTGGAAGGCCACTCACAAGCCACCCTCAGGAGTCCTGGGCAGCATGTGTGCCCAAGAGAGAGCTGCTGAGCTTGAGCCCCTAGGGACACCGCTCCTGCCTCACTTGACTCACAGGCCCAAGGCTCTCTGGGCCCCAAGGGGAGACGCAATCACTCTGCGGTGGACTAGGAAAAGACAGAAGTAACAGGAAGTGGGGCTGTTCTGCCCAGGTGATTGACAAAGTAATCCCAATGGCCACAGGCCATTCCCTGCACACTTGGTTGACTTGGGACCTTGCTGTGGCTCTTGCTGGAGGCAATGTAGGCCCCAGCGGTCACACTGTACATCATGCTGTAGGGAGAACATGATGAAGGAGAATTATGGGAAGTGGAGAACCACCAGCTGAGCATTGGAGAAACACAGAGGAGATTCCTAACATGCCCTGGGCCTAGGAGTTTCTCAGAACCTGAGGTGGCTGTTAACACCCTTACACCACCGAGCAGCCCGCATGCCGAGCCACTGCTCAGCCCTCTTGGCCTAGCCCTGTTGAATCAGCTCAGCCTGTCCTGTTCTGGCTGAGCAGGCCCCGGTGGGCTGTGAGGTGAAGGAGCTCCTCGAACAGTCCCTGCATGGGGTCGGGATGGGCAGCTCTAGTGTTGTCCACAGCCTCCAGCCTAGGGCAGCCTATGCACAGGACACGTGCTCACATTCAGGCAGCAGGTGCAGAGTTAACAGGGGAGCCATGCCCAGACAGGGCCAGGCTGAGCATCCACAGAGGCAGGAGAGGCATGCAAGAATTCTATCTGACACCTAAGAGACTTGCAAGATGCCCTGCCCAGTGAACGGTACCATGAGCCTGCCTATCTCATAAATGTCTGCCCCGGAACCACCAGGATTCCCTGGGGTGGGGACAGAAACCATGGCCTGACCAGTGAGCAATCTAGCCCCAGCCAGGGAAGAAGAGCATGCCAAACACTAGGTCCCTTGTGTGCCCCATCTCTGGACCCCCAGTAGAGCTTGGGGGCACAGGGAGAGGCAGGGGCACTTACCGTGGCCTTGGCTTCCGCCGCCTTGGCCTTCTTCAGCCGTGCTTTGCAGGCGTCCAGGTCAAGGCGCCGGTTCTGCAGGAGGCGCCTCTCCTTCTGCAGGGTGGGTGACAGGAGAGTGAGCAGCCGAGACCTGGCCAAAGACCCCTGGGCAACAGGAGCCACCTCGGGAGAGGCTCGGGTTCCCTGCCTAGGATGATAACCTGGGCACAGAGCTCAGAGGAGGGGTCCCAGTCTCCTCACCGAAATCGTTTTCCAGTCCCCTTCCAGAAAGTTGCGCAAGGGTGTGAGGAAGCTGAGGGAGGCAGTGTGAATGAAATCCCGTTCTGCTGCTCCCAGGCGCTTTTCAGCTTCTGACACCTTGATTAGGGTCTTCCCTAGGAAGACAGAGTTGGAGGGTGAGGGACGGCAGGCCTCAAGTCCTCCGCCCCCGGGAGGTCTGCCAGGCAAGTGAAGGAAGGCACTGTGACCCTAAAAAGATGGACGGGGCTCCTGGCAGGCAGGGGATGAGGCCTGGTGTCTCAAGAGCAAACAAGATTGGGGAGTTCCAGAACGAGAAAAAGGAGTTTGACAAATCTCCCCCAGAAGTCAAGGACATCAACTTCCAAAGTCAGGAAATTGATCAAAGACACAAAAACCAGTGGAGAAACACTGGAAAACAGCCACTGGACCCTAGTACAAACAATGGAGGGTACTATCCTGGAGACAGACGTGCGGTCTCCTCCTGGCTGGCGGCTATCCACCCAGGAGACAGGGTCACCCCCCACTGCAGCTGCTGGGTGAGTGGAGAAGAAAGAGGATCCTAGGGGACACTCCCAACAGCAGCAGCCACTGGCCAAAGCCAGGAGCAGCCAGAGGCCTGCTGGGAAGAGCGGGTACTCCTGCCAGAATCTAGCGTGATCTAGAGAAGCCCCAGTACATCCTGAACGGCTCCCAGCAAGCACACCTGTGGCATGTCTGAGACAGGCTGAAGAGCGCACCAGCATGTCCCACCCTGGGCTGAACGGAAGCCGTGTACCTACAAGGCAAAAGCTGGCTAGACTTGTAAACTGCTCGACCTTGAGACGAGTGTCCCAACCACATACACACTTACCAATAAAGTCTCAGTGGCTGGAGATTTGAAAAACAACCACTGAGCCGGGCGGTGGTGGCGCACGCCTTTAATCCCAGCACTCGGGAGGCAGAGGCAGGTGGATCTCTGTGAGTTCGAGACCAGCCTGGTCTACAAGAGCTAGTTCCAGGACAGGCTCCAAAACCACAGAGAAACCCTGTCTCGAAAAACCAAAAAAAAAAAAAAAAAAAAAAAAAAAAAACAACCACTGAGCTGGGCGGTGGTGGTGCACGCCTTTAATCCCAGCACTTGGGAGGCAGAGGCAGACGGATCTCTGTGAGTTCGAGACCAACCTCCAGGCTCCAAAACCACAGAGAAACCCTGTCTTGAAAAACAAAAACAAAAAAAAAAACAAAGAAAAAAAAAACAACCACTGACCAATATTGGCTGACATGTACTGACCCCACGATAGCTCCTTGGGAGCTAGCTTGAAAAAGTATACTGGGAACGATGGGCACTCTCATCTGCTCGTCTGCTGGTCCAGAGGCAGAGGCCACTCCGAGCAAATCAGTAAGACATGGTTTCAAAAAAAAAAAAAAATAGGGATCTGGGATGTAGCTCAATGGTAAATTACTTGCTGAGACACACAGGCTCAGGGTTATCCTCAGTACTGACCAAATATATATTTATGTAAAATAGAAAATACCTATAATATAAAAGGAGCCATATAAGACAAGAAAAATTACCCAAGACCTAAATGAAAAATAATCTAACACATCAATAATTACATTAAATGTATATAGATTAAGCACTCTAATGAAAAGGCAATGACTATTGTCTATACTGAATACCATTGATTAGACCTATGCTTGCGATTTTATGATATAAAAACAGGTTGAGAAGAAAAGGGCACAGGCAGCTACTATGCAAGTGCTGGTGTCGGTGCTAAGGAGCCATACAGTCACCAGACAATGGGCTTTCAGGCAAGAAGTCTCACTAGAGACAACGAATAGCATCTTAATTTTAGCTTCTGGGATGGAGTGGTGCTCTGCTGGCCAGGCAGATAACAACATTGAACCTCTGTGTCCAGGCAGAGTATCTGGATGACTGCAGTGGCATCGAGCAGAGACAACAGAGTCAGCCCAGGGCTGGGGCATCACTGGGGACTGCTGAACAAGCATGGGACCTGAATTCAGATCCCGGCACTCACATAAAAGTCGTGCAGCGGCACCATGTCTATAACCTTTGCCACAGATGGCAGCGGGGCAGGTGCATCAGCACCGGCTACCACAATAGCAGAATAAATGAGCTACAGGTTCAGCGACAGGGCAGGGGAGGACAACATCCAAATCTGACTTCTGGCCTACACATGTGCACAGACACACACACACACACACACCAATCCATCAGGCTCTAAAATACACACACCAAACACTGGCAAACCATAAAGATAGACAATGAAAAAAACAGCTGGAAAATTCCATGCTCTTTCTCAATAAGCAGGGAGAAACGGGCAGCAAGAACACAGAATGACACCATCAACAGCCAGCCTTCCTGAACAGTGCTGGGCCAAGCAACACACGACTTAAGGTCCTGTTCTCCACCTGTGGGCTGCCCCAATGACCCTTTTCACAGAGGCCGCCTAAGACCACAGGGAAACACAGATTGCGTTCTGATTCACAACACTAGCAAAAAAACAGTTATGAAGTAGCAACAAATATGTTATGGTTGGGGTCACCACAGCATGAGGAGCTAGGAAGGCTGGGAACCACTGCTCTAGGCCATGAGAAAGCCAGGACCTTTATTTATTTATTTATTTATTTATTTTGGTTTTTCGAGACAGGGTTTCAAGCCAGGACCTTTAAAATCCAGACAGCTGAAGCTCAAGCTCCCTGCTAGCGGGGTACAAAAAGCCACTTGGGGAAAACACTTTGGCAATTTCTTTCCCTTTGCCCTCATACAGGTGCTGGCGATCGAGCCGCAGACCTCATCAACTAACTGAGCTAGATCCCCAGCCCGGCAGTTTCCCAGCAGGTTAAATATGGGGCAGGAGCAATGGAAGACAGACCACAAAACATGTTACTGGTAGCCTGAGCTGGGAACCAGGTCTGGCTATATAAAGGGGAGATTTTTGGGTCCGAGGTGGAGGGATTTTTCGTTTAAATTGATCTGTGGAGATATTTTTTCAACTCTAAATTCAATGGAGTATATAATAGAAACCAGGTATATTTTATGGCACATAAGGTATATTTGAATAAAATTCAGAAGTCAAGGAAGAGAGAATAAGGATGCATGCAAGACAATGGCTAAATACGAGCTGGAGAAATGGTTCAATAGTTAAGACCACCGGATGCTCTTCTGGAGGACCACTGGTCCCCCACTGTGCAATTCCCAGCACCATGTCAGGAAGTTCACACCCCTATAACTCCAGCTCCAGGGGTACACAGGCAGTGCAATGCACGCATGTAAAACACACATATTACAATAAAAAAAAATATTTTCTTGTTATTTATTTATTAATTAATTTATTTATTTTTAATTTCTCAAGACAGGGTTTCTCTGTAGCTTTGGAGCCTGTCCTGGAACTAGCTCTTGTAGACCAGGCTGGACTCAAACTCACAGAGATCCACCTGCCTCTGCCTCCCGAGTGCTGGGATTAAAGGTGTGCACCACCACGGCCTGGCAAATAAATCTTTTGTAAAAGTTAGGTTTACTCAGTCAGCCAAGTGCACTGTGCACAAACATGACCTGAGCTCGGTCCCCAGAACACACATGAACAGCAGGTTCTCAGTGTTCAGGAAGTAGAAACAAGGTAGAGACTCAGAGGCTTGCGGCCATCGGCCTAGCCTAACCAGTGAGCAAGCACCAGGTCCTAGTGCGCCCTGTCTCACAAAAGATGGTGAAAAATGCCTGAAGTTGGACCTTTGCCCCCTCACACACGTATGTGCACTGCACACACATAACCTAGGGCTGGGGTGTGGGTCAGTGGAAGAGTGCTTGCCAACCATTCACAGGACCCCAGGTTCCAACTCCAGCACTACAGAAACAACACAGAAACAACACATACACACATATACCCATACATACACACTTCACAGATACACCACACACACACCACACACACACATATACCCATACACACACACTTCACAGATACACCACACACACACCACATACACACATATGCCCATACATACACACTTCACAGATACACCACACACACACACACAGTACACATACCACACCGCATTTACACATTCATCACACATACATACTCACACCACACACTCATATACAAACTCTACAGACACACCACACCACACACACTCCACATATTATACACATACCACACCACACACATACAACCCACACACATCACGTACACACATACATACTCACACCACACACACATATACACACTCTACAGACACACCACACCACACACACACTCCACATACTATACACATACTACACATGTGCGCACACACAAAAACACACACCCCTAAACTGGCTAAAGGAGGGTCTGTTCCTTTATTCTCATCTTATAACTCATGTTATCTCTGTAATTTTTAAACAGGAGGGAGCTGACCTGACGGCTATACCTCCAATCCCAGCATTCAGGGGACAAAGCCAGGTGGAGCTCTGTGATTTTAAGGCCTACCTTAAATAGAGAACTTAGTCAGAAATAAAATTTTAAAAAAAGAGGGAGAAGGGAGGCAGGAAGAAGGAGCTAGAGACAATGCCCCTCACCCTAGCTCTGTGGTCGCCTCACCATAGGGGGTGTCGGGACCCAACTCGCTGGCTGCTTCTGCCATGTACTGAGCCAGTAGTTCCCCGTTGGTGACCCTTGAGGGCACCTTTCTGTCCAGCTTCTCATATAGGAACTCTTCCACTCGGGCACCTGTAGGGAGACAACAGCCAAAAACACAGGGCTCTCGGGGCTAAGCCACGGAGAGAGAGCAAACCCTGGCCACCCCCAGACAGCATCCATACTGAAGGCTTGCAGGCACATCTCATACCCACACCCACCCTGTGAGACCCGAGAGAACAAGGCTTGGAGACGTGACACCACTGTCCCACAGCACTGAGTCAGCACCTCCCATGTCTCCCCGACTTAATTAGCGTTTACAGTGTGTGACACGCTTGCACCGTGCCCTGGCCCGGGTCCTGGGTCTCTGTGGACACTTCAGAGACACTGCAGGTTTACAGGTGACATGCAGGCTGCCCCCTTCTGCTCATGCAGTCAGCACGCTGTATGACTTCGGCCAGGCCCTTGCTCGTGGCTGGCTGCAAGCCCAAGCTGACATTTGTAGTTCGTGAGTCCCTCCCCACACGTGTTTCAGTTCAGGCTTCGTCTCCCATGCATTTCGGAGCCCCGCACTCACAGCCCCATGTCGGCCCGCGTGCCCTCCTGCCCCGCACCCACTCACTGGGGTTGGGTTGTAGCAGCACCTCAGTCTGCCTCAGGATCCGCTCTGTCCAGTTCTTGGTGCTGTCTGCCCGAGCCAGGAGGTTTTCAAAGTGAGCATCAAGCTCAGTCTTCTCCGCCTGGCCGAATTTCTCCTCTGTGAACTGGGAAGGAAGCGGCAGGGGAGGCCCTGGGGTCAAGCCTTTGGAGGGTGGCCTATTGCACCCCACCCTGGGGCTTGGTTGCTTCTTTCTAGGATGAGGGGGTTGGGTGAGTCAGAACCATGGCTCCTAGAAGCCCCATAGTTCCCCAGTCCCTCTCTCCACAGAAGCATGTATGCTCCTAGTGAGATGGACCCTGAGGAGGTGGCCACCAGGGCTGAGGGACAGAACTTGGTAGCAAGTCCTTAGGGAACAGATGAGGCCCAGAGGAGCCTCCATGGGATTCCAACAAGGATTCAGGTTCCGGAATGAAATGGACCCTACCCATATCTGTTCTACTCCCGATGAGCTATGTGACACTGGGGAAGGGGCTTTAGGGGCTTTGCCTCTCTGGGCCTCAGAGTCCCCTGGAAACAGATAGTAAGAATGTTTCTCACAGACCACACAGGGTAAAATGGGAAGACGTGGGTTAGACACGAGAGGGCTGGCAACCGAGCCCGTGCCCAGCGTGAAGTGCCCACGCTACTGCTGCTGGAGCTGACGGGCAGTATGTCTAAGGACCAAGTGTGGGAGGGAGGGAGGCTGGCCAAATGTTTGGCTTCTGGGTGTGGTAAACAGAGAACATTGCCAGCCCATCGGAGCCAGCTGCTGGGTGTACCCAGAACCCAGGAGGTCACATGGGTCCCCAGTCAGAGCTGGCTGGAATCATGCGGGCTACCTAGGAATACTGGGGAACTGGTCCAAGTCCTCACCAGATAATCTAGAAAAGCCCAGGAACAGATGTCCCCAGGCACAAGCCTTTTCCAGCCAGGTGACCAGGTTTGCCCAAGGGCATCACCAACAGCAAAAGGTAAAATCTGCTCCAGGTATAAGATAAGGAATAAGGACCACGACCGCGTCCTGGGGCACTCAGGCTTCCCGCTGCACGGTCAGAGCCACTGAGGCCAAGCAAAGGGCTGTGCTGCAGTCAGGGTCTAGGGGGCTGGAGCCCTGCGGAGCCACTGCCTCTGATGAATCATCAGGCTGAGCCAAGGAGCCACCAGATCTCACTGCAGCCATCAATTATGCAGCAGGCCTCGGGCTTCTCCCTTAAAGCCTCCTCCTCAGCTGCCCTGTCCAGCTCAGCATCTCCCGGGGCCTCAGTTTCTCCCTGGAAAATGGTGAAAACCCATCTCACAGAATATCTGGCCAGCATAAAGTAACAGTTTTCTTTTTAGAAACACTGCGTATGGAACCTGGGACCTCTAATACCCTACCAGCCCCAGGGCACTATTAGCTGGGTTATCACTTGGAAAGCCTCCCCGTGGTGTCACTGGGGGCATGGGGATGCTGCCAAACATACGGGTTCCCATGCTTATTGGGCTTTCGCGAGCCCCAGGCATCCTCCCTTGGTCATTGCTGCCTGCCTGTTTGGACGAGGGCAAAGCCCCTGTAGGAGCTTGGTCTGTGATTACCGGGAGGAGTCTCAGCAGAGCGGCTGCCCACGCCCACCCACAGGCACTTATCATCCTATTCTAATGTGCTGCACGAGGCAGGCTTCCCTCGCCTCACCTCACTGCCCTGATGGGGCCGCTCCGCCCCTCCACCTGCTTCAGAGACTCTGGCTGATACCTAGGGCCCATGGTGAGGGACACCACCCCAAAAAATCACTCTTGTAGAAGAAATCCTGCCTCCAGGTTTCAAGCTGGGGAGGCCTTGCTCCCTTTGGGATAGGGGTGGGGTGAGTCCCTCAACACTGTCCTTGGGCCTTGCACAGTAACACTGGCCCATAGGAGCTGTGTACACACTGGTAATTAAGAATGGCTCCGAGCCGGGCGGTGGTGGCGCACGCCTTTAATCCCAGCACTTGGGAGGCAGAGGTAGGTGGATCTCTGTGAGTTCGAGACCAGCCTGGTCTACAAGAGCTAGTTCCAGGACAGGCTCCAAAGCCACAGAGAAACCCTGTCTCGAAAAAAAAGAATGGCTCCGTCTTTCTGACGGCTCCCATGGCAGCCGCCTCTCCGCCCTCTAGGTCACACTGCAGGTGCCTTCCTCCTCTGCTACCTAGTCCCTTTCCAAAGGAGGGGAAAGGGATCACGCCTGAACCAGTCCAAGGCAGTTCCCAGCAGGACGGCATCAGCAGGAGGGTGGGTGTGTGGAGCACAGAAAGCCTCTATTTATAACACGCTCAGCTCCCTCCTCCACCCCAGCCTGGGCCTGGGCACTGGCTCCAGCCCAAGAGTGAGTGAGTGACCCTGTGGGCCTGGCCCCATCAGTGAGGCCAGGAAGCCCAAGACACCACTACCCCCAGCCCTTTCTGTGGGCCTGGCCAGGTCAGGTGGCAGGACCCAGCAGATCAGGTTCTTTCCAGATGTGTGAGATAGTGTGGTTGCCATGCCAACGTTGGGACAGGATTTTCCCCCTCCTGCAGAGGCTGGGGTTCTGAGGGTCTAGCACCCTCTCCGGTGTTGGGGTTGCCCACCAAGCTTGGAACCGGGAACCAGAATGGCAATCCTCACTGGGACGCTAAGTCTCATGGGAACCCTGCGCTTTCTAGTAAACATGGCCACATGGGCCCCTGAGGGGGAGGAGGGGCTGTACCCAGAAGAGTCAACAAGTACCACAAGGGCAGCATACAGAACCTGTTCCTGGTGTACAGAGATGGACCAGCCCTGGGGCACAGGAGTCCCAGATACCCACAGCCACCCTTGAAGCAGACAGGGCCTCCAACACGAGCCTTACACCTGCTTTACAGAAAGGCACGGTAAGGCTGAGGTGATCGTGCAAGGTCGGACGCTCCACAGGTGCAGTTTAACCGTGGCAACTGCAGTTACAGCCATCCCATTTCTCAGACTGAGAAACAGAGGCCCAGTGAGGTGAAGTCCCGGTTCCCAAGGTCACAAGAGAAGGATTTACATCCACATCTGACTCTAGCCCTTCGCTGTGACATCAATTCGCCTAAGTTTCTCTTTTCTAATCCCATATGTTTTGGACTTGTTCCAATATCAGCATTACCGGCCTGAACAGAACCCAAAAAGGGCACCCAGCCAGATCCTAGCCTTCTCGCCATCCTTTAGGCCTGGGAAGCAAAGGGAAACAGGCCTCCTGCAGAACAGAAAGGAAATTACTCCTGGCTTCCGGCCTGATTATCCAAGCGTGTCAAAGGGACTGAGTAGCACCAAGCTGTCCATTGTACGGGTATGGAGACTGAGGTCCGCAGAAGGGATTGGGACATTTTTGTGTAGCCCAGGACCTCCCAGCCAGGAATCGCTGGGCTAAGCCAGGGAAGTAGGAACCACCCAGTGGTCATTCATCTCCAGAGCTGTGCAGGAGCCAGCGCAGTGGGCAAACCTGTCAGTGTAAACCGGCACTGCTGGGCGCCCAGCAGCCCAGGCCCCAACCCCGGGCCATCTGGGAGCTGCAGCTGACCCCGCTGGGAGCTTCCCTGGGCAGCTCGAGGACAGGGGAGCAGGGGACCGAGCTGTCCCCAGCACGCACCGCCGCAGCAGCAGGGAAGGGGATCCTGCTGCAGGGTGCTCGGACGCGCTCCACATCCGGGACCTGCGAGCGGCATCACGCCAAGCCTCACCTGTACCGCCCGGGTGAAGAAGATGCCCGCGTCCGACGCAAGCTTCTTCATGTTGAAGTCCATGGCACGCCCGTACGCAGGGCCGCCGCGCCGGCCCCAGCACAGCCGGCAGCCCCCTGCCCCGCCTCGCGCACCCTGCCCGCACCCCGCCCACCTGCTGCCAGCGCCCGCCCTCTGCGCGCGCGCGGAAGGAGGCCAGTCGAGCGCGGGGCGGGGCCAGACAGATTAGGGCGGGGCCAGGGGCGGGGCTTTGCTGGTAGCGCTGCTGCCTCCTGCCGGCCGCTCGCTCTAATGGACATTTTACTAAAGCAGAAGTTCAACATTGCTAATACTTTGTGCAAATTTTGTTTTTGAAATTCTGGAGATTTATTTGTTTGAAACAGGGTCCCTCTAGGCCCCGACCGGCCTACAACTTCTTATGTAGATCAGGCTGCCTCTGGCTCACAGAAACTGACAACGATCCACCTGTCTGCATGGCAGTGGTGGCACAGCCCTCAGGAGGCAGAGGCAGGCAGATCTTGATGAGTTCGAGGCCAGCCTGGTCTACAGAGCGAGTTCCAGGACATCCAGGGCTACACGGAGAAAACCTGTCTGGAAAAACAAAACAACAACAAAGAACACTGATTAAAGGCATGCGCCACCACTTCTGCCCAATTTGCTTTTGTTTACTGTTTAATTTTTTTTCTTTGTGTGTGGTTGTATGTTTGTATCAGTGTCTGTGTGTACATTTCCACATGAGACATGTACATACAGCAGAGGATAGCCTCAGGCGTTGGTCTGCCCCACGGCATGCCAAGGATCTCTGTTCTCGGCCTCATTTCTCACTGGCCATAGGAGCCCAGGAACTGCGATCCTGGATTTGACGTGGTTTCCTTTACCTGGGTTCTCAAGGCTATGCGGTAAGTTCTTTACCCATGGAGTCATTTTACCTAACGTGTTTTTTGCTTTGAAATGTTGTGTATTGTGTGTGTGATAGGGGGACGCAAGAAAGCTGTAGCACATATGTGGAGGTCAGAGAACAACTTTACTTTTACAAAGGTTCCCTGATCTTCAAGGCCACACTTTGGCAAGCTCCACCCCTGCTGAGCTACCTCTCCGACTCTGGTTATCTTGTTAATTTAAACGATTTCTTTATGTGTGTGGTTATTTTGTCTGCATATGGCTATGTACCCTGTGTGCAACGCCCAGAGAGGCCAGATGAAGGTGATGGATCTCTGGAAAGCCGCCAAGTGGGTGCTGGAGGTGAGTGGTCCTGGGAAGTCAGGACCTCTGAAGAGCAGCCAGGGCTCTGCTGAGCCATCTCTCCAGTCCCACTCCCCTTCTAAGACTGTTGTTGTTGTTGTTGTTTGTGTATGTGGGGACATATGTCACATGTGTATGAGCACCCATGGAGACCAAAAGAGGGTGTCAGACCTGAAGCTGGAATGAGAGGCAGTTGGGCAGCCTCGTATGGAAGCTGGGAACCAAACCCTGGTCCTATGGAAAGCAGTGGCTGCTCTCACCCGCTGAGACACTCCTCCTGTCTGGGTTTTTTTTTTTTTTTTTTTTTTTTTGGTTTTTCGAGACAGGGTTTCTCTGTGGCTTTGGAGCCTGTCCTGGAACTAGCTCGAACTCACAGAGATCCGCCTGCCTCTGCCTCCCGAGTGCTGGGATTAAAGGCGTGCGCCACCATCGCCCGGCTCCTGTCTGGGTTTTTGTTGTTGTTGTTTTTTTTTTTTTAAATATTTATTTATTTATTATGTATACAATATTCTGTCTGTGTGCATGTCTGTAGGCCAGAAGAGGACACCAGACCTCACCACAGATGGTTGTGAGCCACCATGTGGTTGCCGGGAACTGAACCCAGGACCTTTGGAAGAGCAGGCAGTGCTCTTAACCTCTGAGCCATCTCTCCAGCCCTGTTGTTGTTTTTTTGATTGGTTTATTTTGCTTTTATTTATTTGTTTTTTTTTTTTTTTCATTCAAGATCTCATGCAGTCCAGGCTGGTCTCAGGTTTACTCCACAGTCGGAGATGGCTGTGGCTCTCAGGGTTGCCACTCCCAGCTGCAGACGGTGTGTGCTGTGGGCACAGAGGGACTGGAGGGAGGATGGATGTTTACTCAGTGGGATGATGAAATTGGCCTCATTTGTCATCGCCGAGTTTCCGCCTACAGGAGAACATTCCGGATCCACCTCTTTAGGGGACTGATCTATTTATTTACTTTTGTTTTTTTGAGACAGGGATTCCCCTGTGTAGTCCTGGCTATCACTCTGTAGACCAGGCTGGCCTGGAATTCACAGAGGCCTGGCAAGAGGTGGGGTCTTTTTTTGGGGGGAGGGGTCTTTAAAATATGCAAAGTTGCAGGATGGTGGCAGTGCCATCAACACCTTGTTGAATGGTTGTTGTCACCCTGCCACCTTGCCATAGACCCCTATTGATAGATAAGCCGTTGTCCCTGCTGGTTCCCATGTCCCCTTGTTCCACAGCTGCTCCTATTACATCACTCTTTCTCTGTATTTGAACTCTGTCTCTATTTCTGTATCCGTTTCTGGCTGTTCTTGTTCCTAATTCAAAGCTTCGTCTTTTTTAAAAGGGTTAATTTTTACTAGTTTTTATTATTCTCTTATGTTTATAGGTGTTTTGCCTGCATGTATGTCTGTGTGTGTGCAATGCCTGAGGTGGCCAGAATTGGGTGTCTGTCTGATTCTCTGGGACTCGAGTCCAGATCATTGTGAGCTGAGCGATGAAGATGCTGGGAACCAAACCTATCCACGTTGTTTAAAAAAGTGCCAAGTGCTTTTTGCTACTGAGCCATCTCTCCAATCCTTCCTTCTGTCCTTCTTCTTTTCTTTTTTCTTATTTTTTGGAGGGTCTTACTATGTATCTCTAACTGGCCTGGAGCTTGCTATGTAGACCAAGTGGGACTTGAATTCACAGAGATTCTCCTGCCTCTGACTTCCCAGTGCTGGGATTAAAGATGTGAGCACCAAGTCCAGCAAAGCTGATCTCTCACCCAGAATTGTTCCTCAGCTGGTACCTTCTGGCTTGTCCATCTGTCTGTGCAGGGGTGAACCTGAGTCACCTGGGCATTGATTCAGGCATCTGGGTGTTGTTCTAAAAGCAGGTGGGCCCAGGCATGTGGAGTCTGGAAAACACTCTGGGAGAGTGGCAGTGCAGTAACTTGCTCCATATGTGGCACCTGCTATCCACACACAGCTGTAACCCACAGGCCACAGGTGTCTGTGTTCACTGTCTTGCATAAAAACTTGTTCACCTTGATTATTCACTTACCAGTATCTATCTGTAGCTGGCAACAGTGATCATTAGACAGAATCCAGCCCTGTAATTTACAATTACATATTCATTCTTTCATTCCGTAACTGGAGGCTGGAGAGACGGCTCAGCTGTTAAGCCCAGTATATTACTCTTGCAGAGAGCTGAGTTCAATCCCCAGCACCTACATAATGCCTCACAAACAGCAGTAACTCCAGTTCCAGTGGATAGGGGAATCGGGAGGATGGGGACTTCTTCTGGCCTATGCAGCACTACCTGCACCTTTTACACTCAGTTGTTTCCTTCTTGATATTAAAACAATAAATATTGCCGGGCGGTGGTGGCGCACGCCTTTAATCCCAGCACTTGGGAGGCAGAGGCAGGCAGATCTCTGTGAGTTCGAGACCAGCCTGGTCTACAAGAGCTAGTTCCAGGACAGGCTCCAAAACCACAGAGAAACCCTGTCTCGAAAAACCAAAATAAATAAATAAATAAATAAATAAATAAATAAATAAATAAATAAATAAATAAATATTTACTATAGAGAACTTGAACGTAGCTGGGTGAGGCTTCACATACTTGTAATCCCGGCACTTTGGGAGATTGGTGGCAGGAGGATTGAGAATTCAAGGTCAAGCAGGGCTGTGGTAGCACACGCCTTTAATTCCAGCACTTGGGAGGCAGCGGCTGTCAGAACTCTGTGAATTCAAAGCCAGCCTGGTCTACAGAGCAAGTTCAAGGATAGCCAGGGCTATACAAAGAAGCCTGTCTCAAAAACAAAAACAAAAAAAAATCAAGGTCATTGCTGGCTACACAGAGGTAGACTGGTCTACACAAAACTGTCTCAAAACAAAAACAAAAATAAAACAAGGTCCTAGACTATAGCTCAATTCGGTAGAGTGCTTCCCTTCCATTCACGAAGCTCAGGGTTCCATTCCTAGCACCTATAAAACTGCTTAGTTTCATACACCTGTAACCCTGAAGAGTCCAGGAATAGAATATAGAAATAAAGGGTGTAGGGTAAAGGACCAGCCAAAGAAACCCACCCTGGCTCTGAAACCAGAGCCAGTGTAAAAAACCCATCCTCTGGGACCCAAGCCAGTGAAACAAATGCTTTAGCCCTGAAACAAGAACCGAAGAAACGCACTTTGTCCTAAAATAAGAGCCAGTGAAAGAAATATGCCCTGGCCCCAAAACTAGAGCCAAAAAGCTTTAGGCCAGTGACATAAACACAGTTTGGCCCTGAAACCAGAGCCAAACCTGGCCCTGATAAACTAAACAGAACACTAGCCAATTCCTATGCAGGGAAACCAACCAATCCCTGAGCAGAAAACCAACCAATAGCTGAGCAGAGATCTAGCCAATCTGAGCTCAAGGGACTGAAATCTGACCAGTTTTCACCCTGAAAATCTTCCTGGAAAAACTCCACTCCTAAGAAATCATATAGGCCTGGCAGTGGTGGCGCACGCCTTTAATCCCAGCACTCGGGAGGCAGAGACAGGCGGATCTTTGTGAGTTCGAGGCTAGCCTGGTCTACTACCCACTTCTCAGTTTATAAACGGGGAAACAGGCAACGTGTTCTCGTAACCTTTATTTCGTGAAGGACTACTTTTTTGTTTCTAACTATAGACTTGGATCGCCTATGTTAAAACCTTATTTTCACATTCCGCATCATTAGAACTTCTTTTCAAAGGGGAATAGTATTCATGTGGGCTTTTTTCTCCCCCCTCATTCTTTGAAGAACTGCTTACTATTCAATCTCTTGTGAAGAACCTGATTTGCACTCTGTAGTGTTTAAAGAAACAAAGAAACTCTAATACTGAATCTCTTAAATTTAGTGTATGTAAACAGCTTTCAATATGTATTGTCTAGGGGCTGGAGAGATGGCTCAGCGGTTAAGAGCATTGCCTGCTCTTCCAAAGGTCCTGAGTTCAATTCCCAGCAACCACATGGTGGCTCACAACCATCTGTAAAGAGGTCTGGCGCCCTCTTCTGGCCTGCAGGCATACACGCAGACAGAATATTGTATACATAATAAATAAAAAAAATATGTATTGTCTAAATGCATTTAAATCTCTTTTATTCAAAGAAAAGCTAAAGTGAAAATACTGGTATGTGACCATGCAAGACTGTCAATGCCAACAAAGACAACACTAATCAGCATATGCTACATTGGATCACAGCGCTCTCCAAATTATTTGAAAAATGCATACAGACAACTTGCCTGATGATTTTTTTTTTTTTAAAGATTTTTATTATGTATACAACATTCTGCCTCCATGTTCACCCGCATGCCAGAAGAGGGCACCAGATCTCCTTACAGATGGTTGTGAGCCACCATGTGGTTGCTGGGAATTGAACTCAGGACCTCTGGAAGAGCAGTCAGTGCTCTTAACCACTGAGCCATCTCTCCAGCCCTTGCCTGATGATTTTTAAATGAGCATAAAAGGCCCTTTAACCTATGCAGGTTTCCCCATTGCGCATATAGAAATGCTAGTGTGGGGGCTGGAGAGATGGCTCAGTGGTTAAGAGCACTGCCTGCTCTTCCAAAGGTCCTGAGTTCAATTCCCAGCAACCACATGGTGGCTCACAACCATCTGTAATAAGGTCTGGTGCCCTCTTCTGGCCTGTAGACATACATACAGACAGAATATAGTATACATAATAAATAAATATTAAAAAAAAAAAAGAAATGCTAGTGTGTTTTGCTCACTTCATGTGTAACAGGTGCCCTCATGTTGTGCTGTATCCTGTGCTTTTTCTGTGGGACCATTCCATTCAGGAACAAAGAGCACCATGATTCCACACGTGTGTATTTACTAACCCTTCCCTGAGGTTTGTGTATGTTGGATATTGTGGTGTTTTAGATCACTGAGTGTACAGAAGAGAGAATTCAAACAAAATATTGTTGTTCTTCAGTTTTGTTTGTGGAATTTGAAATTACTCCAATTTAAAATAAATTACTGGACTGTGGAAAAAAAAAAAAGAGCTAGTTCCAGGACAGGCTCCAAAGCTACAGAGAAACCCTGTCTCGAAAAAAACCAAAAAAAAAAAAAAAAAAAAAAAGTCCTATATAAGCCCTGCACCTGTTTAGTTTGCTGCTGCCCTTTTTCCATCCTGGGAGAGGGCAGAGGCAGCCACTCTCCTGGACTCTTCCCTCCCAATAAATCTCTTGAATGAGGTTTGGGTGAGACCTTCTTTTGCTGGAATGCAGCAGAAGAAAGAAGTAATAACTCTTAGCTAGAGTGGAAGAGATCTGTAACACTTTCAATTGGAAAACCTTCCCCTAGCTGAGTAGAGTTGATTACAATTCAGGGCACCTGAACCAAACTGTAACAATTTCGCTGGGGACGTTCTCTCCTGCTGGGGCAGAGCTGTTACACTGGGGAAACCTTTTCCTAGAGCAGGGCTGTAAACTAAGCTTACTGTAACCTGTGATGTTCCCTGGCCCTGGACTGTCAGAATACTCTTCCACCCGAGATGAGATGTAACACTCAGTATTCCCTGGCCCCAACTGCCAGAACACTCGTCCACCCGAGCTGGAACACTCAGTATTCCTTGGCTCCCAAATGCCAGGATTCCTTTCTATCTTAATAGCATTTACAAAAGGCCCAGTCCAAGAATATAGATATAAAGTAGTAAGCCCAAACACATTTTGGGAGAAAAAAAATAAACCTGGCAGCTACTGTTAACTTTAACAAACACTTTCTGCCTTAAGAGCAGACATCCTGACAGCCACTGTGTACAGGAAACTTTTTTTTTTTTTTTAAGATTTATTTATTATCGGAGGCTATTATGTATACAGTGTTCTGCCTGCTTGTATGCCTGTATGCCAGAAGAGGGCACCAGATCTCATTATAGGTACCTGGGAGGTGCCATGTGGTTGCTGGGAACTGAACTCAGGACCTCTGGAAGAATAGCTAGTGCTCTTAACCTCTGAGCCATCTCTGCAGCCCAGGGAACTTTTAATAATTGTTTCCTGCCTTCCATCTTCCCAGCTAGGCAGGTCCTGCAGACAAAGGTTACTCCTAACTATTGCCTCTATGGGACCCTCTGCTTGTATTCCCTTAATTTTTAATTGTCCCCCTATGTGACTCTACTCTCTGTCTTGCAGTCTTTCAGGGACAGTGAAAAGCAGCTATGTCGGCCACAGACTTTTACAAACATCCTGAGTTAACATCCTAACTTCCTATAACCAAAAGCTGTAAAACTTAAAATGTAATGTGGCTTTACATCTGACCTCAAGGTTGTAAACACTCTTTGACCAACACCCAGTGCTTGGTTTTAATATAAGAAGAGGCCCAAAGCCGGGCGGTGGTGGCACACGCCTTTAATCCCAGCACTCGGGAGGCAGAGGCAGGCGGATCTCTGTGAGTTCGAGACCAGCCTGGTCTACAAGAGCTAGTTCCAGGATAGGCTCCAAAACCACAGAGAAACCCTGTCTCGAAAAACCAAAAAAAAAAAAAAAAAAAAAGAAGAGGCCCAAACCAGCCCCCATTGTCACAGCTACAGTGGCCACAGCTATAGCTGATAAGCTTTGTGCGTTCCATGGAGATCTTTTTTTCGCTTTTTCTGGAATAAATTTTGCTTCTGGTTTAATAGACTTTGGTGGTCTGTCCCCCATCACTGCGTGATCCCAGACCCAACAACTCTAGTACTTACTTGGGAGACATAGGCAGGAGGATCAGGAGATTCAAGGATGTCCTCAGCTACAAAATGAATTCAAGGCCAGCCTGAACTGTATGAGACCAGGATCTTTTTTAACAGGGTTTTCTCCGTAGCTTCTTGGTTCTTGTCCTGGAACTAGCTCTTGTAGACCAGGCTGGCCTCGAACTCCCAGAGATCCGCCTGCCTCTGCCTCCCGAGTGCTGGGATTAAAGGCGTGCGCCACCACCCCGGCAAGAGACAAGGATCTTAAAGCAAATAAATAGGGGCTGTTGGCAATGGCACACACCCTTGACTCCAACACTTAGGAGGCAGAAGCAGGCAGATCTCTTGAGTTTTTGAGGCCAGTCTGGTCTACACAGTGAGTTCCTGGACAGCCAGGGCTATACACAGAAACCTTGTCTTGAAAAACAAAAATAGAAAAAAAAAAAAAGAAAAAAAAAAGTAGGGGGAGCGTTATCAGTCAGTCTCTGAAGCACGGATCCTTTAGAAACCCTTTCCGGAGAGTTTGGTAAACAGAGACCATTCCAGAGATGACGACGCTAGGGATGCGGTGTACAGATCAGGGCAGAGACTGGCAAGGGATGAAGGGGAATGCCAGGAAAGCCTGAAACGCTGGCATTTGAAAACTCGCTCTCAAGTACAGAAGGGACTAGTCGCTGAGCGAGGCGACTACACCCGCAGTCTTCCAGAAAGCCCCCAAGCAGCCACTAGCTCCACCTCCTTCTGAGTAGCTCCGCCCCATTTTCCTGCGGCCCTCTAATCCTGGTAGCCAATCGGAAGAGAGAACAGGCCATTCCACACCGCAACCACACTTAGGGGGCGTGGCGGAAAGCGGGGGAGGCGGGGTCGACGTGGGCACGTAGCCCGCCCCATTGGCCAAAGGCCACGGCGGCGCGGAGCGATCTGGAGACGTTCGTTGGTCCTAGCAGTGTCGGGCCGCATTGAGGCCACGCCCCCGCTCCCCCACAGGGCCTGGTTTGGTTGTGTTGTCGCCGGGAAAGGAGACGCTGCCCTTCCGCAGCGATGGGATCCTGGGTGAGTGGCGGCCACTGCGCGGGCGAGCAGCGCAGCAGGGGTCAGGAGTGAGGCTTGCAGAGCATGGAGCCCAGCTCACGCAGGGGTCTGCGGCCCAGCTTGTCCTCTGAAGTGTCCAGGGTGGGATGAGTGGGCCCCCTGGACCAGGCGCGCGAGAGGATGCCTGGCTCTGGGGGTGGAACGAGAAGGGAGCTGGGTCAGAGAGGAGACTCCTGGGCCTGGAACGCCGTGGGTACTTGCCGGCCTGAAAGGAGCAGGTGTGCCGGCTGTAGGCAGAACCTCAAGGATGTTCTAGGGAGGTCGAGGCCAGAGAGAAAGATCCCTGCTCTGGCTCCGCAAGGAGCAGATGCTGAAGCTAGGGATATTGCCGATGTCTACTCTGGGGATGCCTAGTCTCCACAGAGATCCCACAGAGATGTCCCGGGATGGAAAAAACAGGATATGAGGCAGAGGGTGGCTTAGGGCTGACTGGTCTGGGACCATAGCTGGGTCAAGGTGGAGCGAGAGAGAATGTTCAGGCCAGAGTCATTAGTAGGGGTGTCTTGCACAAGAGAGGAGGGCCTGGGATGGAAACCCGGGATATCAGGTCTAGCGTGCCATGGTGGAGGAGCAGACGAGGTAGCTGGCATTAGAAGTGAGAGGCAGGCAGGATACGGTGGTGTTGAGCTTGGACCCTTCTTTTCTGTGAAGTGACCTTTCTCTTGATGGGCACAGCCAACACTAACTGGGCTTTCCTGCAAACCTGACAGGCCTCTCTCCCCACCTCCACCTGCCTCAGCCCTAGCACAGGCTCTCCTCAAATTCCATGTGGCCTTCTCAGAAGTTCAAGGCCCCGAAGCCCTTCATCAGGTTTGGAATGGGCAAGCAGCAGACAGGAGCTAGGATGCTCACCTACAGCCTTGGGACCCTCATCTCTCAAAGCCTCCCTTTGTGTATCTTTGTGGTAAACGGTGGCTACCTCAGGGGTCCTGAGAGCAACTGCACGCTCTTGCTCAGAGTTGTCACAGCGAACTGGCCTGTTGAAAAGCACAGGCAAGAATATCTCCTGTCAGCAGATGCCCTTGACTCCCACCCACGGCCAAGCCAGGCTGGAGTTTGGAGGAGGACCTGTGAAGGTTGTAGCTCACCTCACAGCCTCCAGGCAGCACATCTGCCCTTGACATGGGGTAATTTCTTCAGCCACACTCACTCTTGCCCGCCCTCTGCTCCACTCCACCCCTCAGCCTCAGGGCCAGCATGATTGGGCTGTGTGCCTTCCCCACTCACCAAGTGATAAGCTGTTCCTTGTTCATCTTTTGTGCTGGCCGCCATCCTAGGAAGACGGGCTGCCCTAGCCTGGACGTTCCTTCCTCTGGAGAACCCCGGAGTCATCCTTGAACTTGACCATAGCAGTGGGCGCCCCCTGTAGGGTCTTGGGGTCTCAGTTATATGTGATCAAACCACTGCTCTGGCCTCGGGATAGGATGGTGGGGAGTCCCTGAGGTGGGTTTAAGGGACCCAGAGGAGGCTGTCTTCGCCCTCTGGCCCTGCTGGGACTGCACCGCCTGCCCCTGCTGTGTTTAGCGGTATCTAGACCTTGCACCTAACAAACGAATTGCTTTGGACTCCTGGCTTAGTCTCTGGAGACTCAGTTTCTTCCTCAGAAGGTGGGAGAGGCAGGGAGAAACATCTGCCCGTATAGTTGGCTCTTGACAGTAAACTCAGCACTCGTGAGACCAAAGGGAGAGAAGTATCTTGAATTCAAGGCGAGGCTGTGCTGCAGTTTGAGACTGTTTCAAAAATAAATATGAATAAAAACAAACAAAAACCCATCGCCACCTCCAGATCAGCACAGACTTTTAGGCCGCAGAAAGTGAAGCCTTCCTAGCTTTGTGAAAAGAACGCCATGCTTCTCAGCTGGGAGCCCGAGAGAACTTTATTTAGAAAATGGCCCATGTGTTTAAAAAGGCTGAGAAAGTGCAGAAGGCCCGAAGTTAGAGGGCGACCTATTTATCTTCCAGTCTCTGGGTTCTTTCTGTAACCAGCCTGCCACACACGCTGCCTTCTGCTCCCAGGCAGGTAGGTGTCTGTATATGGTTGTTGCCTGCCTGCAGGGGCAGCGTGGGGCCTGGGATTCTAGATGTACCCTTGGTGTCCATCCCACTCAATGAAGGCAGCCCCCCCCCCCCAACTGCTACATGCTAGATAAGTGCTTTAAAAAAAATTGAGGCAGGGTTGGCCTAAATTGCCCAGTCATTCTTGGAACTTTGATCCTCCTGCCTCAGAGTCCTGAGCAGCTGGGATCAGAAGCCTATAGTGAGGTGCCCAACTCCTGAGAACATGCTTGTTTACATCTCTTTATTTTTGCTCATGTGTATACCTTTTTTTTTTTTTCAAATATTTATTTATTATGTATACAATATTCTGTCTGTGTGTATGCCTGATAGCCAGAAGAGGGCACCAGACCCCGTTACAGATGGTTGTGAGCCACCATGTGGTTGCTGGGAATTGAACTCAGGACCTTTGGAAGAGCAGGCAATGCTCTTAACCTCTGAGCCATCTCTCCAGCCCCTGTGTATACCTTTTTTTTTTTTTATTCTTTTTTAATTAAAATTTCCACCTGCTCCCCGTTTCCCATTTCCCTCCCCTCCTCCCAAATATTGCCCCTCCCCCCACTTCCCTCCCCCTATCCCCACTCCTCTTCTCCTCCCCCCACTCCATTCCCCCTCCCTCTCGATACTGAAGAGCAGTCTAAATTCCCTGTCCTTCAGGAAGACCAAGGTCCTTCTATCTACGTCCAGAAAGGTGAGCGTCCAAACAGGCTAAGCTCCCACAAAGCCAGTTCATGTATTAGGATCAAAACCTAGTGCCATTGTCCTTGGCTTCTCATCAGTCTTCATTGACCGCCTTGCTCAGAGAGTCCGGAATCAACCCATGCTTATTCAGTCCCAGACCAGCTGGCCTTGGTAGGCTCCCAATAAATCAGTTCCACTGTCACAGTGGGTGGGTGCATCCCTCGTGGTCCTGATTTTTTGCTCATGTTCTCCCTCCTTCTGCTCCTCATTTGGACCTTAAGAGCTCAGACCGTTGCTCCAAATTGAGACTCTGTCTCTACCTCGATCCATCGCCACTGTGTATACCTTTTTAAAAAAGAAATTAAATGTGTATGTGTGTGCACCATACATGTACCTAGTACCTTCAGAGGGCAGAAGAGGCCATCAGATCCCCTTGAGCTGGAGTTAGAGACAGTTGTGAGTCACCATGTGGGTGCTGGGATTCAATTGAACATGAACTTTCTGGAAGAATAGCCAATGCTTTCAACTGCTGAGCCAACCCTCTAAACCCCAGGTTTTTTTTTTTTTTTTTTTGGTTTTTCGAGACAGGGTTTCTCTGTGGCTTTGGAGCCTATCCTGGAACTAGCTCTGTAGACCAGGCTGGTCTCGAACTCACAGAGATCCACCTACCTCTGCCTCCCGAGTGCTGGGATTAAAGGCGTGCGCCACCATCGCCCGGCTACCCCAGGTTTTTTTTTTGTTGGGTTTTTGTTTTTGTTTTTTTGAGACAGGGTTACTCTATATAGCCCTGGCTGTCCTAGAACTTGCTTTGTCGACCAAGTCTGGCCTCAAACTCACAAAGATCCTCCTACCTCTGCCTCCAAAGTGCTGGGATTAAAGGCATGGATCACCAATGCCCAGTTTAAAACATTTTTTATTGGGGCTGGAAAGATGGCTCAGTGGTTAAGCATGCTTGCTTCTTTTCCAGAAGACCTGGGTTCACTTCTCAACACTTATCACAACTGCCTATAATTCCAGTTCCAGGTATCCGGTGCCATCTTCTGACCTCTGCAAGCATCTGAACCCACGTGGCATCTACACACACATAAACAAAATAAATTGTGTATTTGAGTGTGGAGCACCGGCCGGAGGCGCACGTGGAGGTCGGAGAGGAGCAACAGGGTCGGGTCTCTTCTTCGTGTCTAGGCTCATTTCTGTCGCTCACATAAAATACCTTAGCAGAAGCAACTCGGCAGAAAGGGTTTGTTTGGCTTGTTATTCCAGGTGACAGTCCATCACTGGGAGGAAGTCACAGTGACAGAATCTCATGACACCTGCTTGCATTACATACGCAGTTAAGAGGCAGAGAGCAAAGAACACAGTCCATGGCTCTAGCCCAGAGAGTGGTGCCACGCTGTGGATGGGTCTTTCATCTTAATTAGCATAGTTACTCACTCATGGATATGCTCAGAAGCCCGTCACCCCGAGTAACTTTAGATTTTTGTCAAGCTAGCAGCACATTGGACCTGGAGAACATTCTGGAGAATTCGGTTGTCAGGCTGGCTCAGCAAGTTCTTTAAGCTGCTTGGCTATCTCACTGACCTGAAGCTTTTTGGCAGGATTGGGTATTGAACATGGGGAGGGAGCCTCCACCATTCAACCCCAGCCCTGTTTGCCCCTTCCTGTGTCTCATCCGGTCATCTGCTCCTCAGCTCTGTGGAAGGACCTTCTGTTATGTGTGCCCCGGCTCTGCTGACGTGTGGGTGGTGCCCAGGACCCGGCCAGAGACCAGTTGAAGACCTTCTCGGAAGCTCTTACCCCAAGAGTTCCCGCCTCGGGTGCTTGGTCTGCCATGGCGTTCCGTCGTACTGAGGGTATGTCCATGATCCAGGCTCTAGCCATGACTGTGGCTGAGATACCCGTGTTCCTGTACACGACATTTGGTCAGGTAAGATGGGTGTGGTCCTACCCAGGGGGTCCTCAGCACCTGGGAGAGCTGAATACGTATCATGGCTATACTGTGTGTCTTCAGTTAATTTCTCATTGCTGTGATGAAATACCTTAGCGGAGGAAGAGAGCATTTGGGCTCACAGTTCCAGTGGGCTATAGTCCATTGTGTGGGAGGCTTGGCAGCAGAAGCAGGAAGCAAACAGGCTGACAGGTGCAAGCTTACCAGTGCTTAGCTCCCTTTCTCCACTTTCCACAGGGGACCTTGCCCTGCCCAGTAGTGGTCCCCTCCACAGTTAGGATGGAGAGTCCCTGGTGCTGGAGAGATGGCTTAGGAGTTAAAAGCACTGGCTGTTCTTCCAGAGGTCCTGAGTTCAGTTCCCAGCAACCACATGGTGGCTCACAGCTGTCTATAATGAGATCTGGCACCCTCTTCTAGCATGTAGGCATACACGCAGACAGAGCATTGTATACATAATAAATAAATGTTTAAAAGAACAAAGACAGAGTCAGGGCTTTCAGCTCAGCCTTCACCCTAAGGCTAGATAACCTCTTGACTTCAGTTTGTCTATGGGCATGCTGACTAAATTCCTTGACGCCCCCTAAAACTTTGTTTTGTGGGACAGAGTTCCACCTGGGCCAGCAGCAGAGAGTGGCCAGGATGAGCCTGTGTGAATGGAGTGGTCTGGAATAGTGTGGCATTAGCTCCAGATGTCATTGGGAAATGGAGCTGTCAGGTCTGGGTTTGAATTGTGTGTTGGTCATTTGGAAGGTGGCAGAGACTCTGACAGATGGCACAGGTCAGGCCCTGGTGCAGTGCCTGGTGCTGTGCCCCTGCAGGCACGGAATTGTGACCAGCAGTGTGCAGGGCACAGCGGGCCCCAGGTCCTAGATTCATCTCCTCAGCAGTGTACTATGCTGTCTTTATATTTCTGGTTCACATTTGAGAAATACTGGCCTGATTTACTTTTTAGTGTCCCTTGTCACTCTTGTGATCGGCAGAGGAACACTGTGCCCACACCTCGGTGACATAACCAGGCCACTTGTCTCTTTCCTCCAGTCTGCATTCTCCCAGCTGCGGTTGACACCAGGCCTGAGGAAGGTTCTTTTTGCCACAGCCCTTGGGACTGTGGCCTTGGCCCTGGCTGCCCACCAGCTGAAGAGGCGCCGGCGGAAGAAGAAGCAGGTGGGCCCTGAGCTGGGAGGTGAGCAGCTGGGTACAGTACCCCTACCCATCCTCATGGCCCGCAAGGTCCCTTCAGTGAAGAAAGGTAGGTGTGTGGTAGGGGAGTCCTGGCGTCCCTTCTCTGTGGGGTCTTGGGCTAGTGCCTTTCCTCCTCACAGCCATGCTCCCTGAAGTAGGAGGGCTAGAATCATTCCTTAAGACCCTAGGCTCAGTCTTGGTGGGTGGCGTCGGTCCTAGATGTCTTCATCTCCTCAGGGGACACAGGTCAGGGCCCAGGGGTGCCAGTTTCCTCCTGCTCAGGACTAGGAGGAGCCATGGGCTTCAGGAGCCCAATCATATTTCTCGTCTTCCCCTTTTTAGGTGAAAAGGGGTTTGCATGTGGTAATGCACCCTTTTAGTGTATCCTTCTGAGCTGGAGACAGGGCCACCAGAGAAGCCACTACGGGGAAAAAAACTTTTTTTTTTTTTTTTAATTTATTTTCGCCAGGCAGTGGTGGCGCACACCTTTAATCCCAGCACTTGGGAGGCAGAGGCAGGTGGATCTCAGTGAGTTTGAGGCCAGCCTGGTCTATAGAGTGAATTCCAGGACAGCCAGGGATACACAGAGAAACCCTATCTTGAAAAACAAAACAAAATTATTCTGGTGTTTATATGTACACGTGTGTAGGTGTGTACTGTGGTGTCCTTGTGGAGGTCAGAGGACAGCTAGAAGAGTACTTCTCTCCGCCTTGTGGGTTCTGGGGTCAAGCTGAGGTTATCAGGCTCAGCAGCAAGTGCCCTGCCTATTGTGCACCATCTTGCTGGCCCTAGAAGACTCTTAGCAGCCCCTGGAAATCTTGCCACATGTCATTGTCATTTTGTTCTCCTCCCAAGGCAGAGTGTTCCCGTAGGTTCTCAGCTTGGGAGAGTCAGTTTCTCACCTTGCAAAGTAGATTTTAAAGCCAGGTATGATAGTGTGCCTGTAATTCTAGTTCTGGAGGCCAAAGCACGAGGGTGGACAGTTCAAGACTGCCGTGGGCTGCAGACTGAGACTTCGTCTCAACAACCAAAATCCATATGAAAAGTCAAGAAAGATAAGGAAAATGAGGTTTCAAAATTGCTTTATTCATGTATTTCTGTGTTTATTTACTGTGCACATACCATGGAGTACACGAGGCGATCAGAGGAGGCTTGTGGGACTTGGTTCTCTTCTGCCACCACATGGGTCCTAAGGATCAATGTCAGGTCGTCAGGCTTGGTGGCAAGCCCCTTCCCTGCTGAGCCCTCTTCCCAATCCTGTTGTTTAAGATATGATGTGTTTATTTTGTGTGTATGAGTGTATGAGTGCTTTGTCTGCCTGTGTGTATGTCCACTGTGTGCCTGTGGAGGGCGGAAGAGGGCACTGAGCCACCTGTGACTGGAGTTAGGGATGGTGTGAGCCACCAGTGAGGCCTGGGCATTGCCTTCACCTTGCACCTTGTCTGAGATGTAGTCCTTGGTTTTCCGCAGCCAAATGCACAGGCTAGCTGGCCTTCAGCTTCTGGGAGTCTCTGGTTTTTGCCTCCCATCTCTCTCTAGGAATGCTGGGATAACAGACATGGACCACTACATCTGACTTTACATGGGGTCTGGGGATTTGAACTCAGTTCCTCAGGCTTGTGTGGCAAATGCCATTGAGCCATCTCCCAGGCTCTCATTCTCCCACCTGCACCCCCCCGAGTCAGGGATCACAGTGCCTGTGCCCACCGTGCCCAGTTTACGTAGTGCTGGAGGTCAAACTCAGTGCTCCTCTATTTGAGCCAGAGCCTGGCCCTTTCATGTTTTTATGTTGTCTATTCTTGCAGGGTAGGGTGAGTGTGTGTGTGTGTGCATGTGTGTGCGCGTGTGTGCACGTGTGCGTGTGTGTGCGCACGTGTGCATGTGTGCCGGGGTAGGTGTGAGTGTGTGTGAGTGTGTGTGTGTGCTGGGGTAGGTGTGTGTGCCAGGGTGTGTGTGTGCACGTGTGAGTGTGTATGTGTGTGCCGGGGTGTGTATGTGCGTCCGGGTGGATGTGTGTGTGCCGTGGAGTGTGTGTGTGCTGGGGTGGGTGGGTGCAGGTCAGAGAACAACTTTTAGGAGTTGGTTCTTCCTTCATCGAGGATTGAACCAGGTTGTTCGGCCTGGCAGCAAGGGTCCTTACCTGCTGAGCCACCTGGAAAAGAGAATTCTTTATCAGTCACTCAATCAAGCACACAGGCAAACCAAGCAAGAGGTAGGGAAGTGACCCTGCGTTGCTCTCAGCTTGTCCCAGCATTTGGAGCCCGCCAATGGGCCTGGCCCTGTGTTAAATCAACAGGCCATAGGAAGGGCCCCGTTCCTCTGCCTCTCCCTACAACAGTACACTCTCAGGGCCATCTGCTGGTGTTTTGCCTTAGGGGGTGAGGCCATCAGAAAGATGAGGATGGGCTGGATGGTCCTGGTGGAGGATGTGTGCAGGGTCCACCCTTCTCCCTACAGGCTACTCCAGCCGGAGGGTTCAGAGCCCCAGCAGCAAGAGCAATGACACTCTCAGCGGCATCTCCTCCATCGAGCCCAGCAAACACTCAGGCTCCTCCCACAGCCTGGCCTCGGTGAGGAGCCAGGGCGGGATCGGTGTGGGGCAGGTACCACCAGGACACTCCTGGACTCTGCCCCGGAGCAAGCTTCTGGACTGTTAGATGAGAGAGAGGCCCCCTTCATTCTTCACATCCTCATTCCTGAAGTCGGCCTTCAGAGGCTGGGGGTGACGGTTGGATGCACCAGTTTGAGATAAGTGTGTAAGCGCCAAACAGGAGCTTATCCGGAGGCTTGGGCTGCAGACACTGAGCAAGTGCCTGGGAGCTGTCCAGGATGGGGCTGGGCACTGAGGGTCTAGAGATAAGGATACAAAGGTGAACACTGTTGCGCTGGAACTCAGCTTTGTGAGTCCATTCAGCAAGGACCCAGCTGTAGCTCTAAGCCCGGCTCTGGCTCTGCCCTTGCCCTCAAGTCTCCTGTGGTAAGGTAGAGGCCACTCTTGTGGTTGGGAGGCTCAGAAACAAGGTGGCAGCTGTCCATCCTTGTCTGACTGGTAGAACTGGGACTGGGGCCCAGGCTGGATTCATACATGGCTGTTGGTATCAGCCTGTGTTTCTTTACACTGGCAGTTTCTGTGGTGCATCGTCAAGCTGTTCTGAGGTTGTGGGTGCTGGCCGAGCCCACGGGAGATATCTAGGAGGGCGTATGGCTTGTGGTCAGCCTGTGGGTGGGCTTAAAGGGGGCCCACAAAGGGCCTCACTTCTTATCTGTATCCTTGGTCCCCAGATGGTAGTGGTCAATTCATCCAGCCCCACAGCCGCGTGCTCAGGTTCATGGGAAACCAGGGGGATGGAGGAGTCTGTGCCCACCACCGATGGCAGTGCTGAGAGCCTCTATGTACAAGGTTTGACTTGGGGGGAGAGCCCAGGGTCTCGAGTAGGGTACCAGTGTGCCTGGGGGGAATGGCCTAAGAATCTGAACAAAGCAAGTCACTTCTTCAGTTACTGCCTCACCCCACATTAGCCTTGGCCTCCCTGCCGTGGTGCGCCCCTGTAGGCTGAGACCGGGAGCTGACCCTCTCTTCTCTCACCTGTTCTCAGGTATGGAGCTCTTTGAGGAGGCCCTGCAGAAATGGGAGCAGGCCCTGAGTGTGGGGCAGAGAGGGGATGGAGGCAGCACCCCCACACCAGGGGACAGCTTCCAGAATCCAGATACCTCGTCAGAGGCACTGTCAGAGGTAGGTGGTCTTCCACAGCCACTGTGCAGGGAAGTTGGCGGGGTGGACAGACTGGCTCCCGGGTGACCTCTCCCGCAGGCATTTACTCTGTCAAGTCTCCAGTCCCTGAAAGCTCCACCCGAATAGCAAGCTACGTGCTGTGTCGACCTGGTGGTAGCCCGGTGGACAAGTCGCACATTGATAATGATCAGATGCTTCTCAGCTCTGTTTGGGAGAGGGTGGATATGCTGGTGCAAGACCATAGGAAATGGGGCTCTTGTTAATAGCAGACTGGATTCTGCGGCGTTTGGGTTTTGGGAACACCACTCAAGTTGTTTAGTATAATTTCTATATTTTTATTTGTAAGATTTTATTATTTTTATTTTTTTAATGCATGTTTCCCTGCATGTATATCTTAGTACCATGTTGGTGCCTAGAGTCCAGAAGAGGGTGTTGGATTCCCTGGAACTGGAGTTAGGGTTGTGAGCCACTCAAATGGTGCTGGGAACCAAACCCAGGTCCTCTAGAAAAACAGCAAGTGCTGTTAACTGCTGAGCCATCTCTCCGGCCCCCCACCCCCTTTTTTTCTGGTATTTTTGAGATACGGTCTTTTTTTTTTTTTTTTTTTTTGGTTTTTTTGAGACAGGGTTTCTCTGTGGCTTTGGAGCCTGTCCTGGAACTAGCTCTGTAGACCAGGCTGGTCTCGAACTCACAGAGATCCGCCTGCCTCTGCCTCCCGAGTGCTGGGATTAAAGGCGTGCGCCACCACCGCCCGGCGAGATACGGTCTTTCTATGTTGCTCTGGCTGTCCTGGAACTCACCCTGTAGACCAGGCTGGCCTCAAACTCACAGAGATCCGCCTGCCTCTGCCTCCCCAGTGCTGGAATTAAAGGTGTGCGCCCCCACTTCCAGCATTCTCTCATTCATTCGTTCATTCATGTTTGCATATGTGAATGTGCACGCCCAGGTGCATGTGTGGCCCCTGCCTGCTGCCCTGTCTACAATGGGGGATCTTGTTCACTGTATTCCATGCAGCCTCAGGGGATTCTCCCTGTCTGCCCCTCGGATGCACACACCACATCCAGCTTGACATTAGTTCTGGGGATTCAACACTGGTCCTCATGCTTGTATGGCCAATGCTCCATCTATTGCACGTGTCCCTAGGCAGTGGGCTACACAGTGTTCAGGCAGATGGAGTGCAAGACCGGGCTGACGGTCACCCGTGGTAAGTTCTGGAGAGAAGGTGAGAGGCTCTCATCTTACATTGTCAGTGCCCTTCTCTTCTGTTTGTTTAAACAGAATTAAACTGAGTGGAATTAAACTGAGAATCTTGCATGGGCCAACTGCAGAAGGGCTACACCCCAGCCCTGTGTTTGATGACTTTGAGCACATGTGCTTGGCCTTGTCTTGTGTGGGTGTCCGTACTGTGTGGGCTATTGCTGTTTTATCCTTTACACAGCCCCAGAGCCCCGGGCTCCTGTTCTTTGACCGCATAAGGTCAGGTGGGGACCTGCAGCACGATATATAAAAACCCAGTGACAGATAGTAGGGTTGAACCTGAAGACCAGAAAAACAAAGCAGCCGGCCACTGGCTCTTTCTTCTACCTCAGTCTGAAAATGGCGATCTTGCCCCCAGGAATATCAGAATGAGACTGTCTGAGAGCCGTCTCCTCTGTAGGCTGGGATTAGAGGGTGCACCACTACCGCCCGATTTCTGTGGCAAGCTAATGTGAATGCTGGGATTAAAGGTGTGTGTTAGCACTGCCTGGTCTGTAAGGCTGACCAGTGCAGCTCTTTTACTCTCTGATCTTCAGGCAGGCTTTATTTATTAAAATACAAATGAAGTATCTACAGGGACTCCTCTTGGGGAGCAGCAAGATGTCTGGGAACCAGCCAGGAAATGGCAGCAGCCTTAGACATTAGAAATTTGGGGGAGCCTGGGTGTGGCAGCTCTCACCCAATGCTGGGGAGGCAATGAGAAGGTCACAGAAAGTTCCAGGCACTTGGGCTACAGAGTGAGTTCCAGGTCAACTTGGATTTCAGAATGAGACCTGTCTCAAACCAAATAAACCAACCCAGGGACTTGGCTGCTCAGATATCTGGGATATCGGGATATCACCGAGCGCAGGCCCCAGGACCACGTTGTGAGTCTGGCCAGTAGGGTTGTGTCTCCTCTCTTCCAGCCCTGTGTGTGCACCTCCACAGAATGGGACTAGATCGATCGGGTGCCTGGTAAACAATGTGCAGGGCAAGCGTGGGTGGTACCTGCAGTGCTGGGCTGCGTGGTGCCTGGCACAGGCAGTTACAGGTAAAGGTGCACTTCTGTTGCCCACGTGGAAAGCTGAGCTCAGAAACCTGTCACTCAGAAGTCATGGAGATAGTGGGGTGCAAAGATGAGAACCCCACATGCCATAGACCCTTACTGTTCGTGTGTGGGCAGATGATGGCACCCACAGGTGTTTTGTTAGGGAGGAGCATTGAAGGACATGGCATTGGTTCCCCACTGTATTTACTACGCTGGTTATATCTGTGTGTACATAGACGGGGCATCTCTGTGTAGTCCTAGCTGGGTTAGAACTCTTAATGTGGATCAGCCTGGCCTCAGACTCACAGAGGTATAGCTACATCTGCCTCCCAAGTACTAGGATTAAAGATGTGAGCCACCATACCCGTGTGTGTGTGTGTATATGTATGTATGTATACTTTTTCATTATTTATTTGTGTGTATGTATGTGCCATCACACTGTGATGTGCGTGGAGAGATCATGTGGGAGTTGCTTCTCCCAATTTGTGGATCCTGGGAATCAAACTTTGGTCATCGAGGCATGGTGACATGTGATACAGAGCCATCTTGCCATCTGTTTTAGTTAGGGTTTCTATTGCTGTGAGGAGAAAGGGTTTTCTTTTTTTCTTTCTTTCTTTTTTTTTTTTGGATTTTTGAGACAGGGTTTCTCTGTAGCTTTTTGGTTCCTGTCCTGGAACTAGCTCTTCTAGACCAGGCTGGCCTCGAACTCACAGAGATCCACATGCCTCTGCCTCCCGAGTCCTGGGATTAAAGGCGTGCACCACCACCGCCCGGCTGGCTTTTCTTGACTTACATTTCCATATTGCTTTTCATCAATGAAAGAAGTCAGGACAGGAACTCAAACAAGGCAGGAGCCTGGAGGCAGGGGCTGATACAGAGGCCATGGAGGGTGCTGCTTACTATCTTGTTCTTCATGACTTGCTCAGCCTGCTTTCTTTTTTTTTTTTTTTTTTTTTTTTTTGGTTTTTCGAGACAGGGTTTCTCTGTGGTTTTGGAGCCTGTCCTGGAACTAGCTCTTGTAGACCAGGCTGGTCTCGAACTCACAGAGATCCGCCTGCCTCTGCCTCCCAAGTGCTGGGATTAAAGGCGTGCGCCACCACCGCCCGGCTCAGCCTGCTTTCTTGTAGAACCCAGGACCACCAGCCCAAGGATGGTCCCACCCACCATGGGATGGGCCCTCCCCCATTGATCACTAACTGAGGAAATTTTGCCATAAATTTGGATCTCATGGAGGCCTTTCCTCAGCTGAGGCTCCTTCCTCTCAGACTCTAGCTTATGACAGGCTGACTAACAGAATCAGCCGGTACACTAGCCTTTGTTTTTCAGATAGTGTCTGACTGTGGAGCCCTGAGTGGCCTGGAACTGGCTGTGTAGAACAGGCTGACCTCGAACTCACAGAGGCCTGCCATTGCCTCCCAAGTGGTGAGGCTGAAGGTGTGCACTACCACACCTGGTTTGCCAGACCTTAAATTACATTGTGTGCGTGCGCGTGTATGTGTGTGTGTGTATGTGTGTGTGTGTGTGTGTGTGTGTGAGAGAGAGAGAGAGAGAGAGAGATATGCATGGATGATAGCCTTGGTAGCAAACACTTTGACCTGTTGATGATGTATCTCACTGGCTCACCATCCTCTTCGTTGTTATTTTAGATTTATTTAGTTTACTTAATGTGTGTGAGTATTTTGCCTGTGTGTATGTATGTTCAGCACATGTGTGCCTGGTATAAACCAAGGTCAGAAAGGGGTCAGATCCCCTGGAACAGGTTCCAGATGGTGGTGAGCCACCATGTGGTGCTGGGAACAAATAGAGCCCGGGTCCTCTATACGAGCAGCCAGAGGTCTGAGCTCCTAAGTCATCACTCCAACCCCGTGTTAACATTTTTGTTTATTTTGTTTTTTGAGACTGGGTTTCTGGCTGTCCTGGAACTTGGTCTGTAGACCAGGCTGGCCTTGAGCCCACAGAGCTCTGCCTGCCCCTGCCTGTTAGGTGAGTGCTAGGATTAGAGGTGTGCGCCACCCCCAGCTCCTGTGCTGCATCTTTAACAGCTGTGTTGGGCAGTGTTCCTGTTTTGGGGGGTTGTGGCTATCAGTCGGTCTTCTCATAAGTCCCTGCATATGTTAACACTCACCCCCACATTCTCTCGCCTCCTCCCGCAGCCCTGTATGCTCTGGCCGTGACTGGCGTTGCGTTCCTTTGCTGATGCTGCCTGGCTTTTCCCGTGCTGCTTGCCATCTGTGCATATGTGCTAAAACTTTTATTCCTTTTGTGGTTGTTTTGTGGGGAGGCGTGGTGCACACATGGAGGTCGGCAGACAACTTGTAGGAGTTGATTCTCCACCTGTGTCATGTGGGTCCTGGGGCGTGAGCTCAGGTTCGTTGGCAAGCACCTTTATCTGCTGAGCCATGCTGCTAGCCCTCATCTGTGTGTTCCTCTGGAGAAATGTCTGTTTTAGTCCCCGTATGTGGGATTACAACACACCGGTTGTTTTCAATCTTACGATGCTGCCATTGAATGTGCATGTCCCTTTGTATATGCTACAGGCACACCTGTTGTTTCTAATCTTTTGATGGTGCTGTTGAGCGTCCCTGGTATGTTCTAGGCTCAGTTCTGTTTTCAGATCTATGACTTACAGGATCTTCTGTCCTGGGAGTTTTCACCTTTTTGCTTTGTTTTCTTTGAGACATGTCTCTCCACATATCTCTGACTACTGTGCTGGTGCTCACTCTGTAGACCAAATTCACTCTGGCCTCAAACTCACAGAGATTTACCTGCCTGTGCCTCCTAAGTGCTGGGATTAAAGGTGTGTGCCACCTTGCCCATAGAGTTTTCCCATTGTTGTTGGCATCCATTGAAACACACAAGACAATTTTAAATTTTGGGCTAGAGGTGAAGCTTAGCTGGTAGAGTGCTTGTTTACCATGCACCAAGCCTGTTGTGGGACATTTGTACCCTGTGTGAAGATGTATTTGCGGTGATTGGTGTAATAAAAAGCTGAACAGCCAGTAGCTAGGCAGGAGGTATAGGTGGGATATCCAAGAAGAGAAAGGAAGAGGAGGAGTCAAGGTGCACAAGAGATGCCAGGAGACACGGAGAGGAAAGAGGAGGTGCAAGATGGAAGAGGTGACACCACGGGATAGCACAGACTAATATAAATTGGTAAAATTATAAGAGCTAATTAGGAACAAGCCTAAGCTATAGGCTAAGGTTTCATAATTAATAAAAAGTCTTCGTGTTATTATTTGGGAGCTGGCTGGTGGGACAGAGAAACTCACTACACAAGACCTGGGTTCCATCCCCAGCACCATATAGGCCAGGAATAGGCCAGCAATCCCAGCACTTGGGAAGTGGAGGCAGGAGGATCAGAAGTTTAAGGTTATATAGTGAGTTTGAGCTCAGCCTGGGCTACCTGAGACATTGTCTCAAAACAGAAGCTTTTTTTCTTTAATTCTGAGGTTCACGGTGTCTGCTTTTCTCAAGTCGGTTGGGCTTCTGTGCCGTGTGCGCAGCTTTGACCCACAGTTATTGCCAGAGAGCTGACAGACATCTTCGGGAGCTGCCAGGCAGGCTCTGCTGGCCATGCTAGGAATCCGGCAGAGTGTGCCCTGTGGCCCAGAATCCTGTTGGTCTGGTCCAGGTCTCTCTCCTGTCGTATTTTAGTAAACACCCTGGGCCATTTAACCACCTTCTTCTCTCTGTAGTATCCTTGCTCCAGAGAGATGCTTTGAGGCTAAGCCTCGCAGCTCTTATGGCCCTTGCTCAGGCCTCCTGATTGGCCTTCATCTGTCTCCTCTCTAGGCTCTGGTTACTGTAGCAACAGGCTCCACTCTGGTTGCCTCCACCTCCATGGAGAGAGTAGTTAGGTTAACTCTCGTCTCACCCTGGGACCCAAGCCCAGGAGCCTGAGGGTGAGAGGGAGCAGCACCCCACTACAGAGCTCACAGACTCTGTCCTCACACCAGCTCCCACCCTCGGCCTTAGGCCCAGGCCCTGCTTGTGCCTCCTTGGAAGCATTCTCCTGCCACCTGCATCCTGCCTGGACAGCCAGCCAGGCCTTTGCTGCTTAGCTTGTCACCTGCAGGCCATAACGCTCACGTGTCCCTTGCTTAGTGACACCCCAGGAACAACTCTGCACCTGTCTCTCGAGTCCTCAGAACCCTCTTCACAAGCCAGCCCCTTTTCAGTCCCTTCTGTAGAGAAGGTATTGGAAGAGGCCACCTTGAAGGGCTTGCCCAGGTACATAGGATCTGAACTCTGAGTGTGGGTGGCGGGGGGAAGGGTGGGGCTTCAATCCAGCAACAGTTTTGGGTCATCTAGAGACACTGTGTTCTAAGAAATATGTTCCACCAGCCAACCAACAAGAAAGCAAGAGGGGCTGAGGGTACGGCTCAGCTGACAGAGCGCTTACCTAGCATGTAGGAAGCCTGAACTTGGTCCCCAGAACCATGTAAAACCAGGTGTTGGGGAGCAGACTTGGGTCGCCTGCAAGCCCAGTATGCTATCTAACTGAACCACTGGACCATCTCTCAACCCTGGTTGATAAGATTTTCTTTTTTTCTTCTTCTTCTTCTTTTCTGAGACAGGATCTTGCTGTGTAGTCCTGGCTGCCTGGAACTCACTAATGTCCCACATTGGTCTCAAACCCGAGATTTTCCTGTTTTTGCCTGTAGGGTTCTAGGACTACAGGTGTACACCATGATGCCATTCCTGCTGAGATCCTTTGCCCGTCTTTCTGGCATCAGAGTGTGTGTGTTTACACCATGATGGCTGGTGCCTCCTGGAGTGGCAGGCAGCACGATTCTAGAGTTTCTTCTGGACCCAGAGCCAGCTCATTTCCTTGGGGCCCTGTCTGAACGGGGAGCTTAGCAGTTGTAGGTTGAAGGTCATTGTTTGTGTCATAGCCAGAGTCGCAACGGAGGGAGTTTGCTGAGAAGCTGGAGTCCCTGTTGCACCGGGCCTATCACCTGCAGGAAGAATTTGGTTCCACCTTCCCCTCTGACAGCATGCTGCTGGATCTCGGTGAGCAGGACCGTGCAGGCTGCTGCAGGCCTGAGGTGCCAAGACAGAGGTTGGGGACAAAGCAAAAGAACCAGAGCTTGGTCTCCCAGTGCCGCAAACAAATCACAGTTCCCTGGACCTCATTGAACAAATAGGGAAACTGAGGTATCCCTTAAAGATGGTAGACAGACACTGAAGCAGGACGAGGCTCACAGAGTCCATAGGTGGTATGCCCTGGCCTCTTGGGAGTGCCCTTGGACTGTGAGACATCTCTGGGCAGGTCTTCAGCCCTTTGCACTCACGTGGTAGTTAGCCCAAGCAGACCGGGGAGGTAAAGGGTGTGAACCACAGGGAGGGAACCAACTTGATCAGCCCAGTGTCCAAAATCCCCATGTCTGTTATGTGTCTGGCCTTGCCCAGAGAGCCTTGTGGGAACAACTGGGGTCCAGAAAGGGCTGGCCAATTCTGCATGCCACATCTTCCCTGGCTTCTTGGTATTGACCTCAGTGTGGCTTTGCCTACTGGAAAAGTCCTGTTCCCATGGATCTTCCTATATAACTGAAGTTGATAGGGGCTTCAAGGTGAGCACCATCAAGTCTACAACCTCTACGTGAAAGTCCAGACCAGTACTCCAGAGCAAGCAGACTAGGGAATGCTGGGTAATTGCCCTTGAATGCCCTTAAGGCAGTTTCCGCCTTTTAGAAAGGGAAATAATAGATTGGCTGGTGATAGTGCCCAGTTTACTAATTCCACAGGGAGGCAGAAACAGGAGGATCTCTGAGTTTGAGACCAGCCTACTGCAGGGTGAGTTCTAGGACAGCCAGGGATGTGCAGGAAAACCCTGTCTTGAAAAACCAAAACCAAAAAAAGGAAGCGCTCACTATGCAGGGACATAGAGCAACAGATGGGTGTTGAGATGGCCCCATTGTTATCACACAGCATCTGCCCGTCTGAGTCTGGGGGTCACTGCTGTGGGCGGGCCGTGATTCCTGCAGCAGCATGGGTCTCAGCCCAGTCCTACTCCCTTGCAGAGAGGACCCTCATGCTGCCCCTGACTGAGGGCTCACTGCATCTACGGGCCGATGACGAGGACAGCCTGACCTCGGAAGACTCCTTTTTCTCAGCCACTGAGGTGATTTCCTGGGGGACCGAGTTGGGTCGGGCCAGGCCTTCTGGGCCAGCACTACGTTGTGTGGAAGTAGGTTATTTTCTTGGGTGGGGACCAAGCTCTGCCTCCTAGAGACTCTGAAGTGCCAGGTCAGAGCAGGGGTGCCCCTGTCCCCAGGACTCTAAACCACGCCCAGCTCTAGCGTCTCTGATCCACTCAGTCCTTTGGTTAGCATTAGTTTGCTACTAGACTGGGACAAGGGACATGGTGTCTGTGCTTGGGACAGGGAGATGGGAGTGTGTGTCCAGTAGACTGTTCCTTTGGGCAGAGAACCTAGACATAGGAGTGCTAAGATCTAGGGCTGGACATGACCTAGGCCTCCTGTCTCCCAGGGCTAGTGTATCTTTGGCATCTCCATGATGGGCCATAGGCAGGCTCCTTGGGAGGTCACTATTGGTGTGGCCCAGAGCTCTGGCGTCTGTGGGGTGCTGCTCACTGGCCTCCTTCGCCCCTCTCCAGCTCTTTGAGTCCCTGCAGGTCGGAGATTACCCGCTCCCTCTCTCCAGGCCTGCTGCTGCCTACGAGGAAGCTCTGCAGCTGGTGAAGGAGGGCAAAGTGCCCTGCCGGACACTCAGGTGAGAGTAAGCGGGGGCTGTGGGTGGGCTCCAGCCCTGGGGAAGAGGCACAGAGGCCCATGGTGCCTGGCAAGGACTCAGCTGAGCGAGTGCCTCACACTGCGCATGCCTGGGCCATCCCTCTGCAGCAGAGGTCCAGCAGGCCAGCTGTGCTGCACGCACCTTTAATCCCAGCCCTCGGGAGGCAGAGGCAGGCGGATCTCAGAGATTGAGACCAACCTGGTCTACAGAGTGAGTTCCAGGACAGCCAGGGCTGTTATACAGAGAATGCTGTGTTGAAAAACAAAATAAAAATACCCACAAACCAAGAGTCAAGGAAGTATCTCCATGGTAGAATGCTTACCTCGGCTCACAGGACCTGAGTTGTGTTCCTGAGACAGTTGGAGGCTGAGAAAGACAGCCATACTTTTAGAAAGAGCTAGGTCTGTGGAGCCTGCCAAGTCCTAGACAAACAGGCCAACAGCAAGCTGGGGTTCAAGGTTGGGCGGCTCAAGGTCGAGTGGCCTAACACACCCTCTCCTGAAAACTTTGAAAATAAAAGTAGTTTGTGACCTTGACAGAAGTCCTCTGGTCTCTTGCCCTCCCTGTCCTGTGCTTACAGTGGATCTCTTAACCCTCTCTTTTAGGTAGGGCACTTGACAATCTTGTAAATCCCAAATTGGCCTTGAACTGGAACTACTGTGTGACCAAGAATGGCCTTGAACTCCTGATCCTCCCGCCACTAGCCCCCCCCCCCCCCCCCCCCCCCGTGCTGGGAGGCACCCAGTTTGTTTTGTTTTTTTGAGACAGAGTTTCTCTGTGAAGCTCTGGCTGTCCTGGAACTAGCTCTGTAGCCCAGGCTGGCCTCAGACTCAGAGGTCCATCTGCCTCTGCCTTCCTGAGTGCTGGGATTAAAGGTGTGTGCAACCACAACCCAGTAAGAAAATGTTATTAGCATATATTAATTATATATAATAGTTTCATTGTGACATTATAATGCATGAACATGTGTTTTGATCATGTTCAAGCCCTGTCCTCCTCCCCTTCCCACTAATCCTTCTTTCCAACTATCTTCACCTTCTGTTTTTATGTCATCGTGTGTGTGCGTGTGTAAAAGAGCATGAACAGGAAGCGAGGGTATGTGTGTGTGTGTAAGAGAGAGAGCATGAACAGAGCGAGTGAGCTGGTGTGTTTTCCTTAGGGCTGCCTCCAGCAGCACAGAGCATGGCTGATGGTTGTTTAGGAGCATGGACACCTTGTCAGAGGCTGCACTACTCAAGAGAATGTCTCTCCCATCGGCATTAACTACATAGATATCGTAATCTTCAGGGAGAGTGGCACTCTGCCCTCTGAAGTAAACCTGCTGTCCCGTGTCCTGCATTTTGTTTTCCCATCGTGGCTTGTCATGGTTTAAAAGTCCACTGCCTGAAATCTGTCGAGGGCTCTAGTAACTGGGAGAGAGACGCCATATGGAACCGGTTGGCCATTTTAGTACTTTTCCAGGGAGCAGTGATGGCTGATTGTGGTCTAAAGGAGGCTAAGGTCAGGCTAGGCACCATAGCCATAACTGCTACTTGTGCCCAGGGCCAGAGGGGCCAATGAGGCCCCAGAGAACATCCAGTCAGCCTGTGCCTTTGAGTGGGGCGAGACTGGATGTAGACGAGGTCATACTGCCAGGCTGAGGCGGGCCTGGTTGGATCCTTGCCCAGAGTACACCCTACCTCCATTGGACCTTGGCTAGGCAGGACCAGGTGGCATGACACCATCTGTCCCTCTCCTCAGGACAGAGCTGCTGGGCTGCTACAGTGACCAGGACTTCTTGGCCAAGTTGCATTGTGTACGACAGGCCTTTGAGGTGGGTGTGGTGCGGGGGTCACTGGGGAGGGCACTGGGCCTGCCCCACACAGGGTCACTCTGCCCTCTCCATGGGCTCTGGGAGGCCAACAGCTCATCTCCTTCTTTCTTCAGGGGCTTCTGGAAGAAAGGGACAACCAGGTCTTCTTTGGGGAGGTCGGCCGGCAGATGGTGACAGGCCTGATGACCAGAGCTGAGAAGGTAGCCGGGGTGGGACTGTTTCAGATTTTCTTGCCCATGATCTTTCCCTCCGAGACCTTATTTCTGACTGGTGTTTGCTTTGTTTTGCTAACTGTTGATTGGCTCTTTAAAAACAACAAACTGGGACCTATGAGATGGCTCAGTGGGTAAAACTGTGCCCTATAGGACTGGTGACCTGAGGAAGATCCCCAAAACCCATGATGAAAAGGGAGACCAAGTCCCAAAAGCTGTCCTCTGACCTCCTCATGCGGCCTGTGGTATGGGTGTCTGCACTCCTGTGAACACAGTATTAATTAAGGCAGCGGTTCTTGGGGCTGAGCTGATGGCTCAGTTGTTAAGTGCTGGCCGGGCGAGCATGAGGACCTGAATTCAGAGCCCGTCTGCTAAATACCACGTGCGGTAGAGTGTGTTGTAATCCTAGTACTGTGAGCTCCTGCCAGTCAGTCTCATTGAGCCCCTGTGTGGCCCGCACATGCATACATAGAGTCCTGGCGTCTTCATATGGCCATGGGGTGCTGGGAAAGGGTTGCCAGTCCCTCCCAAACTGGAAACCCTCCCTGCTCCAACTAAGAAGGCTAGAGACTTGAACTCTTTCTTACTTGTGATTCAAACAGTACAGCTTTATAAAAATGACCAGTTATAAAATGTAAACCACAAGGTGTGGGGAGGGGGTGGCACACTCCTTTAATCCCAGCACTCGGGAAACAGAGGCAGGCGGAAATTTGTGAGTTTGAGGCCAGCCTGGTCCACAGAGTAAGTTCCAGGACTGGCTCCAAAGCTACAGAAAAACGCTGTCTTGAAAAACAAAACAAAATAATAAAAATAAAAAACCAGCCGGGCGGTGGTGGCACACGCCTTTAATCCCAGCACTCGGGAGGCAGAGGCAGGCGGATCTCTGTGAGTTCGAGGCCAGCCTGGTCTACAAAGGGAGTTCCAGGACAGGCTCCAAAGCTACAGAGAAACCCTGTCTCAAAAAACCAAAAAAATAAAAAAATAAAAAATAAAAAAAATAAAAAAATAAAAAACCAACGAAAGAAATGCATACTGCAGAAAGTCCCCGCATCTGTCCAAGGTGACCCTTGCTGAAGTCCCAGATCTGCTCTGTGGATGTTCTGACTGCGGGTGCCATTGCCCACCTCACCAGCTGTGCCCCGCCAGCATCATGCAGTTTTTACTTAGTGACGTCACGGGGTATCTCTTCCTGTTCCACTCTAACTTGCTGGTGTGGGAATTACTGCCTGCAAAGCCCTCCAGCTTGTGGGCAGGCATCTTGGTGGCATCTGCTGTTGTTCAGGTGTTGATGGCTGCATTCATCCCCACACAGACTCCATGGGGACCTGTGAGGTCTCTCTCAGGCCCTGGCAGGACTTCCAAAGGCTCTCACTGCTCCCTGTTGTCAGCAGAAGAGTTTGTGTGCTCAGTCTTGGCTGGTACTGGGCTTCTGTAACCTTAACCTTTGCCACTCTGTCCACTGCTCCACGGCTCTTTGCTTACGGGAGAGATTGCACGGCTCTCCATATTTATCACCCGCTTGTGCTTTTGTCGGATTGGAGCAAGTCTCTTGAGAGAGAGGGTCTTGTGTAACAGGCTGGCTCTGTGGCTGAGGATGACCTTGAACTCCTGATCCTCCTGCCTCCTCCCAAGTGGTACAGTCAATCACAAGCATGCACAACCATGCCCAGCTTCTTTTAAATTTTTGTTTTGTGTACATGAGTCTGGGGGCCTGTGCACTACACCTGTTGCATGTGGAGGACGGCGGACCGCTTGTGGGAATTGGCTCTCTTCTGTATGGGTTCAGGACTGAACTCTAGGTGTCAGCACGTGGTAGGTGCCTTTGCCACTGCAGAATCATGCTGGCTCTCTCTTACTCATGCCAATGCTCCTGCCTCAGCGTCCTGGGGCTCTGCTGGAGCGAAGCTGTTATAGGCTGTCCTCTTAGTCCTTGCTCTCCTGATCTAGACCCTGCGACCACACTTGTCTCCCACCGCTCCAGACGTGTGGAGACCAGGCTCTGCCTGCTTTGGACCTTCCTCTGTGCTGCCCCTGTGCATAGCACATCTTCCTTGATTACTTTTTTTTTTCGAGGCAGGGTTTCTCTGTGGCTTTGGAGCCTGTCCTGGAACTAGCTCTGTAGACCAGGCTGGTCTTGAACTCACAGAGATCCTCCTTCCTCTGCCTCCCGAGTGCTGGGATTAAAGGCATGCGCCACCATCGCCCGGCTCCTTTATTACTCTTTATTTAGACAGTTATGAAGTCCATATAGAAGAGAGTATGGGAAGTGTGTATGATATATAATGGCAAAGAAAATGAACCCGGAGGGTTCTCAACTCTGGCCTTCTCACCCTGCATCCTACATAGGATGCCCCTTGTCCTTCCCACCATGCAGTGAAGCCCCCAGGGGCCAGGATTATAAGCCTGGCATGGGTGTGTGTGCAGTTGAACCCCTGACATTGAAGGCTCTGATGGGTGCTGTGTTTGCCTTAGCCAGGCGACTGTCCCCAGTGCCTGCAATCTGCCCCCAAGTGAGCTCCAGGCTGCTCTTTCTTCTGTCTCTCCAGCAGCCGTCAGCTCTGTCACAGTCTTCGAGTAGCAGATGAGGAAACTGAGACTGGAGAGGGAGAGGAGGTGTTCCAGGCCCCCAAGCAAGTGAAGTGTAGAGCCATGCCCTGTAGTCACGAATGCCGGGTCCAGCCTATGCCTTAGTTGGCTCTCCTTGGCCTCCCAGGAATAGGAGGGGGAACAGAAAACCAGTGGCCTAGGGCCCGGCTGTTCTGAGCAGGCCTCTGCTGCCTCTGCCCCAGTCAGTCTTCGGCTTTGTTTTCCACTACAAAAGGCCCTGCGCCCCAGCACAGGCGCTCTCAGAGCCCTGTCTGCAGTTGTAGCATCGGCCATTTTGTAACCTTGCCGCCTTTGGCCAAGACTTGGGTCTTTCTCTTTCCATTTGTAAGTGAATGTATCCTGTGTCAGCCACCGTCCATGCTAAGCAAGCCTGTGCTACTGAGCCCTATGCCCTGGCTCTGCAATAGTCTGCTCCAGTGCTCAGGGAGTGCTTCTGTGCCAGGGGCTGGCCTATGGTTCCCACCCCTGAAAACCGCACCTCCCGGGCCTCTCCAAGGACAGGTCATGTAATGGAGCTGTGCCTGGCTCCCAGAAGGCCACAGGTGTTTAGTCATGAGCCAAACAGACATGGCTGGGTGCTCTGGTGTGGATTCTGCCCCAGACACACCCTGGTTGTCGGAAGGTTCAGGCAAAAGACGCCTCCTCCTTGGAGTAAGGCCCAGCCCTGCTGGCACATTCTGTCCACAGCCCAGCCTGCCTGTGAATCTTACCCTGCTGGGTCTCAGGGCCTCTCCCCCAACCAGAACTGGCTGTGCTTCTCACAGAGTCCCAAAGGCTTCCTGGAGAGCTATGAGGAGATGCTGAGCTACGCCCTGCGGCCTGAGACCTGGGCCACCACCCGACTGGAGCTGGAGGGCCGAGGGGTGAGTTGGCTCGTGTCAAGCTTCTCGGGTCCTACAGAACTGAGATCCTTTTGGTGGGAGCTTGTGCCCAGCTCTACATGTATACTAAGCAGCTGAGGTGGCTCACCACTGCACACACACAGCCTGGGTTCCAGCCATTTCCTCACGCGTGCTGCACAGCCCCCACAGCCACAGCTGTCTGCGCAGCAGCTCTAGACCCAGCATCCCCTCTTGCAGGTGGCATGCATGAGCTTCTTTGACATTGTGCTGGACTTCATCCTCATGGATGCTTTCGAGGACTTGGAGAACCCCCCATCTTCGGTGCTCGCTGTCCTGCGGAACCGCTGGCTGTCCGACAGCTTCAAGGAAACGGTGGGCCACTGTCCCTTTCCTATGTGTTCATGGCACATAACTTGGGTACTAGTCTCTTGTTCCTGGAGTTCATTTATCTTCCAACTCCAGGGCCAGTCCCTGTTCACTGAGATCTGGGGTGACAGACTCAGGGCATTCCAGAGTTTCCTGATGTCCTGGTCTGGCAGAAGTGCACATTTCCCTTTGCATTGTACTTCATGTGGTTCAGACTCTTACCCTGGGTTGACATCTTTGTTTTTTTTTTTTTTGTTTTTTTTTTTGTTTTTTTTTTTTTTATTTTTTCGAGACAGGGTTTCTCTGTGGCTTTGGAGCCTGTCCTGGAACTAGCTCTTGTAGACCAGGCTGGACTCGAACTCACAGAGATCTGCCTGCCTCTGCCTTCCGAGTGCTGGGATTAAAGGCGTGCGCCACCATCGCCCGGCCTGGGTTGACATCTTAGTGCATCACCTTAGTTTAAAATAGAAGTAATCCCCCTCCCCCAACACCTCTACCCCCCAAACAAACAATCAAAAATCAAACTAGCCAGGCAGTGGTGGTGCACACCTTTAATCCCAGTATTTGGGAGGTGGAGGCAGGCATATCTCTGAGTTTGAGGCCAGCCTGGTTTATAGAACTATTTCCAGGACTGCCAGGCTATGTAGTGAGACCTTGGCTTGAAAAATCAAAACCAAGGGCTGGAGAGATGACTCAGAGGTTAAGAGCACTGACTGTTCTTCCAGAAGTCCTGAGTTCAAGTCCCAGCAACCATGTGGTGGCTCACAGCCACCTGTAATAGGATCTGATGCCCCCTTCTAGGATGCAGGCACACACGCAGACAGAGCACTCATACATAAAATATAAGCAAAGTTTTTAAGAAAAGAGAAAAAAACAAAACCAAAGAAAAAACCCAAGGCTGCCAGTGATAACTCTAGTAACATTGTGGTGCTGCTGCCCATGACTGATCTCCAAGCAGGCCATTTATAGATGCTCATAGTGGCTCCCCACAGCCAGCAGGTGAGGTGGGCAGGGTTTCGCAGAGGAGGGAATAGCCTGGGAAGCCTCAGCACCTAACTGCAGTTCCGAAGCGGTAAGTGTTGGAGCCTAGATTCAAAACTAGGTGTATGGGGCTAAAGAGATAGCTCTGTAGGGAGGAGTGTTGGCTGCTCTTGAAAAGAACCCAGGTTTGTTTCATGATGCTTACATGGTCACTCACAACCACCTGTAACTCCATTTCTGAGGGATCCAGCATCCCCTGGCCTGGGGACTCTGTAGGCTCCTGGATACACACAGTGCACAAACTCACACAGGTACACTCACAGAGTGAAAACTAGGCATGTTGTCAAATTTAGGGTATAAACACACACATATAAAGTGATAAGTCATCTGTTGTCAAACTTAGGGTAAAGGAAAGGCAAGGTCCAGGCATGGTTGAGTGTGAGTGAGTTGTGGGAAGGGCTCGTCCTGGGCCAGGACAGGGCTGTGGGTGAAAGTGCTCTAACTCTAGACTGGGCTCTTACCTCTTACAGGCCTTGGCCACTGCGTGCTGGTCTGTCCTGAAAGCCAAGAGGAGGCTCCTGATGGTGAGTGATTAGTGAGACCCCTTGGGAATGCTGCTGAGTCCTAAGCGGCCAGGACTCCCCGACTAGAAGGGATAGGTGCAGCCGAGCCCCCCACTCCTCACCAACCACCCATCCTGCAACTGTACCCCGCTTGGCCAAGTGCCCCAGAAGGCATGTAGCTCTACCTTGTCTCTTCCCTTGGGAGCAGCCGTCATATCCCAGGACTGAGCAGAGGAGGACACTGGCAGGGGTGGGGGGTGCACATGAGTGGCCAGTGCCCACAGGAGTCAGGGAGCAGGCAGATGGCATCTGCACCCTGGATGGAGTAGCTGATTGGTCCCCGTGGCTACCAGGTTCTACTGCCCAGTCAGCACCAGTTACCATGGCTAGTGCTTTCTTTCGGGAGACTTGGCCCATTAAGGCCTGCATGGGGCAGCTCTCAGAAATGTCTGCTAGCCCTTTCTGTAGATCTGAAAACCAGGGCTATACAGGACCCCCGCTTACCTAGGGTCAGCTAACCAGGACCCAGGGCCTTTAAATGATCCTTGATCCCCAACCCTGCCACTCACCATAGGTGCCTGATGGCTTCATCTCCCATTTCTACTCCGTATCGGAGCATGTCAGTCCTGTGCTGGCATTTGGCTTCCTCGGACCCAAGCCCCAGCTCGCGGAAGTCTGTGCTTTCTTCAAGGTACATGACCACAACCCCTGCTTCCCTGCTCCTGATACAGGCACCCTCGGTGCCAGAAGAGGGGTGGGGCGCTGGACTGTTCTAGTTGAGGATGTAGGAGCCCCAGGAAGGCAGGGCCTGAGACCGGGAGGGTGGGCTGGGGCTTCGTCACTGAGAAAGGACTTTGTAGGACGTAGAAAATGTCACAGGACCAGGCCCAACACCAGTCTCTACCGCAGCACCAGATTGTGCAGTACCTGAGGGATATGTTCGACCTGGACAACGTGCGCTACACATCGGTGCCAGCCCTAGCAGACGACATCCTGCAGTTATCCCGACGCCGCAGCGAGATCCTGTTGGGCTACCTGGGGGCGCCAGTGGCTAGTAGCACTGGGCTGAACGGGCCGGTACCTCAAGAGAATGGGCCCCTGGAAGAGTTGCAGTAATGGGGACACAGCCTGAGGGGAGAGGTGGCTGCTTGAGCCTCATTCACAAGGGTGATGGGAGAGAAAAGGCTGCCCTTCCCTTCCTTCGGGTTGGCATCCAAGGGTTAGGGTGGCCAAGGGCCATTGTCCCTGAGCCTGCTATACCTGCTCATCTGGGAATCCCAACACCTGGAGGACAAATTTCCATGGAGAGGAACCACTAGGAGCCTATCCAGATGCCCTTGGGGTTGCCTGGGCAGCAGGGGCAGGCCAGGGACAGCAAGGTGTGACAAGGGGAAGACTTGAGAAGAAGGTGTAGAGATATGGACCACAGAGCCCCAGTACCCTCCGGGCTGCAGACAGAGGGCAAGGAGGTGTCGGTGAGGGATAAGACATGAGGGCTATGTGGTGACAGTCACAGGGTCCTGGAGTAGGAGCCAGCACCAAGGCTTCTGGTCGGGATGGAAAGCCCCGTCTGGGCCATCCAGAGGTGAGCTCGCCCCACCCATGCTCCCTTCAGAAACCCAGGCACCAACCCAGGACCCTGTCCTCCCACATTCCCATGCCCTGCCAAAGACTCAGTTTTTATCCCACCTCTGCCACCATCAAAGATGGAGGAGGTGGGACTGGGCACATCCCACCTCCCTGTGAGCCTGGAACTCCCTGGGCAGTGCTAGGCTCCAGCTGAGGGCTCTAAGCAGAGCTCACAAAGGCTTACCATCTGCTGCTCTAGAAGTGAGGGCCTGGGAACCATGGCAGGGAGGGCAGGGTCAGCCCCCCCAACAAGAAGCGGACTCAGCATTTTGCCTTTAACTCCATGCACACGGACTTTGGGGCTGCCCAGCAGCATAGCGCCCACCTCAGGGCTGCTGCCACCCAGGGCCCTGCAGACAGCTCTGCAAGCATTGTCATGGCAGCTGCAGGGGTCCTGGGAGCCCTCTCCTTTATCCCGAGCTGGGAAATTTTTATTTATTGCCTTAACACTTTATTTGGATGCTCTGCTCCTTTCAGGCTGTGAGACCTACAGGGGACGAGACTCCTGGTCTGGTCTGGGGTTGAGCATGGGCTCCTGGGACCCAGTCCCTCCCAGGGTCGGGAGGACACAGTGAGGAGAGGGTGGGAGGGTGACCGAGGCCCTGTGCTCAGGAGCAGCCCTCCCTCTGCGCTCAGTCTGACATTCCGTTCATTTGCACTTACTGAGCTGTGAGTGAGCCCTGGCCCAGGCCCACCCTTATTTGCCCCTGAACCTCACAGCGGTGGCATTTTCATCTGTCCTTGTTCACGTGTCCCGCACTGCCCTCCAGCACTCGATCTGTCAACTTCTAAACCCCATGAAGAGCGTGTGCAATGACTGTGCGTCAGATAAATGACAGAAACGGCCTCTCCTGCGTCTTGCTGGGTGTAGGGCCGGGCTGGGGTGGAGCAGTGACTGGAGAGCTGCCCTTTGGTGCGGTAATTGTGATGTGGGCTGTGAACACTCTTGCAGCCATGTGACAGCATGACAGGGTCTCTGGGTCCCCAAGATGGCAAGGTACAGATGTGAGGTAGGTGGCCTGCACTTCTGCATTGCACCCAGCCAGGGGTTGAGAAGTTGGCCCAGGTGACCACAGCCCATCAGATCTTCACGTGTCTTCATGGGCATCTGTCTGAGGGTGACTGTAGCTGTGAGGAAGCACCATGACCAAAAGTAGTGAGGGCGGGAACCTGGAGGCAGGAGCTGATGCAGGGACCATTGGTGAATACTCTAGATGCTCCTTATAGGCTTGCTCAGCCTGCCTTTGTATGGAACCAAGAACTACCAGCCCGGGGATGGCCCCACCAACAATGGGCTGGGCCCTTCAAGCCCATCAATCACTAAGAAAATGCCCTAACGGCTCACCTACAGCTCCATCTTATGGAGGCGTTTTCTCAGCTGAGCTCCCTCCTCTCTGATGACTGCAGCTTGTGTCAAGTTGACAAAACCCGCCAATAGGTGATGAACGCTCATGCTTTTAATCCTAGCACTCAGGCAGATGCAGGAGGATCTCTATGGGTTTGAGGCCAGCCTGGTCTACACAGTAAGTTCAGGCCAGCCAGGGCTACACAGTGAGACCCTGTAAGGGCTAGGGACTGGGCGTGGACTAGATGGCTCAAGCAGGTCAAGTGCTAGCAGTGGGCGTTCAGTCCCCAGCACCCGGAAAAGGCAGGCACCGTGGCAGCATAATTGTAACGGGGGTAGAGACGGGAGGATCCTTAGGGCCTTGAAGACCAGCCAGTTTAGCTGAATCACAAATTTGGGTTCAGTGAGCAATCCTGCATTAAAACAAGTCAAGATTGATGATAAAGGAAGACATTCGGAGCCGGGCAGTGGTGGCGCACGCCTTTAATCCCAGCACTCGAGGCAGAGGCAGGTGTATCTCTGTGAGTTCAAGACCAGCCTGGTCTACGAGAGGTAGTTCCAGGACAGGCTCCAAAAACTACGGGGAAACCCTGTCTCGAAAAATAAAAAAAAAAAAGACATTTGGTATTGACCTTTGGCCTCATCTGTACAACGTACACACGGGGAACTTAGGGTCTCTGTACAGAAGTTAGTTAGTTGGTTTTCCTTTTTCTCTCTCTCTCTCTTTTTTTTTTTTTTTTTTTTTAGGCAGGATCTATGTAGCCCTGAATGTTCTAGTCCTTGCTATGTAGACCAGGTTGATCTTGAACTCAGGGAGATCTGCTTGGCTCTGCATCTGAAGGGGTGTGTGTGGCAGAGCACCTGTCCAGCATTCACAGAATCCTGAATTCAATCCCCAGCACTGCACCAGTGTATTGTTCAAAACCAACAAAGTACACTGCAAAACCAACACCTTTAGCTGGCATCAACATTCCTCTACATTCGCTTTCTGTTTCCTCTCTGGGATATATAGAGCAAGCTTCAGGCATGAACTTCTTTCATAAGCACTTCAGCCAGCAGATCTTTAAGGCAATGTTCCTGTAAGAGTGTTAGCGTCACAGTTGTCCCTAAAGCCCAGCAATTCTGTTGTGCCCGCACTGGCGCCCTGGCATGGCTTGACTCTAGCCTTATTTGAAAATGATGTGGGTCTGGTCGCACAGTTTGCAATCCTGGGGATCAGAAGGGCAAAACCATCTCTGGCTACACAGAGTTCAAGGCCAGCCTGAGCTTCAAGAGACCCTGTCTCAAAAAGGGACAGGTGAAGTGTGCACACACTTAGAATCCTAGCACTCAGGTAGAGATGAGGACAATCAGGAGTCCAAGGTCACCCTGGGCTACAGAATTGTAGGCTTGTCTGGCTCTACATGAGACCCTCTCTCAAAAGGGAGAAGCAGAACAGGGCAGGGGATGTGGCTCGGCTGGTGGAATCGAGCACGCAGGAAGCCTGGGTTCAGTCTCGATAGAGCCACCTAAGCTGGGTATGGTGGCACACATCTGTGAGGTCGGCTGTGGAGGTGGGAACAGGAGGGTCACAAGGACAAGGTTGTCCTTAGCACCATAGCTCTTGTAGACCAGGCTGGTCTCGAACTCACAGAGATCCGCCCGCCTCTGCCTCCCAAGTGCTGGGATTAAAGGCGTGCGCCACCACCGCCCGGCTATCTGGGGGATTCTTACACAATTATGTTTAGCTTCTGAAACACAATGACCTATATCCATCTGGTTTCTGGAACTTTCTGTAAGAATGTCATATATGCTCATATATATGGCTGATTTTGCATTCTGACTCCTCCAGCGTTAGCTTCCCAGGTGAAGGGATTATGAGTGTATACCACAAGGACTAGCATCAAAGTCATATTCACACACAAGTTGGTTTTCAGTTTGTATTTTTTTCCTTCTATTTTTGATGCGGATTCTCATGTATCCCAAGACCTCACTATGTGGCCTGAGAATGACCTTGAACTCCCAGTCCTCCTGCCTCCTGGGATTACAGGATACTCCATCTGACCCATCCTTTCTTTTCTGAGACAAAGTCTCATTCTGTAGATCAAGTCTTTGGACCTTTCTATGCAGCATGGCCTGGAATTCCATCCTCCTTCCTCTGCCTCTCAGGCACTATACTTTTAGGACAAGTCAACCAGTTAAGTACTTTCATAAAGAATTAGCAAAAGGCTGGAGAGATGGCTCAGAGGAATAGAGCACTGGCTGCTCTTCCAGAGGTCCTGAGTTCAATTCCCAGCAACCACATGGTGGCTCACAACCATCTGTAATAAGATCTGGTGCCCTCTTCTGTACTACAGGATACATGAAGGAAGAAACCTATATACATAATAAAAATCTTAAAAAAAAAAAAAAAGAGAGAAAAAAAAAAAAGAATTAGCAAAAGTGGGGGCTGGAGAGATGGCTCAGAGGGTAAGAACACTGGCTGTTCTTTCAGAGGTCCTGAGTTCCCAGTAACCACATGGTGGCTCACAAACATCTCTAGTGGGATCTGGTGCCCTCTTCTGGTGTGTAGGAATATACTGTATACATAATACATAAATAAATTCTTAAAAAAATTAGCAAAAGCAGGCTGGGTGTGGTGGCACACACCTTTAGCTTCAACACTTGGGAGGCAGAGGCAGGCAGGTCTCCGAGTTCAAGATCAGCCTACATATCATCTACATAATGAGTTCGAGTTCCAGGCCAGCCAAGATTACATAGTAAGACCCTGCCTTTAAAAAAAAAAGGAAGAGAGCCGGACAATGGTGGCGCACGCCTTTAATCCCAGCACTCAGGAGGCAGAGGCAGGCGGATCTCTGTGAGTTCGAGACCAGCCTGGTCTACAGAGCTAGTTCCAGGACAGGCTCCAAAGCCACAGAGAAACCCTGTCTCGAAAAACAAAAACAAAAAACAAAAAACAAAAAACAAAAAAGGAAGAAAAAAAAAGGAAGAAAAAAAAGCAAAGCAACTTACCTAGAGTTCCCTATCTTCAGCACCATGCCGGCCTTCAGCGCCTCAGTGGTCCAGCTCACCTCCCCCAGCATCCTGGTTCTTCTGCACAGCCAGGCTGGGCCACAAGACAGTGATATGTGCTCTCTTCTGCCAGAAACTCACCCCATAACTCCCACACTTCTTCAGTTCCTCACTCGTCACTTCCTCAGGACCAGAGGCTCTCCGTGTGTGTTAGGGACTTTGCCTCTGTGGGCCTGTGGAGGAGGGGCTAGGCAGCCTGATCGCCTAAGGCTGCCGTGTCTCAGAGAACTATTCTAGGAAGCCCGTGGCCATTCTTCACACCTCTTTCTATCAGAGGCTAAAAATGGCAGCGCCTGAGAGAGCTAAGGGCAGGTGACAAAGAGGTGAGGCCAGCTGACCCAGACAAGTTCAGGCTGGGCTGTGGAGGTGGAGGGTAAGCTGAAACAGCTGGGGGCAGGGGTTTCCTGATCTCAGGCTGGATTCTGGGTCCCCAGCAGGTCCCCAGCCTACTCAGACTAACCTCGGGCCTGGCTTCTGCAGTCTGCCAAACTACACCACTCTAGCGAATGACCGCTTTGCTCTATTCCCATTCCACCTCCCAAGTACCATCTTATTCACTGAATATGTTTTCTAGGTCATCTATCAGGTACTATGATGTTTATCAAATACGCGACAGGTCTGTCTGGGTTAGGTCAGGGTTTGGATGTATGTTGCCTATTTTTTTCAGGTGGAGTTACAATCACTTGTATCAGATCTACTGGGTTGACCCAGGCCCCAGACAGATCCAGGAACCTGCCTTTTTATTGTACGTGCTGAGATGCTCAGGTCAGGGAACCATTGTCTTCTGGCAGAAACAGACAAGGAAATAATTACCGTGTCGTGTAATGCAGCCAGAGATGAGGCAGGCAAAGCCGGTTCAACTGTAGGAGAGCAATGGAGACCCCCTCTGGTTTTTTGTGGGCAGCCCACAGTGGTCTCGAATTCACAGAGATCTGGCTTCTCTTAACCTTGGGAACCTGTAAGTATGAACAGACTGAGCCAAGAAATGGGGCAGGAATGTGTGTGCCCATCCTAGGCAGAGGAACGGCATAGGTAAACGCCTGGAGACAGAATAACTGGCCTAGACTGTGGGTGGGAGGTGTGGCTGCTTCCTCAAGAATGTTTTGGGAAAACAGAGACGGGTACATGGAACATCTGGACTTACTAAAAATATTCCCAAGTGGCCTTACTTACTACATAGCGTAATTGATGGAACCAGTAGCATTCCATCTAAGACGCCTCGCATGTGCTCGTCTCAGGAGTTAACAAAAAGGCTCCTTTGCAGACCTGTGCCTCCTGTATGTCAGTTAAAGGCAAAAAAAAAAAAAAATTCGCTCTAGGTCTTTTGCCTCAATTTACGTTTATGGGCTGGGATGGTGAGGGAAACAATGCTAAGAGAAGCCTGGGCTTCACAGTGACTCACTTTTGTTTTCAAAATGGGTCGATTCAGACCCGGTGGTGCTGAGGCTCCTTTTCTACCGGGATCAGGGTTGCGCGAAGCCTTTACTCTGGGAACAGGTGCCAGCAGAACCAAAGCTCCCACCAAAGCACAACACGCCCCCCGAGATAGCGCCTGATTGGCTAGTCCTGTGCACACTCCGACCCAGGCTTACCTTTTGATTGGCTGTTCTGCACTCTGTCCTGCGATGGACCCCTCCGTCCTCCTGATTGGCTAGATAACTACCTGCGCTCGCCCAGGATTGGACACTGGCAAAGCTGCGAGGGTCCCCGCTCTCTGATTCGCCGCGCGGCCCAGCCTCACGGCCTGCACCCTGAATGGCTGCGCCACTACCTGCACTCGGCCTCGGATTGGGTGCGTGGCGCCTCCCCGGCGTGATAGGTCAGGACCACCGCCCCCCTTGCTCCCCATTGGTTGCTCGGCCAAGCCCGGTCTCCGGGTAAGATGGCAGCGGACGGACAGTGCTCGCTCCCCGCTTCATGGCTGCCGGTGACCCTCACCCACGTCGAATACCCTGCAGGTAAGAAGCGGCCCCGGGCCCGAGGACGATCTCCGGGAGCCGGCGCCTCAGCCCGGGGCGCTCTGGGCCGCGTGGGCCGGCCTGGGGGCGCAGGAGGACCGCGATGGGAACTGTCAAACAGCGAGCCATGGAGGGGTTCGGCCGGCGCGCGCGCCGCGCAGGCGCAGTGAAGCAGCGATGAGCTGGGCGAAATTGTGAGCGCCTGGCTTGTGCACTCTGCGGCTGCGCAGCCAAGTCGCTCTCCGGGGTCCCGGGGTGCTAGTGGACTGTCCTGGGCCAGAGGTCTGGGTGGGGCGGGCAAGGATCTGGTCCTGGATCTTGTCCCTTGTGCCCCGCCCTCTCCTGAGCCAGAGAGGCCGCACTCCTGCTCGGGCGTGCAGGGAGTTGCCAGTTTCCTTCACTGTGCTGAGGGCTGCTTGCTGGAGAAAGCTCGCTGGTTCAGGGAGCCTACAAAACTAGGCCAGGTTTGGGAGGGTTTTTGGCGCCACGCCCTGAGCAGCGGGGCAGAGGCTAGCCACCCAGGGGCCACAGAGCCCCCGGAGCTTGACTTGTCTGAGCTTCCATCCGACACGCCTCTGGGAGTGCCCGCCTCTCTGGTGGGAAGGTCCATTAGCCACGGTTCTGAAGTTCCGGCTCTGTAGAGTGGTACGGAGCTTAGGCCTTGGCTGAGACGTTTCCCTCGGGGGGTGGAGGCACCACCACTCAGATCACCTCATCTTCTAAGTGGCTCAAGAACTGTGTCTCCTTTCTGTAATGCCGTGTGCCTCAATGAGCACAGACCTGAGAGGTGCTGGCACAGGGCCTAGCCTGTTCGCTGTGGCGAGCACTCAGCAAATTACCTGTAGTTGCTATCTAGCTTGGTAGCACCCTCCCTGGGTAGATGTTGGTTGCTGAGCTGCTGGGGGCCCCTTGCTGACCTCTGACTCGGGGAAAGGAGAGCACAGGGCCACAAGCAGGGAGAACTTTGGCTCTGGGTGTGCTGGCTATACTTAAGGTGTGGCAGTTTCACCCAGGGTCAGACCTGTTCATCCATCCATCCATCCACTCATTCATTCATTCTGCATCACCTCGCATCTCCCAAGGGGTAGGCCTTGAGCTGGCTCTGGTTTTGGAATGGCGAAGGCCTTGCACTCTTGCTCTGTGGAAAGTCTCTCCTCCAGAGGAGGGAAACCAGGCCTGGAGAAGGGGAGAGACTTGGTTGAGGCCTCCACACCTTCCTGACTTTCCCTCCCTGGCTTCAGAGTAGCTTCTTGGAGGGCTCATGACCTTACAGGTGAGAAGGCAGCTGCCACTGAGAACACCATGACATGTGCAGGCCTTGTGTGATGCCCGTGGTTGAGCCTGGCACATCTGGTGAAGTCCAGCCTCTGGACACCCCCGGGAACCCCTGCTCTACGTACCCACCCCTCTATATACTGAACACACTCCCTTTACCTGTTTAACGTGGTGTCTGATCCTCGTGGGATGTCATACATTGCTCCACTCAGAGGATAGTGGGGTGCAGATACGTGGTCACTACCCTCATGAGACCTGAAGTGTAAGCATGCAGAGAGAGGCACCCACCCCACAGCTACCGATCCTAACTAGTGGCTCATGAGCCTTGGCCCAGTCGCAGGCCTGCCTCAGGCTGAGGGCTTTGTGGGGTCTGGGGCTGTGCTGGGTCTTCGCTTGGTTTGTTGAGTTCCCCTAGGCCGAAGCCCAGGTGGAGGAGCCCCATGTGTGCATTGGTGCAGAAGTAGGACAGCACAGTGCGCTCGGGGACCTGGAGTTCCGTCCTACAACTGGAGCAGAGGCTGGGGGGAAGTGGGCCAGGACTGTGCAGAGCCCGGTAGGTGGGGCCTAAGAAAACGCTTCCCGAGGACAGGGGAAGGGTGACCAGGGTCCCTAGCAGTGGGTACAGGGAGCCTGAAGGTCTTGCTTGCTGTAAGGCAACCTGAGGATTTAGTCAGAGGTTCAGGGGCCCTCGCATGCCCTGTTCTCATGGCCCAGCCATTACCATTTGAGTTGTGAGTGTCAGAACCTCAGGCCTGGGGAGACATGGGCTCAGAGAAGGGTGGGCACTCACTCAGTATTCCCTAGTGGGACCATGGCAACATGAGCCTTTGAACCTGGGTTACTGGCCAACTCTAAGTCAGGTAAGGAATATGTGCATCTATCTCTTAAGGCCTGGAATCTTCTCTCTGCCCTCCGTGGGAACCTGCCTGCTTGTATAAGGCCAGGCTGCTGCTATGGGCCATTTCCCATACTGGGTTCCCCCAGCCTCTGTGAGCCCCACTGTGGGAGTGCCCTGTGCGACAGAGACCATGCTAGGCATTTTTACACCACTTCTTCACAGCTGTGGGGAAGATGCCACCCCCGCCCCCCACACAGGAGAGACTGTGGTGGTCTAGGGAGGTAAAGTCCTTACCTGAGTTCCTGCAGGCAGCTCAGGCTGCTACAGGAAGTGAACGATGGTTCCTTAGTCAGCCACTTTGTCTCCATGGTGAGTGGCCTTTGGAGCCTTGCCTGTGAGCAAGGGACCATGACTGTAATCTTAGCATCAGCCTCTGTCTCTCAGAGAGGCCAGTGGTCCTCACCTGGTCCATCCAGTCTTTAGCGGGAGTGGAAAAACCAATGTCTTACTGCGGCAAGGCTCTGAGAATCTGCTGACTTTGTGGGTGGCCACTTTGAGCTGGCTCCACTGGAGTGGCTCTCTCTGTATCTGGTGTCTGGAAGAGCACAGACTTTTCCAGAAGACCCAGCCCCACCTGCAGCCCAGACATGTACAGCATGTCGGACCTTGGGGTTCAGACTCCCCCTCTGACAGAGTGATGTGTACGGTCTCTAGACCAGGCCAGAGACTGGGGTTCATCCAGGTTCCATCTCTCTCAGGTTATGCTGCTTGAGCAAGGCACATAGCCATGCTGAGACTTAGTTCCTTCTGTAAGATGGGGGCAAAGAGGCACCTTCTCAAAACTCATGGCGTGTGGGCTTTCCTGGTTGGTGATACACCCCTTCCATCAACTAGGTATCCATGGCTGTGGCCCTGCACTCTGGGACCTCCTCTTTTGTTTAGGCCCTGCTGACTTTCAGAGAACTGGCCCTTCTTCTGATATCCATGTCCTGTCTCATCCTGTTCCTCTGTCCCTACAGGTGATCTCTTTGGCCACATCCTTGCCTACCTGAGCCTCAGCCCTGTCTTTGTTATTGTTGGTTTTTTGACCCTCATCATATTCAAGCGGGAGCTACACACGGTGAGTTCCGGCCCCACCCTCTTTCAGTCTTTTTGCCCAGAACCCTCTTTTGGTCTGCAAAGGCTATAGGGTCTCCTAGTTGGGTCCAGATTGTTTACTCATGGTTTGAACTGTCCAGTCAGAGGCCGTGATCATGGGGATTGGGTGGCAGCCAGAAGGTATGCAGAGGCCCAACTGAGTGCCCATTTTTCCCAGCAGATTTCATTCCTCGGGGGCCTGGGACTCAATGAAGGTGTCAACTGGTTGATCAAACACGTCATCCAGGAGCCTCGGCCCTGTGGAGGTAGGGCTGGGAGTTCGAGGGCCCAGGGCTTCATGTTGGACATTATGAGGAAGCCCATGTCCTCCCATGATGCCCTGTTCTTTTCTTCTCCCCCAGGCCCACACACGGCAGTGGGCACTAAGTACGGGATGCCCTCCAGCCATTCCCAGTTTATGTGGTTCTTCTCTGTCTATTCCTTCCTGTTCCTGTATTTAAGGTGAGCTTCTTGCCCCACCCCCACCCCTGCCCAGGGGCTGTTGGGAGGCCCTTGTTCACGCTGTGGGCTGAGACTCTCTGATGTACCTCTTTTTCCAGAATGCACCAGACAAATAACGCCAGGTTCTTGGACTTGCTGTGGAGGCACCTGCTCTCCCTGGGGCTCCTCACTGCCGCCTTTCTTGTCTCCTATAGCAGGTATGAAGGGAGGAGCCCCATCCTGCAGCCTGCCCACTGGGGTCCTGCTAGGATCTTGGTCTCTTTTGAACAGTCTCTGTGGGCCCCTGGGCCCAGAGGCTCCAGCTGCCCTGTCTAACAGCAGGGTAAGCCCAGGATTGCAACAGCAGCTTCTTGTATTAGCCATTTGTCCTCAGCTTCCTGGTGGGGCAGGGGTAAGAGGGGTGCACCCTTATAGACAGGCTCCAGTTTAAGAACTGGCCGGGAAGGAGGCAGGTCTGGAGATGTATGAGCTGCTCCTATGTCCCTGCTGCCCTCTGAAGTGCCTCTTCCATTTGAGTCTTCACATCTGCACACCCAGGGGCCGAGGAACTGGCCCTTGAGCAGGAGTATTGTGCAAGCCCATCCCTGGTTGGTTCTCATGAATTTCCCTTCTGGCCTTGTCACAGGGTCTACCTGCTGTACCACACCTGGAGCCAGGTACTCTATGGGGGTATTGCTGGAAGCCTCATGGCCATCGCTTGGTTCATCTTCACCCAAGAAGTCCTCACCCCACTGTTCCCCAGGATAGCAGCCTGGTAACCAATTCCCCATCCCTTCCCAGCACCTTGTCCCTGCCCCTCCTGCAGGTGTGACCGTCTTTGGAGAGCCTGGTGTGCGGGATGGCCCAGTGCCTGGACCGCTGGTGGCATGAGGCTGTAACACCCACTCTCCTGCTGTTGCCTGCCCCGGGGGCTTCTGGGCCTCTCAGGCTCAGCAGCCAGAGTGCCATCTTCTGTCCTTGTTTCTGCACTTAGAGACTCAGGAGGCAGCAAGAGTCTCATGGAGCAGTAGAGGAGGCTGGAGGGCTCCAGGAACTGTTGGGATATCTGGCTTGGTGGTAGGCTCATGCCCTCACCATGGCCCTGGCTTTTGGGTATCTGTCTCTCCAGGCCCATCTCCGAGTTTTTACTCATCCGGGACACGAGCCTCATTCCCAATGTGCTCTGGTTTGAGTACACAGTAACCAGGGCAGAAGCCAGGTGAGTTCAGGGGACAGCAGTCACTCCACACTGTCCTCCATTTGGAAGGTTCCTCCAAAGCTAGATACTTGCTTCCATTCTGACCCAGAATTCCTCTATGCTCCATTTTTTTTTTTCAAATGGAAAAAGTGAGGCCCAGAGAGGAGGTAGCCACTTGCCTGGGCTCTGTCTGTGAGTGGGTGGGGAGCTGGTTACACTGGCCCAATGTGAGCGTTCATCCTCCACAGCACAGATACAGAGCTGGGCCTCGGGGTTTTCAGGGCACACAAGTGTGGCCATCCTAGAACTCTTCAGCTCTGTTATCTGGGTAGGCTGGGGTACACTGGGCTATCTGGAAGCTGAGCACAAGTCAGGGCAAAGCTGCACTTCGGTGTCTCCTGACTCATACTCTTCCCCAGTCTGGGGTGGAGTTCAAGGGTGGAGGCCAGCCACTCCCTAAACTCTGAGCAGAGCTGAGGCAGGTCAGGCTCCGGAGGATGCCACTGGGCAGTGCGGGCAGTGTGGGTGTCTGGCAGCTAGGAGAAGTGTTAGGACATCAAGGTCCGCATTATCCTAATGAGCTTGAGGGCAAAGCCTGGGATCCATGAGGAAAGGGGATTTGAGGGTTAGGGCAGGGCAATCCCATTAGTGACAGAAAGGCCCCAGATGCCTCACACTCAGCTCCCCACCTGGCTCCAGAATAGCCAGCCCTGCCCGGCCCTGCTCAGCCTGCTGCCACCTGCCTTCATCCTCTGCTCCCCCTGGTACCTGCTCAGTGTCAGGCTGTGTGCAGGGGCTGAGCACAGTGAGACAGCCATGTTTCCACCCTCCTGGGGGTCAAAGCAGCAGGGATCCGTGAGGATGGAAGGGCTGGGGCCACATCACAGCAGGGCCCTGTAGGCCACAGTTAACTTTCTAGTTGTGCAGGTACCTTACCTGAGCACTGTTAGTTCTGAGCCTCAGCTAGCCCCTCCAGAGCACAGCGGTGATTCTTCCTGTGTCCCTCCAAGTAGATGCTTCCTCCCAGGCAGCCCCCTTGAGTATACCTTCCTCTGCTTGCATACCTACCTCCGGAAGAGTATATCACCTTTTTGTAGCTGCTTTGGGGGTAGCAGCAGAACTCCCCACAAATAGACAGACCCAGACAAGTATCACTGACCTTTCTCGTCTTGACCCAGCCCTGTCTTGCCATCCCCTTACTCAATTCCTGAGTTCCAAACCTGGGCCATCATGATACAGCCCAGCCTAATGCTGGCCCTCTTCAGGTTCCAGCCCATGGCAGGAGCTGATTGCCCTGGCCCTGGCCAGAGTGGGTATGGTTGGGCATTGACCTGTCTCGTTGAGACTGAGCAGGGAGGGAGAATATCTGTGGGGCTTGCCACTCAATACCAGGCATCCCCACATCTAAGCCAGCCCCATTTTGCAGGAACAGACAACGCAAGCTGGGAACAAAATTGCAGTGACTGGTGGGTGTTGCTGGGTCAAGCCGCCGAATCTGGCCTGTACCATGCCTTGCATGATGGATGGACATGATGATGGACGGAGGGGTGAAGCAGAGAACTCTACAGACCCAAGTCACCAAGTGGAGCCTTTTTCTTTCTTACTTTAATTTTAATGGACATGGTGGACCAAAGGGCTGAGTCGGGCCCTCAGCGAGGACCCTGGGAGGGCCTGCTCCCTGTGGGTCACATGGCCAGAGACCCTGGCTCTGCTGCTGTTCGCTCCTGACTGGGTGGAAAGTGCTCTTGGCATGGGCCCTGGGTTGGATAGAGCACGGGGGCTCGGGCCTCTGGTCTTGAGACCAGGAACTCCAGGTGGTGGAGTGCACACTATTTATTTTTTGGGATTATGGAGTCTGGGCTGAAGAGGATGCTCTGCGGTGGCTGCCCTGTGTACAAAGGGGCCCAGGTCAGCTCCCAGGCCGTGCCCTGAGCCACAGGTTGGACAACCTGCCTCCTGTTGGACCTGAGTGGGGCCCTGGGGCCTGGAACCCATGAGTGAGCATCCCCTGCTCTCCCTGCCACCATTGCCATTCCGGAACCTTGTCAGTGTTTCCTTGTCTGGGGGCAGGGCCCAGAGTGAGCACCCGTCTGTCGGCTGCTGTCATTGTGTTCTTCCCTATATCAACCCAACATCACAAGGGCTTTCTCTGGTCCTCTATCCCCAAGACAGTAATCCCTTCCCGACAAAAGAGCCTGCACATATGGGTAAGTACACCCAAGCGTTTACAGCTCCTTTTGTCTGGCCATCCAGTAGCATCTGTCTTCATTCCCACTTGAACAAAACAGGAACCAGGAGCTAGGATTCTGGCAGTGTTGCCGTGCTGACACCCTCCCCCATCAGCTGCCCTGTGTGCTCTGGATTTCTGCCTGCCCTGGAGGCTAGAAACCTGTGTGGGTTGACCCTGGAAGCTGCCTGGGTGTGGGCTCTCTGATCCCCACCTGCCCAGCTGCAAGGGGTCCCTCTTCGGGCCTCTCTCTGAGTTGCCCTGCCACGGTTGTGGAGATGCTTCCAGAACTGAAGCAGCCCCTGGGGACTGTGTTTGACACCCCCCCCCCTTTTCTTTGTGGAGGTTCCTAACCTGCTGCTGAAGCACAAGTTTTTGGTGCTTTCCTTTCGTGTTTGTTAAAGGCTGTGTCCAAGCCCCTCGAGATGCCAGGGCCAGGGCTGGTTTCTAGGGAGGTAGGTCAGTCACGTTCCCTCTTCTTCCCCTAGGATTTTTATTTTTTACTTTTTGCCTGAGACAAGCCAAGTGTGAGGTGGTTTAAGAAAATAAATGAAATTGTTTACTATTGTTTTAAAATAAAATCTGAAACTCTGGAAACTGAGTACACATTAACTGAGCTCATGGAGTGGGGCTGGGACAGCTGGGGCACGGGTGGCCCTCTGGGACAGGGATGTGGTAAGGCCCTGAAGCCATAAGCATTTCCAGGATACTCAATCCCCTCTAGCCCCGAAAGTGAGGGTTTGAATGGCCTCAATATCTGCCACAGGGGCTTGGTGCCTCTGGTGCCTATGCCACCGCAGTCTGTCACCCAGAATAATCATGGCTGTGCTCCCGTCAGACGCCCTCCCTGCCTGGTAGAGGCTAGCCCTGGCCAGGTGTTCCTCCACAGAACAGTTCTGAGGACTGGGGAGTATCTGCCCTTCACAGCGGTTCCACGGTCAGCATCGCTTGTGCTGTCTGCTTCAGTGTGTACAGGTGGCCAGACACCTTGCAGGACCGAGTGAGCACAGGCTGTCCTGAAGCAGGTGGTTTCCTTTCCTGGCAGGTTATGCCAAGGTGCACAGCCGCACCTTCTGGGTGAGGGGGTATGGGAGGTCACCATGGTCCTCACATAGTGGAGGAGGGTAGAATCTTAACAATTAGGACTTCTGACTAGTAGTGATCCCAGGAAAAAGGATGTATCTTGGACCTGAAATTGTTGTCACAGTCTTTAAGTTACAGTGAGCCCTGCCTGGGCTTCAGCTTTTCTCTGGGGCCACACCCTGAGAGCTCCTTTCTGCACACCTGCTGCCCTGGAACAGCTCATGGGTGTGGTGTGGGACTGGGCTGAGCCATTAGCTCCTCTGAGCAGGTTTCATTGGAAAACTGGTCCATGCCACAGGTCAGGTGACACACACAAGTCAGGCCATGAAACACTTTTTTTTTTTTTTGGTTTTTCGAGACAGGGTTTCTCTGTGGTTTTGGAGCCTGTCCTGGAACTCCCTTTGTAGACCAGGCTGGTCTTGAACTCACAGAGATCCACCTGCCTCTGCCTCCCAAGTGCTGGGATTAAAGGTGTGCGCCACCACCGCCCGGCCATGAAACACTTTCTTCACAGATGTGACAGCCTCCCAGGCCTGCATTCCAAGCACATGTGTACCCAGGGTCGTGGGCAGGATATGTACCCTCTAGCAGGTTATCAGGGCTGGGGACAATCCATGGCTCTGAGCTGGTGGCTGACTCCCTAGGCTTTTGCCTCCAGTGATGGGGGCCCTGCTTCACTACCCCTCCTGATGAGTTCAGAGCAGGAGCTGCACTGGCTTTCAGGTCTGTAGCACCCCACTAGCTATGGACTTGGGAAGCCAGGAGGAGGATGCTGTAGAAATAGACCCACTAGAGACCCACTAGGGTCTGGCACCACCCCTGGCTCGGCACCACCCCTGGCTCGGCACCAAAGTTGAGCCCAGTGAGGACTTCTCCTGGTTTCCCTGGGAGTGTGCTGGCCCACTGGCTATTTGGACAGCAGCTCTCAGAACCAGAGACAGCTAGGGTGGCAAGGCCAGGTCTTTGGCCTCTACTTCCCCCCAGCTGAAGCTCGTCTTCACCAGCACTTCTCTTTATTGATCACCTGGAATATTCACATATGAACCATGAATGTAGTTCTGGACAAGCTGATGGAAGCAAAAAGGCTGGGGCAGGAGTCACCAGAAAGAGCGCAGCAACTGGGAGATGGCACCTCGAGGTGGGTGATGGAGGCAAGGCCTCGGGGCCGAGAGCCTCAGCGCAAGATAGTTCTCTGAGTCCTGGTCCTTGGGTGTTCATAGGTGACAGATCTCAGCTTGGCTGTGGAGACGGTAGTGACTGGCCAGGGCTGAGGAAAGGGGCTCTTCACAGCCCCAGCTCTAAGAGATGGGCTAGCCTGGTTCCCTTCCCTGGGGCTCATGGTGGTGAGCTTAACTCAACCCTGGCACTTGGACTATGGCAGATGATGAGGACAGGACCTGGAAGGCACTTGGCTTGGACCTTGGGGCCCTGCTAGAGATTTTCCCTGGCTCAGTCAAATTGGAGGGCACAGGAACCAAGGAACTGAGCCATGGCAGGTGTCCATCCCAAAGAAGGCGCAGTCGTAGCACTGGCATGGCCTGGGCTCAGAGCTTGGCCCTAGGGTGGTTCTGTAGTAGGCTACGCATGTCCAGCAGAGCTTTCTCCAAGTAGTGAGCCATGCGGGCAGCATTGGTCTCAGCACAACTGTTGTAGGCCGACACGGAAAAGTTTATATGGGCCTCCATGGGGTTATAGCAGACGCCGTACCCATCTGGGACCACAGGGCCGAAGAACATGACGCAGTCTGTCTTGGCAGGCACCTGGGGACAGCAGGTTCAAGGTCATGGCCAGGCCTGCAGTGGCCCTCCTGCCCCTTGGTGTACCAGTCTGCCTCTGTATCCACTCCCCCCAGCTCTTTCCTTTTCTCCATGGGGTGAGCTTTCCTTCACGTTCCTAGAGAGAGTAGTGGTGCCCCTCTGCTCCTCTGGCCCCCAGCACTGCCTCCCCGCCTGTGTTCCACAGATCCGGGGAGTTTCCTGGGACTATGGCTCGTCCCCAGCTGTCCCAGCACTCAGCACGTGTTAGTTGGTATTGATCAGGGAGTCATTTACAAATGGAACCGATTCTCTGAGAGGCCTTAGCCTTCCCATCCTTGTCACAGCAGTATCCCCACGCTGAGCTCCTGCTTGGGAACTCAGTTGCTTTGGCAATGAGCCTATGGTGACCTGTGTGGGCCACATTACCCCTAAGGTCCAGCTGCCAGTGGGTTCTAAAGGTTATTCGTATTTTATATATGTGTATGCCTGAGTGTAGGTATGTGTGCCACATGTATGTGTGTGCCCATAGGGGCCAGAAGACATCAGCTAACCTGGAACTGAAGTTATAGGTGGTGGTAAATAACCTGATGAGGGTACTAGGAACTGAACCTGGGTCATCTGGAAGAACAACAAGTGCTCTTAGCCGTCACTCCAGCCCCTGCCAGTGGGTTCTACTAACTCTACCCTGGGGGCACCTAAGGCGGTGGCCTACCTGACTGGTAGAAAGGTTGAAGTGCATAGCAATGGCATAGGAGGTATCCATGAAGATGTCGGGCATGCTCACGAGGTCCTCAATGGCTTGCAGCTTCAGACCCAGGAGGTGCCGGTCAAAGGCCTCCCCTCGGATTGCCTGTGGGAGGGGGAACTGTAAGGGGCAGGTGCTGCAGGGTCACATCCCTGCTCTCCTCAGGAGTCTGTGGCACTGGTCTCTCAGAAACATGAGGTCAAGGTGTCCAGGTAGAAGAGCCCTCACCTCCCAGATGGGGGAACTAGGACCATAGAGGAATAGACAACTGGCCAGGGAGGCAGAACAGTGCAGGACTTAAGACATAAGCTTTTACCAAGTGGTGGTGGCGCACACCTTTAATCCCAGCACTTGGGAGACAGAGGCAGGGGGATCTCTCAGTTTGAGGCCAGCCTGGTCTCCAGAGTGAGTTCCAGGTCAGCCAGGGCTACACAGAGAAACCCTGTCTTGAAAACAACAAACCAAACATGAGCTCTGGTAATGAGCGGTTGGTTCGGTGAGAGCTAGACAGTGTCTGCGTGTAAGATGAGCAGTGTCCGTGTATGCCATGGAACAAGGTCAGGTGGGGTCTGCACTGCGTTTAACAGGGCAGCGTCTGTGCATGTGGAGTAACGTGGGGCAGTGTGCCCTTCGTATGACAGGCAGTGTCTACGTGTGCCTTGCTTGTAGCATGGACACACTGTACCTACTAATGCTCGGACCACCACCTGTCGAGCTGCAGCCTCAGCTGCTGGGCCATCAGGGAGCATGCACAACACGAGACCGGAGGGGAGGGCATGTGCTCAATGCTATCATGGAACTGGGACAGGGCAGTGGCTAGGTTGACCCTGGTTTCACCAACTTTGAAATGGTAGTATTAATTACTTTTTAAATTTATTTTGCATGCATTGGTGTTTTATCTGCATGTATGTCTGTGTGACAGGTGTTGGATCCCGGTTACTGACAGTTGTGAGCTGCCATGTGCTGGGAATTGAACACAGATCCTCTGGAAGAGCAGTCAGTGCTCTTAATCACCAAGACATCTCTCCAGCCCAGCGATATTAATTTAAAATAGTGAGAGTCCCAGGGGCTCCAGAGAACAGACAGACAAGTAGGGGTGGTAATGGACAGTAAGGAAGGAGAGCAGGGCTCACTCACTCGGTCAGTGTAGGCTCGGTGGGCCTGCACGGCCTTCCGAAGCAGCTCCACCTTCTGCTGCTCCTGAGGGTGTGGGGGGGGAAACAGGAAGCTGAAGTGCTGTCCTTCCTCTCCCTTGTTAGCAGCTCGCTCTGCACCCAACACCACAGCAAGTACTGAACCACTATGGCCTCGTTCTCCAGAGTCCAGCACTCGCTGCTGATGTGAGTGGACAGAGGGCTGGCCAGCTTCTCTTATGAACAGATGGAGAGATGGTTTCACCTTGGGTGCCAGGAAGCTCAGAACTAACTAAATTCATGGCTCCATCTTCTGTTAAGTTCCCTTTGCCCACCTTGGGGCTGGAATACCATCGGGGTGCAATCCATTTGCACAGAAAGGGTGAAGAGAAAAGGAAGGATGACCAGCACGGCCTACCCACCCTGCCCCAGACTGCTCACCGGCACATTGGTGTCATCCATGTTTTTGACAAAGGCCAGTGAGTCTGCGGACGCTGAGCGGATGGTGTCAGTGCGGCCCAGGTGGAACATACGCAGAGAGGCGCTCTCATATGTGGCACATGCCTGTCCATAGATCCTGGATGGGAGGTGGATCTCAGTATGGCCCCTCTCTACATGGCTGCCTGCAACTCCCCTCCCCTCCCCTCCCCTCCCCTCCCCTCCGTGGGGCAGGTGACCGGGTGACCTGTAGTATGCCAGCTGCAGGGCTATCTGGATGAAGGCGTCAGGGCTTAGCTTCTCTGACTTGGGGAAGTCCTTTCCAAAGTGATGGAACACTAGTATGGTCATGTCCAGGTCCTGGATCATGCTAGGGTGGAGGTGCACGAGGCAGGGGTGAGAAGCAGGCACCTGGCAGCCTTGTGGCTGGCCCTCCCCGACAGGACGCAGCCATGCACTCACATGCTGATGTTCTGCTTGGCTTTCTCGATGTCGTTCTTGATCTCAGGGGTTATGTTGAACCGCAGCTTCTTGGGCATGGGCAGGGGCACCATAGGAGACCGCACAAGCTCAGGCTTTTTTCTGCATGGGACGGGGGGGGGGGCTTTAGGCTCAAGCCAGTGTCAGTGAAGCCCCAGTGTCCCTAGGACTGAGGAGGGGAAGATGAGTTCCTGAAGCTAGGGGTAGGAGGTTCAGAAATCCTGGGTTAGCTCTTGTGAAGACTGACTTCACCCCAGCTTTCAAGATGCCTGGTGGAAGCCAGGTGTGGCAGCATATGTAGTGTCCTGGCTTGGGGGCAGAGGTGGGTGGATCTCTGTGAGTTTGAGGTTAGCCTGGATCACTTAGCAAGTTCAAGGACAACCAGGCTATAGTGAGACCCTGTTTCTTTCTTCTTCTGTTTTTTGTTTTTTGAGATAGGTTTTCTCTGTGTAAAGCCCTAGCTGTCCTGGAATTTACTCTGTATACCAGGCTGCCTTAAACTCAGATATCCACCTGCCTCTGCCTCCCGAGTGCTGGAATTAAAGGCGTGCATCACCACGGCCTGGCTGAGACTCTGTTTCAAAACAAAATATAGACCAAGGGTCTGGGGAAAACAAGAACCCTGTCTAAGGCCACAACGCTGGGATATACAGAGCCAGAGGTAAATTCAAAGCCAGGTGTGACTAGAAACTACAGCCTCTGCAGCAGCAATTAAGGTTACTGGCTGCTCTCCTCTTTACTTTTTGTTTGTTTGTTTGTTTTGTGAGACAAGGTTTCTCTGTGTAGCCCTGGCTGTCCTGTCCTGGAACATGTCCTGGCTTGCTCTGCTCTTCCAGAGGTCCTGAGTTAAATTCACAGCAGTTTCCTGGTGTCTCACAACCATCTATATAGTGGGATCCAATGCCCTTTTCTGGTGTGCAGGCATACATGCAGACAAAGCACCCATGTACATAGAATACATAAACAAAATTAAAAAAAATCATCTGAACTAGGTGGTAGTGGTTCACACCTTTAATCCCAGCACTCCAGAGGCAGGCAAATCTCTGTGAGTTTGAGGCTAGCCTGGCCTACAGAGCAAGTTCCAGGACAGGCCCCAAACTACAGAGAAACCCTGTCTCGAAAAACAAACAAAACAAAATCTTCTAAAAGAAAGAGAGAAAGAGATCGACTGACTCTTCGGTGAAAATGAGAGTGAAGTATCTCCACAGGCTAGGTCTGTCACCTGCACACCGCCAAGAGAGTGAAGTATCTCCACAGGCTAGGTCTGTCACCTGCACACCGCCAAGAGAGTGAAGTATCTCCACAGGCTAGGTCTGTCATCTGCACACGCCTGCCATGAGAGTCAAGTATCTCCACAGGCTAGGTCTGTCATCTGCACACTGCCTGCCATCGGGAACTGGGGAGTGACGCTGTAAGCAGACTCACGTGTACTCAATGACATGGTCCACAAGAGCGACAATGGGGGGCCCCTCTGCAGCTGCATGCTCATAAACCATCCCACAGGATCCATCTTCTGCCACAATGAACTGTGGAGAGAAAGGGCCCATCCTATCAGATCCTTTGGAGGGTGGCTCTCTGGGTGGGTCTCACAGGAAGGGTTCCCGAAGCCATCTCCTGTCCCTGCGCTGACTGCAGGTCCTCAGAAGCACACCACCGCAGCAGCGCTGCTGCACCTGCGCTATGAGGAAGGCATTCCCAGAGTGTACCACTCTGTCTCTGACATGCTGAAGGGTTATGCTGGGGGTGTCAGTGGCATGCAGGCCAGGTAATAACAGGCTGGTTGCCCGGTAATTACAGCAGCGTCCCCAGCCTCTTTTACAAGCAGGAGGCTGGGGACGCTGGGCCGAAGGAGGGGACCGAAAGCCGAGAGCCTCAGTGAACCAAGCTTTGGGGTTGTGGCCCTGCCAGGTCCTCACTTGCCTGCAGTGTCTTGTCGAACCAGCGGTTGCCACTGTTGAGCTTGCTGCCACCACCATGCAGCATCTGGCCTGCTACATGGTTGCGGTAGACATCATCTGAGACTCTGGGAACTGGCTTGTCCAGGCACACAGTGAAGATGCTCTTCTGGATGGAGTTCACCGACTCCCGGTTTACTTTGTCTGTAGGAGTTGGGACAAGCATAGAGAGCCTCAGAGCCTGCTGTCTCCTGCCCTGAGCAGGATGGGGAGTCCCCACCTTTGGGGCCACTAGGGCATGCCTGGAGTTTGGGATGTATGCTCAGAGCTTTGCCCTCAGCAAAGTCCTACCAGTACCCCGCATACCCACAAAGGGCAGGGCCCAGCTCCTGGCATACTAAAGACACAGAAGCCTAGGGTCACATGGAGAGCTGGTATGGAAGCCTATGCCCATGACCAGTATGGGATTTGATGAGGGTGGTGCTGGGAGTAGAGGGAGTATGGAGAAGGGCACCTCAGCCACAACACTTGTCTAAATCCAACTTGCTACTTCATGGGAAGAAACTGGCCTCACCAACCTGAGCCTTGGTTTTCTCATCTATAAAATGGGCCAGTAACATCAGCTCCAAATTGAGCGGGTCAATGAAACAGTGGCTGCCCCAGCCTCATGTTGGATCTATTTGGCACGTAAGGAAGCCCCTGCCTGGGAGGCACCTTTGATGAGGGTGTTGTAGGCCTTGGCCCAGGTGTTGCGGTGGTTAGAGGTGAGGATGCCAACAGGCTCTTTGTTGGTTTGCAGTGATGAGTTCCAAATTTTCTCCAGCTGCACAAAGATCTGATCCGAGGTGAGGGGCGTCCCGTCACTGTGGTACACGTCCAGCTCGAAGAACTGTGAAGCCAGGTGTGGGGGAGGAGCTGGGTGATCTCAGGCGGAGAATGCCCACCAGCCTCTCCTGGCCTCGGCTGCAGCGGAGGAGCTGAAGTTGGGCTGGGAGGGGCTGTGGCTCCTCAGAAGGGCAGTGGTGCCCACCTGGTAGTTGTGCACCACGGTTATGTGCATGGGGGGCTTCTTCGTCTTTAAGAAATTCACCACGGAGTCCTGCTTGGGGCCCGGCACACGGCAGGAGGACAGGATCTGATAGTACTGGTTCATGCACAGCGGCTTTCCCCCCAGGAACTCAGCTGGCAGGGTCTCGCTGTGGGAGGACACAGGGAGGGGCCGCTGGGCAAGGGGATGGGGAAGAGGTTGGGACAGACAGACACCTGCTAGTACTACTTGGAACTGGGTGAGGGGCTTTCTCTTTAGCATGAGCAGGAGCCAGTAGGGTATAAGGGTGTTTTGAGGCCTAAACTTTCTAAGGACTAGGGCCCTGTTTATGAGTCACTCACAAACTCCCCCACCCTTTCTGAGCTTCAGATTACAGGCATCTGTGATCAGTTTGGCTGGGATGACAAGGTCACCAGAAGTCCCAGGAGCAAGAGCAGAAGACTTAAATGTCCTCACACTGACCACTGTCTTCAACCCTTTCCAAGGCTGGGCAATAGGAAATGAAAATGACATGTGCCGGCTCAGTGCCCGGGCTGACACAATGAAGTCCAGAGCCAGAGCGAGTCAGGGGTGGCTATGGTATTAGTCAGGTGTGGGCAAGGTGGTCAGGGTGGGGGCGAGGCTGCTCACTTGTCAATCATGGACTTGAAATCCAGCACACCCTCGATGAGTTTGGCAGCGAACCTAGGGGATGAAGTGGAGATGTGAAACTGTGTGGCCATCCAGTGGAGAACCTGAGTAGGAGGAGGATCAGCCAAGGGCGGGACCTACGGAATCACTCCTCCACCCCAGTGTACTGAGGCCTGCCGAGTTCAAGGTGCCCATAGCAGTGGGAGGCCCTTCTGAGCTTCTTTTCATCATCTCAGGCGGCAGTGCTGAATCTGCCTGGGAGAGGACCTGGAGAGGACCTGGAGGGACCTGGGTGCTCATCAACAGTGGCACACACTATGGCTAGATAAGGGGCCAGTAACTGACATCCACCAAGGACCTGAACCACGGTCTCAAGTAGTCATTATGTGGATTTGCTACCTTAGTGAGATAGAGAAGGGTCCCCTCCAGAGTCCACGTGTCCTGCTGCTGACTCTTCTCTTTCTGAGTCTATATTCCCAGGTCACCGCTGTCAACCCTTCCTCCTTGGATTGTCTGGGTTTAGGAAGAGGGCTCTTCTAGCTCATACCAACTATTCCCCAATGCCTGAGGTCATCTCTGGTTCCACGATGAGCTGGCTGGAGTTCCCGGGCTGAATCCCATCCATAACCAGCAGGCACTGGTTCCTTTATCATTTGTGTGTGTGCACTGCTAGGGATGGGACCTAAGACCTGACACATGCTAGGCCATCATGCAGTCACCCACCACTGAGCCACACTCTTTCTTCCTCTCCCTCTTGGCTTCTCTCTATTCTTGCCCCGGTCTCTTTAAGAGAAGCTGGTGGCAGTAATGAGTGGCAGGCTCCTGGAGATCCCTGCTGCTAGTATTTTTATCTTGGGTAGAACTGGAACAAGGGCCAGGGCAGGTGACATGGCTGAATGTGGAAAAGGGGACTGTGTATAAAGGTCACGGTATGGTCAGCTGAGCAGAGTGGGAGGGACTCAGGGCAAGGTTGGAGGGTGAATGGCTCCAAAGCCTTTAACTCTTAACTGAGTTGTGCTCATGGGAGAGGGTCCCCTCATTGTTCTGAGCTTCAGTTTCCATCTGTAAGATGGGACTGTGGGCAGGGTAAAAGCACAGGGCCAAGGCCTTTCCAGTTTCCTAGGGAGAGGACTTGATGGCTCTAGAAACCCACAGGGCCCTGACCATTGGCACGACCCAGCCTTGTGCCAGTCTGACACTCACCGGAGCTGCCCCTGCAGATCCACGAAGTCCTGCTTGGGCAGCATCACTCCTGGGCTGGAGCAGATGACCACGGGCTGGCGGTACTGGAGATAGGCTGTCTTGAGCCACCACTCAGACAGCTGGAAAAGGACCAGGGCTGATCAGTAGAGCACAGGTACCTGGTTCCCCTTCTTCCCCAGGTCTAGGAACCTAGCTGGCCCTGCTGTCCTTTGGCCTTTCTGCAGGAAGTCTCCTAGCAAATGCTCAAGTTCACAGTACCCTTCCCTGCCTCCTACCCATCATCTTCCCCTGAGCCTGAGCAAACAGCACTGGCAAACAGAATGACCTGGGAGAAAAGACTGGAAGCAAACCTGGCAAGGGAATAAATGAGTGAGAAGTTTTTCTCGTTTCTTTCTGTGTGCATGTGTGCTGGTGAGTTTTTTTTTTTTTTAAATATTTATTTATTTATTATTTATACAGTATTCTGTCTGATTGTATGCCTGAAGGCCAGAAGAGGGCACCAGACCTCATTACAGATGGTTGTGAGCCACCATGTGGTTGCTGGGAATTGAACTCAGGACCTTTGGAAGAGCAGGCAGTGCTCTTAACCGCTGAGCCATCTCTCCAGCCCGAGTTTTTTTTTTTTTTTTTTTTTTTGGTTTTTTTCGAGACAGGGTTTCTCTGTGGTTTTGGAGCCTGTCCTGGAACTAGCTCTTGTAGACCAGGCTGGTCTCGAACTCACAGAGATCCGCCTGCCTCTGCCTCCCAAGTGCTGGGATTAAAGGCGTGCGCCACCACCGCCCGGCTGGTGAGTCTTGAACCCAAGACCTCAAGTACATGCTAGCAATCACGTTTGGTCACTGAACTATAACCTTCCTTTATCTTACAAATTTCCCGCCAATGGCTATAATACACTTGTAAATAAAAATGCATCCCTAGATATGCAGACTAAAACAGAAGGAATGGCATATAATAGTAATAATGATGATGATGCCCAGCAAGTGGGTTTTCAACCACCTCTAGTTGGTAGTTGTCCAAGGAACCAGCACCCAGTGTCGGGTCACCCACAGGAACTGGTCCTTCTCGGTGGCCTTAGACTAGGAGCTGGACACTGGCAGTTGTCAGGGTAATTCTAAGTAGGGAACTCATGGAGAGGGTAAGTTTTCTGCCCCATGGACAGGGTCTCTCGGCGGATGACCGCAGGCATGGCATTAGCAGTGCCCTTTAGCCTTCTGTGCTGATACAACTCACAGTAGGTGTTTGTCCCTTGTCCCCAGCAACTCCCACCCACCCTCCCTTCATTTTTTAATTTTTTTGAGACAGGGATCTCACCATGTACCCTGGCTGGCCTAGGGCTGTGCAGATTAGGCTGATCTGGGCCTGTCTCCCAGTGCTAGGCGTGTGCCACCATGCTACACCTCTCTCTTGCAGGTTCCTAAACCTCCTGAGACCTAGGCATCTCGGTGTGCTCCCTGCCATCCTAAACAGCAGCAGAATCTGTCTACACAGTACACAGCCCATCTTTATGGAGTGGCCAGCCTGTGGCATCAGGCCACTCGCCCTGGGCCCTTGGCAAGAGGGAAGGGAAGGCGACTTGCCACAGGTTGGGTAATGTGACTGCGTATCTCAGGGTCTTCCTGGGAGCGGCGATGAGGACCTGCCTCTGGTCTACCTCTCTAGGTCACAGTTTCTTCATCTGTAGGAAGGAGTTAGACAAGGGCTACCTCTTGGCCAGGGGCCTTCACACCACAGGGATTGCAAGGCCCTGGCTACAGTTTAGAACTTGGGGAGAAGGTGCCCTTTGGCAGTAGCAGCAATCTTCAAGGGTGCTGTGAGTGGAGAGTGGGAAGCCTAGCTCTAGTCAGTCTTTGGTTGCAAAGATTCTGTGGCTCAACAAACTCAGAAAGCCACTAGACCCCAAATCTCTAAGGTCCTTTCAGAGCCAGCATCCTGACTTCAACAGTCCACGACCCTGGCCTGTTAAGGTTCAGCAAGTTCTTGCCCCTGCCAACTTTCACCTACTTTCTACTTTCTACCTGGGGCTCCAGACTCCGCTGAGGCCCACCCATCCAAGGTACTTCCCAATTCCTACCCCAGTCAGCCCAGATCTGGGGTTCTCCCTCCATATATTCTGTATCTACAGATCCATCCAGCCTAGATGGAGAATTTGAAAAACAAAAAAATGCATCTATACAGAACACATAGGCCTTTATTTTTTGACAATTATCCTTTAAACTATTTACCAGCATTTATGGTGTTTTAGATATACACCAGATGACTTAGGGTCCACGGGGGCAGTTATTTAGTGACACAGAAACACTGAACGACCTAAAGGACTTGAACATCTGTAGATCTTGGTATCTGCAGGGCCATGGAACCAATGCCCCAGGGATACTGAGGGTGACTTCCACCCAGCTCAGGCTATCCCTCCCCTATAGCCAGCTTCTTCCTTGGGCTTCATATTGGGACCTTCTTCTCCCAGTTGCTTTGAAAGGGAACTTCCCACCCACCAGTCCCACTACATCAGCAAATGCTGTTGAGTCTTGGGCCTCATGACTCCCTACCTCCGTGTGCTAGGCCATCAACATCTCCCTCTAGGGGAAGACATTGGCCTCTTCATAGCCTCTGGCTCCTGCTCTTGCTTTCTTCCTGGCAGTTGGAGCTACCTTTTTTTTTTTTTTATTTTTTTATTTATTTATTTTTTTAGACTTTTGTGTACAATGTGATTATAAAAATATGTACCATATACCAGTGTAGCTGTGTTTTGAAAATTGAACTAATCTGACTGACTAGACACAGAACCAGGAGCTTGTACAGCAACCTCAGGTGACACAAATTCCTTGCTCAGGCTGTCCCACCAAGCTCAAGTCTACATTCCTTCCCCCTTTCTGTCCATCCTGCTCTGAACACTCTGGCCCAGGCTCTGACCCAAAGCAGGCCATACTGTTGCTACCTATGCCCTCAAATCCATCACCCTCTCCCCTTGTCTTCCCTTGACAGACAGTGCTCTCCATATCTCTAGCTCTTCTCTCTTCAGGCCTGGGACGGAAACCCAGGCTCTCATACATGCTAGGCAAGTGCTATGCCACAGAGCCGCAACCCCAGCCAGCATGACCTTTAAACTCCATGTACCGGGCGGTGGTGGTGGCGCAGGCCTTTAATCCCAGCACTCGGGAGGCAAAGGCAGGCAGATCTCTGTGAGTTTCAGGCCAGCCTGGTCTACAGAGCAAGTTCTAGGACAAGTTCCAAAGCCACACAGAGAAACCCTGTCTTGAAAACCACAAACAGCCGGGCGGTGGTGGCGCTCGCCTTTAATCCCAGCACTCGGGAGGCAGAGGCAGGCAGATCTGTGAGTTCGAGGCCAGCCTGGTCTAGAAGAGCTAATTCCAAGACAGGAACCAAAAGCCATGGAGAAACCCTGTCTCAAAAAATCCAAAAAAAAAAAAAAAAAAAAGAAAACCACAAACAAACAAAACAAACAAAAACCAAAAAAAAAAAAAACCCCAAAACCAACCCATGATGTCACCTACTGATTTACAATCCTGTTTCTACTCTTCTTCTCCCCCTCCCCCATGACTGAATATCAGCTCTGAGAGGCTGCAGCCTGGTCTTTCTTGCCCACCCTGCATTTGCTGATGGTAATTACTCTGCCAAACAAACAAATAAAAATGCCAGAACAACTGGTATGGGGAGACCGTGGGCATGAAGCCAGCAACAAACAAGCTGAGGGGTGCGCTGGAGGACCCGGGGCCCCTGGGAGACCATCAAGATGCTGCCATCTCACTTACCCAGTTCTCCATTTTCTTGGCCCTGCGCTCCAGTCCCTTCTGCAGGCGTTCCCCTACACCCCCTGAGGTCTGAAATTCTTCCACCAGTTGCTTGGTGTGGGCCCACTCTTCCTCACTCACGATGGGCTGCAGTGCCTTGAGGTAATGGTCCAGAGACTGCTGCAGTGGGGGCACGGGCAGTCTTGGCAGTGCATCCTGGTGGGCCTTGAAGCGACCAGAAACCTTCATCAGGGAGGAGGGCTTGAGGAGGCCCAGGGGCTTCACCTGAGGGAAGCAGAACAGCTTATTCATTCTCTCAGAGTGAAGCACAGCTCTCCCGAAACTACAGTCCTAGGTGCTTATATGCCATCCCTGGGGCAAAGACAGCTGAATGGGTGGTGTCTTCCCTGATGCCCAGTCCTCCAGGTATAGGAGTCCCACCTCTCAGGAGCCTAGGGGTACAGGGAGGCTAGGAAAGGGCGGGGGCGGGGATGAATGACATTGTTGGGGTGGCAGAGATAAGGGGGCCTCACACCTATCAGGATGCACAAGACCCATTATCCTTCCTACCCTGGGCAGATAAGTTAGTCAGCAGAGAGGTGGCTGCTGGCTCTCTAAGCAGAGGTCCCCAACTTTCCCCCCTCCCACCCATTCCAGTTTGAGAAATAGGAAGGAATCGGAAACAGGAGACTCAGACAGTGACAGCACTTCTGGGTGAAGCTTTAGGCTCTGGGCTTTCTCTTCACTGTGGGGTGATGATAAGGGGTATGGGGTGGTGATGCAGCAAGAGAGCTGAGTAGCCTGGCATGGAGGGTGAGAGGTGGCAGAGAGAGAAGGGAGAGTCCAGGAGCCTCCGGAGGTGGCAGGAAGCGAGGCAGGAAGGTCCCAGGCTGCTGGCACAGTGGCAGGCAAGCGGCAGAAGCTCCGTTCCATACCTTCTCTCTCTGCTGCTCGTCCTCCATGGCAGGACTGAGGATGTGAGCCCTGTCTGTCTGCCTTGGCCGGATCTCTAAGCCTAACTGCACTACCAACTGGATGAGCGGAAATTAGCAAGAGGCAGCCACCTGCCCGGGCTGGAAAGAGAAGACAAGATCCACACTTCAGGGCTGAGGAGCAGCGAGGCAGCAGCCAGGGACGTGGTGGCATCTAAGGCTGCAGCCGTGTGGCTACAGGGTTGCAGCAGCTACTCCTTCACTTCTCCGTAGCTGGTGAGTGGGCTGGAAGTGGGCACTGGAGTAGGAGGAAACCTGGGACTTTCTCCTTTCTTCTTTGGATGGGCCCAGTGCCAGGGAGACAAGCCAAAAGGTATTAAAAATCCACCTGTCAAAATCTCCGTAGATCTTTTTGATGTGGGAAAACTTGGCTGGAGGGTGGAAACAGCCTGGCTGCTAACCCGTGGCCCTGAAATCGGTCCTGTTTGGGACTATGCAAGGCAGAAGACGGCAGGAAAGGGCGACTAGTGGACAATGATTGCTACAAACCTGTTTCCCTTCTAGGCCCAGGGGCTTTTAGTGGCCACCCTCTACCAAAATCTGTTTTTTGTGTTTGTTTTTTCTGAGCTCTAGATCATTCAAGTTGCGATCACAAGTGTGGGTGTGGGTGTGGTGGGGGCTGGAGTACTTTTGGTATGAATAATAAACCAAAGGACCCTCGTCTGGATATTGGGCTAAATTGATTAGCAGAGCCGTGGGATGTGATTGTCGTCTTCTTGCTACAGTTTCGCTAGCATTGAAGTGATTGTACCAGTACGGTGGTCCCAGAGGATGATGTAAAAGCAGTCTGTTGGGATGGTGTACAGCTTTTGAAAAGGGCGAGGCAGTTCTCAGGTGCTACCAGGACTCCTAGAAGAGCCTTGGTCTGAACTGTTATGGGTACCTTTAGTTGCCAATCCAGTGTTTGAGATGGAGACACAGCTTGCAGCCATACAGATAGTTTGAATTGGAGAGAAAAGGAGTTCACACCAGGATAGCAGCATTGGGGATGGAAGGCGAAAGGCTGCCTGCCAGCTCCTTGCCGTTCTGTTCCGGGGACTTTCAGTACAAGTCTCCACCTTAGTTCTCTTAGTCACATACAGTGGGGGAGGGTGAGCACCTGATGAACTCAAGGAGAATGACCAACTGGGTAGGCTTGGAAAAGTGGCTCTGGTGGGGGCAAGGGCAACCGGGCCTGAGGCTGAGTCCTAGCCAGGAGCTCCCGACGGATGTCTGAATCAGAATACCCAAAAGCATGAAGGAGGAGCGGGATGGGGTGTAAAGATGCAAAAGATTTGAACCTAGGCTTTTCTTGGGTCGTTGACAATGAGCACCAGAGGTCTCGGGTTCGATCCCGCCCCTCACCTGGTCGCTCTACTCTGCCCACCTTGCAGATCGTACCCTATCAGCCGGTGTGGGGATTCTGGACTGTCATCTCCCTACGGCCCGCGGCCCGCCCGCCTTCCCCTGTCCCGAACCTTCCTGGGCATACTCACTCACCACGGTCCTGGCAGCAAAGGCCAACATCGTCCCAGCCTGTGTGCGGACACAAGGTCCGCTCCGCCCCTCGTGCTGGGCAAAGTCTGCGCCTTTATGGGGTCAGTGGGTTCCCCTCTCGGGCTCTAGGTTCAAGGTCACCGAGTCACCGCTGCCAGCCAGGAGAGGCGGCCCCGCGCCCACCGGGCCGGGCGGGCGGCCGGTGGAGCAGGACTCACGGGGCGGAGCCTCAGCGGGTCGCGGTCCCGGGCCGCTATCCGCGAGCCGGGGGCGGGGCCAAGCCTGGACGTGGTCGCGGGGGCGGGGCCTGCGGCGCCGGGGTCTCCGGGTCAGCCGTTAGCTGCCAGGCCCCGGGTCGCCGTCTCGGGTCCCAACGGTGGCCAGAGTCCAGCTCGCGCTCTCCGCCTCCGAACGCCACCTAGGCTGTCGAGGCGGTTGCGGACGTCCAGCAAGTCCGACTGGTGTCCTGCAACGTCACTCCTCGAGTTGCAGGAAAACATAACTGTGTTAACAGGGGACTGTCTCAGGTTCTTTGGGCCAGGCTCAGTGCCATTCACAAAGATGACAGGTGGCCTTGCCCCGCAAAAATATGGCTGCCATACCCACCCACCCTACCCCGAAACCGGACGCCCCGCACAAATATGGCGGCAGCACCTGCAGTTGGCCCGCGGCCGGCAGCCGTTACTGCGCATGCTCCCGGCGCCCCGCACTAAAATGGCCGCTGCCGCCGGTCGGTGGGGCGACCGCGAGACGGCAGTTGCTGAGCATGCTCCCTGAGTGCCCCGCACTGGCATGGCTGCCGCCTTCACCAGAGTGACTCTAATTCTCGGCTTCCGGTCGTAGCCGGCCGGCGCTCATTTCCCTTCTGGAAGCTTAGTGGAGCCGGGGAAAGGTGCGGGGTGAACGCTGAGCGGGAACTGCAAGCATCCGCGCCGGCTCCTAAAGGAGAAGATGGCTGAGGGCGAGCGGCAGCCGCCGCCAGGTAGGGCGGTTGGAGGGCCCCGGCCTGCGGGTAGGAGAGGGGTGTGGCTGGGGGGGTTCTCAGGAGCGTGAGGAGATGCGGAGGCGTTAGAGGCGAAGCTGCCGGCCTCCGGGGCCGAGGCGGGTGGCGGGGAGGGCGACCGGACTTGGAGAGCCCGGGGTGTCCGAGGGCCGGGCAGGGCAGAGCGTGCTGGGGTGAAAGATGCCTGGGGCCGGGGGCGAGGCGGGGTCTAGGAGGCTGCCCTCTTTATGAGACTTTGCTCTAGTGGGCCTGGGCCTCGCTCGCACGCCGGCTTCGTCCATGCCCTGCCCACCCAGCATCACCCTCCGTCCCTCCCTCCCCCCCTCCCCCTCCTCCCCTCCCCGGGTTTCAGTATCTGCGGAGTCGAGAGAAACTACCTTTGGTGTCTAAACCACTAATTTAAAAAGGCTGTTTGTGTAAGATGAGCGGGTGGGTGTCATCACCGTCTGTGACTTTTATTTACGCGGTGCCTCATTGTAGTTTATCGCAAGGAACTAGGGCAGAGGCACAGGCCGGCGCTTCCTGGAGAGGAAAGCTGTTTGCAGACCCTGTGCAGTTAAGAAGGCCTGGAAAATTCTTAGAGATTGAATAGTTTGGCTAAACACAACTCACGTTTTGAAAGCGTTTCATGACCCTTCGGCCACGCTTCATATTTTGTAGTCCCAAAGAAAGTCTCAGTCGAGAGAAAGCGATGAGCACAGTGGTCCTCAAAAGCAGACATTTATGCCCAAATCTCTGTGGATGTGTCCCTAATGAGTTGGGGGGGATGACGGCAGGAGCTGGGAGCTACAGGCAGGGGGACTCATGTTGGAATGAGGGTCCCTGAAGACAGGGAAGCGCTGTGGGGACCAGAACCTGTGCAATGAAACAAACAAAACGAAAACCTTGGAGGGGAGATCTGTGACTTCTGGAAAGACACAGTCTCTGGAAGCAGCCCCTTTTGAAGTCTGAAATAGTATTTATGTATTTGAAGGCAGAGTCTCACTCTATATGTGTAGCCTTGGCTGTAGACCAGATTGACATCACTTTTACAGGGATCTGCTGCTTCTGCCTCTGAGTGCTGGGATTAAAGGTGTGTGCCATCATGCCCAGAGGAGTTATTTAACTTTTAAAATCAATTTTATCAGTTTTAACTTATGTTTTAGAAATGAAATAGATTTGAGTACCTATGAAGGGCAGCCATAAAGCTACGAGAGTACCACCTGCAGCCCAAACAGGAGTTTTTACATTATTAGCTGGTGAGAAATTCTGGAAAGTTTTGGAAAGTTTGGAGTTACACAGACTAAAATGGCAAGTCACAATCTCTGTGTCCTTTAGTAGACTGAAAATAAGGATATCTGGCCCAGCAAGTAAAGGTGTTTGCTGCCAAGCCTGGCGACCTGAATTCTGTCCCTGGAACCCACAAGGTAGAAGGATAGAACTAACTCTTGCTCGTTCGCCTCTGACATCCACACACGTGCATGCACACACACACGCTCACACTCTAGAAATGTAATTTTAAAGGAGGTAATCCAACTTTCCTCATGGAATATGTGGGCAGTCAGATGTGAGCAGCGTGGGGTGTGGCGGTAAACAGTGGAGGTAAACATGTCACATCCAAATGGGAGGAGATAGTCCAGGCACACTCTTGGGGGGCATTGCGGGCATTTTTGTTTGTTTTGATACAGGTATCACTGTGTATCTCCAAATTTCTCCAGGAAGATTGTGTTCTCTGCACATGCCACACACATAGAACTTTTCCAGGACTAGAACTCACAGTGTAGACCAGACTGGAACAGAACTCACCCAGCACGTGCTTTTGATACAAGGCCACTGGCCCTGGCTGCCCTGGAAATCATCCTACAGTCAAGAATGACTTTGAGCTGGGCAGTGGTGGCGCACGCCTTTAATCCCAGCACTCGGGAGGCAGAGGCAGGCGGATCTCTGTGAGTTCGAGACCAGCCTGGTCTACAAGAGCTAGTTCCAGGACAGGCTCCAAAACCACAGAGAAACCCTGTCTCGAAAAACCAAAAAAAAAAAAAAAAAAAAGAATGACTTTGAGTACCTGATCCTCTTCTCTTCCCCTCCCGAGAGTTGGGGTTAGAGGTGTGGGCCACAGTGCTCAGCTCTTAGGCTTTTGAGGCAGGGTTTTACTATGTGGCCAAGGCTGGCTAGAATTGGGGGTCCTCCTGCCTCCATCCACTGAATGCTGGAACTGCAGTGATGTATTACTGCACCTGGGCTACTTTTGGGATTTTTCAAGGAACATCTGTAAAACTCTTCATGTTTTGATCTTAAACTGTCCATTGTCTCTGAATCCTTTGTCAGAGACAACCTGTGGCCAGAGAAGCTGTGGAGAAGCTGTGGGTGTGCTCTCTCTTGTCTCTGAAGCCTTATTAGTTTTTGTTTGCTTTTGCTTTTGTTTGATTTGGAAATGTGTTTTCTGTCGACCGTGTTTCTTCAAGGACTTACTGTTCTGCTTCATATAACATGGCCTCTGCTCTTGGGGTTGTAGCCAGGCCTGGAGGCCTTCTCCTCTGAAATAGTGTCTGGAGGGCAGTTTGTTGCAGGGAATAGATAGGTCTCTTTCAAGAGGCCTGGGTCCCAAAGATGATATGTGCAGGCTGTTTATTTGCAATAGGAAGACATTCCTCGTAAAATGTGCCCCATAAACTGTGGTTGGCTCCTCACCAGATTGGCGTCAAAGCTTTTTATTTAGCATCTGACTTGGAGTAGCAATTTACTATTAGGAAGGGCTGGGGTGGAGCCCTGGGAACAGTATATGTGTGGGGTGGGAGGAGTAGGGGGCAGAGGGGAGCTTGTGGACTTCCTGCGTGACCTTTTCCCTTCCTTCACCTTCTACAGTCCAGAAAGTTTATCATGTTCTTTTTTTTTGTTTGTTTATCATGCTCTTATCTCACTTTCTAACTTTCCCCCGAGGCCTCCAAGTCCTCTGGTACTTTTAGTTTCCTCACAGCATCTCCTGGAAGACTCTGTCCTTGCCGCAGCTACTTTTACTGCCTGCAGGTTTTAGAGGAAGGCGGCAGGGCAGGTGTCTGCATGTGGAGCCTTGTTCACCTTCCTAGGAGCTGCAGTATTAATTGCGGCTTACTGACCCACCATGTCTCCAATTGCAGACTCGGGCTTGAGCTCACGCTCTAAAACCCACCCGCGGCAGGTGTGTTTAAAGAGGTACAATCCTAACCAAGCAAAAATATTTCAGCAATATATAAACGCCTTCACTAAGCAGGAGACACAAAGCCTATGAATATCTACATATTAGTCTATGAACTTATTTTGGGACCACACAATGATGGCACATGCCATTAATCCCAGCACTGGGAGGCAGAGGCAGGTGGATCTCTGAGTTTGAGACCAACAGAGCGAGTTTCAAGACAGCCAGGGCTACACAGAGAAAGTCTATCTCAAAAAAAACAAATAAGCAAAAAAAGAAAAAAACAACAATTTAGGATTTTTTTTTAGACTTTTGGGGATTTTGGGAAGCATAAATCTTTTATGACCATCAGGAACTTTGCTGTTTAACCCAGCAAAGTGTGAGCTGTTTGTACAAGAATGAGATTATACTACAAACTGTGACTGTTCTTCACTTGTTTCTATGCCTGTGATACAGGTATCCTTTTAAAAGCTATGAAGAAGGCAGGCCGTAGGTGGTGGTGGCGTACTTGGGAGACAGAGGCAGGCGGATCGCTGTGAGTCGAAGCTAGTTGTGTTGGACTACAGAGAAAGTTCCAGGACAGCCACGACTGTTACACAGAGAAACCATGTCTCCAAAAACAAAAACAAAAGCTGGGCGATGGTGGCACACGCTTTTAATCTGAGCACTCGGGAGGCAGAGGCAGGCGGATCTCTGAGTTCGAGGCCAGCCTGGTCTACAAAAGCTAGTTCCAGGACAGGCTCCAAAACTACAGAGAAACCCTGTCTCAAAAAGCCAAAAAAAAAAAAAAAAAAAACCAAAAAACAAAAAACAAACAAAAAAAAAAACCCAGGGGGTCAGAAAGATGACTCAGAGGTTAAGAGCACTGGCTGCTCTTCCAAAGGTCCTGAGTTCAATTCCCAGCAACCATTGTGGCTCACAACCATCTGTAATGAGGTCTGGTGCCCTCTTTTGGCCTGCAGGAGTACATGCAGGCAGAACACTGTATACATAATAAATAAATAAATCTTAAAAAAAAAAGAAAAGCCAAAACCAAAAAAATCCAAACAAAATTCTATCAAGTATAAAGGTCAAGGTCAACTTGATTTCCTTTTCTTTCTTTTCTTTTCTTTTTTTTTTTTGACAGACCCAGGCTGCCCGAGAATTTACTATATATGATTATCCTACTGCTTCAGCCTCCCATATCTTGAGACTATAGACAAGTGCAGTGATTACAGGTGCATACACCACCACCTGGCTTGCTTTTATTGTGTTAAGTGTCTTGTCCAGTTAGAGGTTGGTTTTGGGTTGTTGTCCTCATGTTTTTTTGAGACAGGGTATCTCACTGAACCAGGAACTATGTGTAGAGGGAGCTACGGGCTGTGTTCCTGCCACCCAGCTCCCGGCCGCCTGGATAGCTTATGCCCCGAAATAACAACACACAAACTGTATTCTTTTTTTAAAAAAAAATATTTATTTATTTGTTTATTTGTTTATTATGTATACAATATTCTGTCTGTGTGTATGTCTGCAGGCCAGAAGAGGGCACCAGACCTCATTACAGATGGTTGTGAGCCACCATGTGGTTGCCAGGAATTGAACTCAGGACCTTTGGAAGAGCAGGCAATTCTCTTAACCACTGAGCCATCTCCCCAGCCCCAAACTGTATTCTTTTAAACACTGCCTGGCCCATTATATCTAGCCTCTTCTAGGCTAATTCTCACGTATTAATTTAGCCCATTTTTAATAATCTGCGTAGCACCACTAGATGCGCTTACCGGGAAAGATTCAGCATATCTGACCTGGTGGCTGGCTGCATTGCATCTGGCTCTGAGAGGAGCTGCTCTGCATCTGAGCTCACTTCCTCTTCCTCCCGGCATTCTGTTCTGTTTACTCCACCCATAGGTTATGTTCTAACCTATGAGGCCAAGCAGTTTCTTTATTAATTAAACAATGACCTTCCTCCATCAACTATGGATTAAGCTAGGCTCTGGCCAGTGGGTTCCATGGATCCCCCTGAATGCCTCCCCAGCATTGGCCTGCTCTGTTTTCACTCCTTGTAAAACGAAAGGCTGGAAGCTGGTGGGTTTGACTTGGCCCCAAAGGCTGGAATCTTGTTTCAAAAATGAGAGAGAAGTGTGCAGTGGTGGCTCACACCTTTATACACAGCAGTCAGGAGGCAGAGACAGGCAGATAGATCTCTGAGTTTGAGACCAGCGTGGTCTACAGAGTGAGTTCAGGACAGCCAGGTCTACACAGAGAAACCCTGTCTTGAAAACATTAAAAACAAAACAAAAAAACAACAACTTGGCATTAGTTAGTTTGGAAGAATGGTTTGGGGGAAGAAGGAGAAACAGAATAGTAAAAGGAGAAGCCCATTGATGGTGGTGGCACACGTCTTTATTCTTGGACAGCAGAGGCTGGCAGATCCCTGTGAGCTTAAGGCTAACCTGGTCTACAAGTCGAGTTCCAGAACAGCCAGGGCTACACAGAGAAACCCTCTATCTAAAACTAAAAAACAAAGCAAAAATCAATTAAAACAAAAAAGAAAGAAAAAAGGGGGGGAGTGGTCCAGGTGTGATGTCCTACTCCTTGATCCATGCCCTGAAAGACAAGACAGGTAGAGCTCTCTGAGTTTGTGGCCAGGCTGATTTACAAAGTGAGGTCTAGGCTAACCTGGGCTATACAGAGAGACCTTGCCTCCAAAAAGAGAGGAGGCATTGGAGGGAAAAGGAACTATTGATTACTTTGCCCCTTCTATTTTCTTTGTCCAGATTCTTCAGAAGAGACCCCTCCAGCTACTCAGAACTTTATCATTCCAAAAAAGGAGATCCACACCGTTCCAGATATGGGCAAATGGAAGCGGTCTCAGGTACGACTGATGCCTGCACTTGAGGGTTGGAGCTGGGGGAGAATCTAAGGCTCTTCTCTGTAACTTTGGAGCCTGTCCTGGAACTCACAGAGATCCTCCTGCCTCTGCCTCCCAAGTGCTGGGATTAAAGGCGTGCGCCACCACCGCCTGGCAGAATCTAAGGCTCTTTAATCGGTAGCTTTCCATACAGCCCAGGGTTATATGCCCCTCGACTTTCCTACTCTTGGCACCCAAGCTGTCAGTTCTAAGGAGGGAAATGAGAAGGTAGCTGTCTCCCTCCCTCCCACTCAGTGCACAGAGTTGCTTTATCAAGAAGGCCTGGCTGGGGCCCTGGTAAGTCTGGAGCGTCCCACTCTGGTTAAATCACATTCATCGCTCCTTTAATGTTATACTGAATGAACATGAATCTCCGAACCTACACACATAGGAGCCAGTGCAAAGGAGGAGAAGAAACTATACCTTGGCTAGGAAGATGACTGCCCTAAAAATAGCTGGGAATTGAGATCCAGTTCCCTGGCAGTAGGCTGGCCTTCTCTGCTGCATAGCCCGGGAGGTGGGCAGAAGAAAGCTAATTGTGCCTCTTAGTCTTCCAGTCCAGAGCTGCGGAAAAGAAAGACCACTTGGAATTCTTAGAGAGGGCCTTGGGCCCAGCTCCAGTCAGCACTAATGCCAGTCTGTAGCAGCCGTGGAGAGCGTCATCTACATAGACGGCAGGCACAAGGGTCCATGCCAAGTCTGCCAGACTTACAATGAGCAGCCGTATGCCTTGCTCCATTGGGTAGGAAAGGTCACAGGAACCTGTCCTTCCCTTCTTTCACAAGCCTGTCCCCTGACAGTTGCAGATGGATATCACGTTCTTTTCTGTGTTTTCACCAGGATAAGCACCATAGTCCCTTCAGCTGCTCAGAGGCCATGAATGGACCCCATTCATCATCCTAGTTGCTCTGTGGCTGAGTTTCTCAGCTCAGCACTATTGAGTCTTGTGGGGGCAGTCCTTGAATGGCAGGCTCTAACACTGACTCTACCTGCTAAATGTCACCAGATGCTGTCCATACCCTCCCAGTTGAGAGACTGTTCTTATCTGGAACTAGCTATTTGTCTGAACGTCTGTGACACCACCTTTTGCAGTCCATGGCAAACACTGGCTCTGGTTAGAACAAGGGATTGGTTTTGTCCTGTGGGGAAAGTTTCTGTGTGTGATCCCCCTGGTCTGCTGGAAGCCATCTTGCAAGCTTATGGGGGGCTCTAGTATAGACTCACCCAATCTAGATGCCAAATATTTGTTCTGATGTTTTATCATGGGTGTCCCAGAGGAAGAAAGTAAGATAAAGAAGAAACAAGATGGGCCGGGCGGTGGTGGCGCACGCCTTTAATCCCAGCACTCGGGAGGCAGAGGCAGGCAGATCTCTGAGAGTTCGAGGCCAGCCTGGTGTACAAGAGCTAGTGCCAGGACAGGCTCCAAAGCTACAGAGAAACCCTACCTCGAAAAACTTAAAAAAAAAAAAAAAAAAAGAAGAAGAAGAAGAAGAAGAAGAAGAAGAAGAAGAAGAAGAAGAAGAAGAAGAAGAAGAAACAAGATGGAATGGAGACACTTGCTCTCAGAAGCTGCTTCCCCAGGGGCCCGCATCTCAGTGTTTTTGCTCCCTGTGCTAGCCTAACCTGCAACAAAGTAGGAAGAAAATCCAACTGATGGTGGCCCTAGTATGCCAGCTGGCAGACTATGGGCAGGAAACGGCTGGCGGCAGAGATTCTGCATTGTAGCTGCTACCCTGACCTGGGGAGATAGTTGGAAGATGACCTGGGGAAGGGAGTGTTGGGGCATTCTTTGAATGTCTGCTGGTACAGGGTAGTGGTCAGACATTTACTGGTTACTCAGCTGTAGAGTTAGGCTGGCATACTAGCTCTGTATCTAATGAAATCTTGGTCCTGGAAAACCATGGGCTAATTACTTCTTAAAGTAATTTGTTTCTTTGTTAGTAAGGTGGTGACAATAGTGTCTTCCTGTGGGACTGTCTAAAGAAACTACCTACAGCAATTGTGAGCACTCGGTAGACCTTGGCTAGGAATTGGCTGTGGTTGTGATCACTGAATGGCTGGCTTTATTGATGGAGCAGCCTGTGTATTTGGTGCTGTCTACTTCTGGTACTGAGTTGGGAGTGGCAGCTGGGGCAGCTGGGTGGAGCTACCATCTTCTGACACCATCTTCCTTCCCCCCCTCTTTCCATTTGGCAGGCTTATGCTGACTACATCGGCTTTATCCTCACCCTCAATGAAGGTGTGAAAGGGAAGAAGCTGACCTTTGACTACAAAGTCTCTGAGGTAGGCACAGGCAAGGAGTCCCGCTACAGCCCACACAGGGTGATATCCATGGCAGGCTGATGCAGATGATGATTTGCCCAGCACAGTGCCGGAAGATTTGTGGCCCATACTCCTAATGTTTTAAATCTATGAATAAAATCACATTTATAACTAAAATCAAGGTAAATATGCAATTTTATAGTCTGTATTTTTTCTAATTGGTATTTTTTATTAAGCTTGAAATTAAAGATGACAAGGGGCTGGAGATGTGGCCAAGTGCTTGCCTAGCATACGCACAGCCCTGGGTTCCATGCCTACAGCTGGAAAAAAAAAAATTAAGGTAGTAGATGAATTCTCTGCAGAGATCTCTAGCAGAAGGACGCATGGCATCAATCTCTAGCGGAAGGTCGCATAGCATCAATCTCTAGCAGAAGCATGCATGGCATCAATCTCTAGCGGAAGCATGCATGGCATCAATGGAGACCAAAATAGGGTTAGTTCTAGTTCTGTAGTAGATCCAACACATACTTGACATGTATTAGGCCTTGAGTTCAAACCCCAGCACCACACCTTCCCAGGACAATCCTGGTGATAGTGCACAGGCACACCTTCTGTCTGTTGGTACAACTGGTCACCCTGCTGAGACGTTCCCTCATTTGTTTTAACAGTCCTGACTGCAGCTGTGTCCCTGGGCACTGTTGCTCTGAGCATTTGACAAGGAGATCTGTGGGCCATTTCCTCACCTTCATTCCTAGCCAAAATGCTGAGCAGAGAACACGGGCAGGCTCTTGCTTTGGGGATCCCCCTGTCTAATAGGTACTCTGGTCCTTTTAGAGACAGACTTGATTCCAGGAAAGGCATGGACTGGGAACAGATGGCCAGCCACCTCTTCCACTGGAGGGTGTAGTCTTCCTTGTACATGCTGTTGCAATGCCATCTCCCAGAACTGGGTCCCAGGTTTCCAGTGGCCTCTTAGGTTCATGTCCCAGTTGGCCCAGGGCCACCCTGAGCCTCTTATCTCAGACACCAGTGGCTGAGTAGCCTCTTAGCACTTTGGCTCTCTGCCCTCTAGTTACAGCTGGGGCCTATTGAGTAAGGTCTGGCCTTGTCCTGGCCTAGTTTCTTCATATGTCCTAGGCTAACATTGCCCTCTTTTAGCCCTCGTACCAGGTCAACTGCTGGGTGCTATAGTCTTGCTCTTTCTACTAGATAGGAACTAGGATTGCACTGAGGAGAGACAGCTGGCCCTTGAGAGCTAACCCATAAGTGACTTCCTGGATTGGCTCTTTTTGGGCTGTGACTTTGGGTATAGACTGACAGGGAGCATGAACTCAGCAGTGCCCAGTATGCTGGAAACATCAAGGGGAGCTAATTAAAGGAGAATTCATAATTACCCCAGCCAGGACTGAGCTGCCAATCCCCTTGGGTCCTCAGTTGCTCCAGAGTTTCTATGGGAGCAGTCCTCACTGATCAGGTGTTGCCTTGACTGAAGGGCTGCTCTTTTGGCAGTATCATACTGTGTTTCAGGGTTTGCCAGCACACCGCCTCCCAGTTGAGTGGCTTTGCTCTCCCCACCCCAGCTTTTGTTAGTGCTGGGGACAGAACCTAACACTCTGCACACACTAGGCAAGAGCGCTACACTAAATCGTATCTCTATCTCCAATTCACTGGGTAACCTAGGCTGCCTTCAAACTTGTGATCTTCCTGCCTCTGCTTTCCAAGTACCAGGATTATAGGTTTTCATCACCTATAATCCTTCCTTCTTGTCCTTTCTTGCCCTCTGTAGAGTGGCTGGGCCCCCAGGGTGTAGAACATGAGGTGGGGAGCCACTAGGATCCCATGTGCAGAGGTTATCGTGTGCTGAGAGCCTCTGCTGTTCTTAGCTCCCTGTCAGCAGGTTCACTCAGGCTCACTCAGCTCTAACTTTCTTTTCTTTTTTTTTTTTTGTTTTAAAGATTTATTTATAAGCCAGGCGGTGGTGGTGCATGCCTTTAATCCCAGCACTCAGGAGGCAGAGGCAGGCGGATCTCTGTGAGTTCGAGGCCAGCCTGGTCTACAAGAGCTAGTTCCAGGACAGGAACCAAAAGCTACGGAGAAACCCTGTCTCAAAAATTCAAAAAAAAAAAAAAAAAGATTTATTCACTATGTATACAGTATTCTGACTGCAGGCCAGATCTTATTACAGATGGTTGTGAGCCACCATGTGGTTGCTGGGAATTGAACTTAGGACCTCTGGAACAGTAGGCAGTGCTCTTAACCTCTGAGCCGTCTGTCTCTCCAGTTCCCTCAGCTCTAACTTTCCACCAGATGTTCTTGCTTTAGCTGGGGCACTGCCTAAGCTGGATCCATCCCTGTGCCTACCTCAGTGGGTGTACGGCCATAGCCAATTTGGTCCCCAGAAGTCTCCTGTGTTGTCGGGCAGCAGAAGGTACCAATCATAGCATGTAGCCATGGCTGTGTATAAGGCTTTCCTTGTCACACTCAGCACAGCAGCCAGAGCTCCTATGTCCTCTTAAGTACAGCACAGATAGCTCTCAAAAGAGAGTGGAGGTGTTGGACTCTAGCATCCAAACACCGAGGAGGAGTCGCCCCCAGAGACCATCTCATACACCACAGCCGATGCAAAAGCATGAGGATTTTATTAATTCTGTCATGACAGGGCCCCCCAGCATTCGGGAAGCCGAGGGACCTCGAATAGCTGGTACAGTCTACTTTTAAAGGGGCCACAAGGGGGGTTGTTCTTTGACTATTCTGATTGGCTTATTCGAAAGGGCTATTACCAATAATTGACTGGAGAGCTGTTGCCAGATCAGGTGAGGTAAGAGGTTATTTTGACCTCGTTTCCCAGGGGACTGAACCAAAGCATACGTATTTGGGTAATTGTTCAGGAACTGAGTACGTGCGAGTGTAGTTGTTAGGTCCTTGGTTCCCAGGGGAGGAGGGGAAGCACTATGGCACAGAGGCTGAGAGGATTCAGAATTGTCAAAATGGCTTTAGAATTGTCTTAAAGTCTTACATTCCCTCCTCTTATTTGGTCAAATATCTCAATCTTGAGATATTAGTAAATTTGGGGGACTAATTGGATCTGTACACAGGAATTAGCAAACCAGTGTTGTAGGCCCATTATCAGATTAAACAGTAGCTGGCCTGTATTAGAGCTTGCCATCAGTGAAGCAGGGGTTGCAGAAGGGTTCTTAGCACTAGGAGTGGGGCCTAGGGCCCTGGCAAGGGGGGCTACCTCAGCAGGGCTAGCTGGCCCTGGTCAGGAATACCGGGTTGGGCCCTCGTACTATGGCCATTGGAGGTGTTACAGCAACTCACAGGGCGAACAGAATCCCTATGTCTTTTTCTTCCTTGATCATACATCCATAAACCTCAAATATTGCCTGTTAGCTCTTTTTTTGAAAGTGATTGTGATTTTAGATTTTTTTCTGGTGTGGTATGGGTGAAATAGACTAAGTTTTTTTTGGTTAACCCTCAACCAGGAGACATTGACATTGGTTTTACATTTCCAGGCAGCACAATAAAATACTTTAGCTCCCCCCCATACTGCTTTTCCTCTGTGGTTAGGAGCACCTGTAAGAGCTGCTGGCAATCACCCAAGTGGGCTGATGGGTAACCAGAACAGATTCTATAAGCCCAGTCACGGCCTGAGGGTCCCAAGAAAAGGAAGGGTTACAAGTAAAGATTAGAGGCAGAAAAAGGCAGTATTGTAATTGGCCTGCTACTGAGCGAAGGGGAAATGCTTGGGAGGTCACTCTCATCCTTCCCCTGTCCCAGCGTAGACGCTGAATATTGAAATTTTCAGGGCTAGGGCCCGACCAGCGGGCTCCTCAGGAACGAAGTGTTTCCTCCGGGGGAGGAGGAGGGAGAAGTCTGCCATGCTCGGCTGGATATCAAGAAGAACCAGAGGTGCCTGGATTCTGGGTTTCTTTCACTCCTGTACAGGAAAGAGAGAAGACAAAGGGCTTGGGGAGGGGCAGCCATTGCCTCCTCCAGTGGTGGGGCTGCTTTCAGAATCAGGGAAACTGATGATGGCCAGGGGGCCGGTGTCAGGTTCTGAATTCCTGCAGGTGGATTTTAACAAAGACAAACCAACATACAAAAACAAAAATACAAAGAGACAGACATAAACTCAAAACCAGAAGCTGGTGCTCTCACCACCACTCTGATGTAGAACTGAAAATACACAAGAACAAAAAGACAGACATAGCAGAAGCCGTGCGGTAGCAAATCCAAAAATACAAATGGAGATCACATCTCCCCTGGAGATTAGGGCGACCTGGTCGCCCCTCCCTCCCACAGATGCCCAGGAAACGTCTTTCAGGGCTAGGGCAAGAGATCTCAGGACACGTCTGCCTCCTCCCTGAGCCCCGTTTCAATACAGACCCTGCGCAAGTACAATTCTCAGATTACTAATTCACAATTACACAGAAACAGAAATACAATATATAGACAGACAGACATAAAAATGAGCTCGTTTCTTTATACCTCCAACTGGGTCTAGAGCGTGTCTGGGAGCGACTCGTTTCCCGGTCAGGGAACCAAATGTTGGACCCTAGTATCCAAACACCGAGGAGGAGTCGCCCCCAGAGACCATCTCATACACCACAGCCGATGTAAAAGCATGAGGATTTTATTAATTCTGTCATGACAGGGCCCCCCAGCATTCGGGAAGCCGAGGGACCCCGAATAGATGGCACAGGCTACTTTTAAAGGGTCCACAGAAGCAAGGGGGGTTGTTCTTTGACTATTCTGATTGGCTTATTCGAAAGGGCTATTACCAATAATTGACTGGAGAGCTGTTGCCAGATCAGGTGAGGTAAGAGGTTATTTTGACCTCGTTTCCCAGGGGACTGAACCAAAGCATACGTATTTGGGTAATTGTTCAGGAACTGAGTACGTGCGAGTGTAGTTGTTAGGTCCTTGGTTCCCAGGGGAGGAGGGTAAGCACTATGGCACAGAGGCTGAGAGGATTCAGAATTGTCAAAATGGCTTTAGAATTGTCTTAAAGTCTTACAGAGGGACCTAGGCTAGTGATTTCCATACAACCAGAAGCAGCGTACAAACCACAGCAAGGTAGAGAGTTTGTCTAGACTCATGACAACAAGTTGTTCTTTAGATTATACCTATGCTAGTACTGGAGAGGGTTTCTATTTTGTATTGTTTGTTGTTTGCTTGTTTTTTTGTTTGTTTGTTTTTTAAAGAAAGGGTGATGGGTCGGGAAAGCTTTTGTTTGTTTTTGAAACAGGGTCCCTCTATATAGCCTTACCTGGCCTGGATCTTACTGTGTAGACCAGACTGAACTTGAACTCACAGAGATCCTCTTATCTTTGCCTCCTGAGTTCTGGAATGAAAGGCATTTGATACCACACCTTATTTTGTTGTTTCTTTTGCCTTTGTGGGTTTCTTTTTGGGTGGGGGAGCAGGGAGTTTTGAGACGGGGAGACAGGGCTTCTCTGTAGCCCTGACTGTCCTGACTTTGAACTCAGAGTGCTTCTACCACCAGGGCAGAATGAGAAGTTGCCAAGTATAATCAAGAGACACTGCTATAGGGATGGGAGGGCACAGTTATTCTTTGTGCCTTGGGGTGGGGTGGGGTGGTTCCAGCCTAGGATTACTTCTCTCTAGCCCTTCTCTCCCAGCAGGCCAGACAGTGGATGCAGAAGGAGGAGCTATGAGTAGTCTCTTAATTATTTATTAACCCAGCTGAGCTAGCTTCTGGGTCCAGGCTCCTGCTGGCCTTAGGAGCCACATTCTTTATCTGTCCCCTTTAGTGCCTTGTCTGGGCTGCAAGCAGAGATCTCCAGGGAGCCTGGTGCTTCCTGGGGCTAAGATGCCCCACCCTCCTGCAAGGCCCAGTTGCTTTGGTTTGTACTCGGCAGCAGTTCCTGTGACCTGCTTCTCACAGAGCCTGGCTCTGGCAGCACTTGCGCTTTACGCCACTCTAGCCACCACCTCAGTGACAGGCCACTCCTTCCTCCATGCCCCAAGCATAGGTGAGGAGGTGGGAAGAGCAGCCTTCGGGGCCAGTGTAATGCTGTACAGCTAGAGTACTTGCAGCTGGGGTCACTGGAGCCCTAGTCCTCACTGCAGGTGCACAGCCTCGGCCCTACCCAGTTCCAGGATCTCCCGGAGATTTCCCTTTATGCTGAGCATTCCCATTGGCACAGACATAATCTGCCTCCTAGCAGGGACCCTCTTCCCAAGGCTTGCTGGCCTGAGTTGCCACACAGTCTTACAGCCCTTAATCCTGTCTTGTTTCTCCAAGCTACACCTGTGCCTGAAGGAATGTGTGGATGGACGCCTGACCTGATTCCTCTGTAAACAGCATTTGATATGCTGGTGTCTCCCATGCCTGTGACTCTGCTTCCTGGTGCTGGGGCGGGGGTGGGAGGCATGGAGAGATGGGTTCTTAGGCTTCCAGCTCTCAAAGCTTTGTACAGTAATCCCAGATTGGCACCAAGACAGCACTTCAGAATTGTGAACCAGTATTGTGTCTGGTAGTGAAATATGAAGAAAGCCTAGACATTTAACAATGAGGACCATTAAGGGGGTCACAGCATTCTGTGTATACACTGGTGTCAAATGAGGTTCGGGGGAAAGGAACAGGCTAAGGCACTTGTCCATTGTCCAGTTTCAGGGTCTGCAGGCATTATGTATATAGCCCATTGCTTTGTGGCAGGCTCTTTCCCTCATGTTTGGAAGAAAAAGACAAGCTTAGGTCTCTAAGTAGCTCAGTGCTGTTTTAGTAGTGTTGGAGGCAGGCTGTCTGCCTGTGGAGTTAGTTCTTGGAGTGTTGAGCAGAGGAGCACTAGAGAAAACAAGCCAGGGTGTTCAGATGTGGGTGGTGTTGGTTTGGGGAGGTCAGGGTTACTGGCTGTATTAGTTACTTCTATTGCTGTGATCAGTACCCGACAAGAAGCAGCTTAAGGGAGAGGGTTATTCTGGCTTGCAGTTGAGGTCCAGTTCATCATGGCAGGGAAGGTAGAACCAGCTGAAGGGATGTGGGGTGGCTGTTCGCATGGCATCCCCAGTCAGGAAGTAGAGATGAAGACTGGTGCTCTGCTGGATTTCTCTTTTTATCCTAATTATTCAGTCTGGGATCCCACCTGTAGAGTGATGCTACCCACATTCAGTTAAAGCACTTAGAAAATGCCCTAGAGACATATACAGAAGGATGCTTCTACAGGGGTTCTGAATGGGTCATGGTGACAATGAAGATTGTCTTAGTGTTTCTATGGCTGTGATAAAGCACCATAACCAGCAGGGTGCGGTGTTGCACACCTTTAATCACAGCACTCAGGAGGCCGAGGCAGGTGGATCTCTGTGAGTTTGAGACTAGCCTGGTCTACAGAGCAAGTTCCAGGACAGCCAGGGTTGTTATACAAAGAAACCCTATCTTGGAAAAAGCCTTTAAAAAAAAAAAAAAGGCACCGTAACCAAAAGCAGCTTTGGAGAGGAAAGATTTTATTTCCTCTTGCAGCTCTCATGGTGTAGCTCTGAGGGGAGTCAGGGCAGGCGCTTGAGTGGAGGCCTGGAGGAGTACGTACCGCTTACTGGTTTATTCTTCAAGGCTTGCTCAGCCAGGCTGGCCTTGAACTCAGAGATCCGACTGCCTCTGTCTCATCCCAAATGCTAGGATTAAAGGATTGCACCACCGCTGCCCAGCTTCAGCCTGTTTCTTATAGAACCCAGGCCACCTGTCCAGGATTAGCACCACCCACAGTAAGCTGGGCCCTCCTATATCAATCATCAATCAAGAAAATGCCACACACTTGCCCAATAGGCCAGTCTAGTGGAACATTTCCTCAACTAAGGTTCCCTTTTCCCAAATGGTGCTAACTTTGTCTAACCAGCACAGAGATGACGTACCACACTGCATTTCTCTTCTCTTCTGTCATACGTCTGTGCTGTTCAGTGAAAGACTTTAGTCACATCTGCTTTAACAAAGGTCGGGGCTTGGGTTTGTACCTATCTAGCAGCCGCTCCTGGATAGCCTGGCTGAAGAAACAGTTGGAGCTACCATGACACTGGTCTGTCAGCTGAGTGTAATTTCCTCTCTGAAGGGAAGGTTACTCCCTGACCCTCCTTCATATTCAGGACAGTTAAGAATGAGAGTAACAGCTAGGCCAGCCTAGGGGCCACCTCCTACAGCAATTGAGACTTCCTTCTGTGGCTCTAGCAGGGCTGCCAGTCACTGGTGTGGTTCCTCTATCTCACCTTCACAGGCCATTGAGAAGCTGGTGGCTCTTCTCGATACGCTGGATAGGTGGATTGATGAAACCCCACCGGTGGACCAGCCCTCCCGGTTTGGAAACAAGGCCTACAGGACCTGGTATGCCAAACTTGATCAGGTGAGACTCGTCAGAGCACAGGGTGGGCCGGGCCAGTGGCAGGACTATTATGGCTCCAGATGGGGCAAGGTAATTTGTCAGAATGGCAGTTTTATTTACCTAACTGCAGGTGTGGCTATCCTATCCCCTGTATGAGGCTGCTTATTATATCATTTTATTAGCCTCAGATTGGAAATGACATGTCAACTATCGTACTGTGAAGTACTATACAGCTGTGAAAAGGAATAGGAAGCTGGGAGGTGGTGGCGCATGCCTTTAATCCCTGCTCCTGGGAGACAGAGGCAGGCAGAAAAAAAATCCCCCAAAAAGAATAAGGAAAAGCTGGGTATGAGTGCACCCCCCGAATCCCTGTTTTTGGGTGACAGAAGCCAGTGGATTCCTGTGAGTTTGAGGCCAGCCTGATCTCTATAACAAGTTGTAAGCCAGCAGGGCTACATAATGAGACCCTATCTTAAAAAAACAAAACAAGCAATATGACTTTTTTTTTTTTTTTTGGTTTTTTTTTTTTTTTTTTTTTTTTTTTTGAGACAGGGTTTCTCTGTGGTTTTGGAGCCTGTCCTGGAACTAGCTCTTGTAGACCAGGCTGGTCTCGAACTCACAGAGATCCGCCTGCCTCTGCCTCCCGAGTGCTGGGATTAAAGGCGTGCGCCACCACCGCCCGGCCAAGCAATATGACTTTTAAAAAGCTCCAGTCTTTAAAAAACTCTTTACACCTAAAAGGTCCCACTTCTCTTTAAAATCTGAGTCTTAACTAGGCTCTTATAATATAGAAAATAAGGGGGGGGATGATCAAGGTATAGTTATGATCAAATCAAAGCAGAACCAAAATTCAGTGGTATTTAAAAAAAAACCCTCAGCTTCTCACATGTAGAATTCACACATGATCTTCTAGGCTCCAAAGGGCTTGGCTAGCCTGTGTCTCCTGCTCTGTCATCTGCAGCACACATAGCTTGTCTTGTAGGCTCAGCTCTACTCCACTCTTTCCATGATCCTCGTGCCTTCAGTGTCCTGTAGTTTCTATTGCAGTGGAGGCTGCACCATCACTAATGCCCCCACACCCCAGCCTCTCTTCAGGGACTCTGACCTTGCCACTTGATGTCAAGCCCCAGCTTCTCCATGACTCTTCATGCCTTCAAAATCAAATCACGTGGAGACTCTTACGTGTTGCCCAGTTTAGCTTCCAGCTGGAGAAGCCTTGCCCAGAGCAGCTTGTCTACACAGGTTATCTGGTGAAATATTTCCCAGAAGACTTCTCCTTAATGATGCTGATCTCGTATTAATTGCAGCCGATTTCTCAGCACCAGCTGACCAGAAACCATCACATGAGCAGCCTCTGTAGAATCTGCTTCTTTGTGAAACTTGACAAGCCAGGCCTCCGTTGTCTGCATTTTTCTCAATACTCTGCCAAGCTTCCACAGAACAGCCCATTAAGCTCTGAGGACTTGATACTTTTTCCAGCTGTGTGTGTCAAACCACAACCTTCCAACAAAACATGGTCAGATCCACTGATACAACACCCCACTCCTGGTACCAGTTTTTGTTCTGTTACTTTGTTCATGGTGTATATTGGCAGTAACAAATAATCAGAAATTGTTTGAATCCAAAGCCAGAATTCATTCACTGTTTTTGTTTGTTTTTGTTTTTTGAGACAGGGTTTCGCTGTAGCTTTGGAGCCTGTCCAGGAACTAGCTCTTGTAGACCAGGCTGGCCTCGAACTCATAGAAATCCGCCTGCCTCTGCCACCTAAGTGCTGGAATTAAAAGCGTGTGCCACCACTGCCTGGCAAATCTTTGTAATGCACCCTCCATCCAGTCAAGCTGTAGAACATTTCAGCATTCCAGGAGGGCCCCTCAGACTGGAGAGAGTTGATGTCCACCAACTCTCCCATACATGGATTTTATTTGCATGTTCTTGAATTTCATGTTTTTGTAGCCTCCTTTCCTTGATGATGTTATTTGTAGGTCAGATCTGTCACTTGTGGCTTATCTTTTTCTTTGTTGTGCAGTAGTTTGCTGCAGAAGTGTGCACAGGTTTATTCATTGTGCTATTTGGGTACATTCTAGTTGATTTTTTGTTTTGTTTTGTTTGTTTTTTGAGACAGGGTTTTTCTGTGTAGCCCTGGCTGTCCTGGAACTGGCTCTGTAGACCAGGTTGGCCACGAACTCAGTGATCTACTTGCCTCTGCCTCCTGAGTGCTGGGATTAAAGGTGTGCACCACCACCCACCTGACTGCTAGTGGTATTTTTATGTTTTGGCTACCATAAACAATACTGTTAGGAACATTTCATGTGTCTGTCATGGCAGTCTTACTGTGCTGGGAATGGAACCAACAACTAGGGACACAAAGACTTGATGTCCCATAATCTCTGTGGGCCTTTGGTGAACTACCGCATAGGAGACTTGATCTTTTGTCTTGCTCCCAGTGTCACTCCAGGTGTCTCCCTGTTATGTTCCCTCCCCATTTCTCTGGCTGGTCAGAACTGGGAAGCAGGCCAGGCTAGCAGATGCTGCCCCTGGGTGCCTGCTCCTCAGATACTGCCTAATCTACTGCCACCACTGTATGTCTCTTATATTATCAGGAAGCAGAGAACTTGGTGGCCTCAGTGGTCCCCACCCACCTGGCGGCTGCTGTACCTGAAGTGGCAGTTTACTTGAAGGAGGCTGTGGGGAACTCCACGCGCATTGACTATGGCACAGGTATCTGCTGCTGAGGGCTTTGAGTGACTGGGGGCCTTGCTGCTTTCTGTATGTTGCTTGGGCTGCTTTCTTCGTGTTCCGTGTGTGTGTGTGTGTGTGTGTCCGTGTGTCCGTGTGTCCGTGTCCCCATGTGTCTGTGTCTGTCCAGGGGGTGGGGGTGGGCGGGCGCTGTGCTCAATTTTATTCCACCAGATGGCGCTACTGACACAGGCATGGCACCTACTGAGACTTGGTTTTGGTATTTCTTTGTGGAGCTGGCATCTGATTAAGGTCTTCATTCTAGTAGCAGTTTATTGAGCACTTACTCAAGGTAGCTGCCTGTAGAAGTCCACTCTCCCTGCCATCTCTTGTCTCTTAGCCCTTTTCTTTGTGCTGCTGGTTTTTGGTTCTGTTATCCATTTCAGCCAGACTGTTGTGGGTACCTTAGATAGTGTTCTCTAGGTCAGGGATGACCCCTGCTGTGGTACAGTCTACCTTTGTTCTTTCCCCTAAAGCCGGCATGTGAGAGCTATGTTGCCTCCCACTTGGTTGGGAAGGGAGTACCAGAGGGAGCCTGATTCCAGAGCAGGCCCTGGAGAACATTTCTTTGGAGCCAGAACCTGAGAGAACTTCATCCTTGGCTCACCCTCTTGCTGGGAGCAGTTCCGAGACCCTGGATGTGGACAGTTTTAGTTAAAACCCACATAGGAGGAGGTGGGTTTTTATTTTTTTTTGTTTTTTTGAGACAGGGTTTCTCTGTGGCTTTGGAGCCTGTCCTGGAACTAGCTCTGTAGACCAGGCTGGTCTCGAACTCACAGAGATCCGCCTGCCTCTGCCTCCCGAGTGCTGGGATTAAAGGCGTGCGCCACCATCGCCCGGCCCTGGAACTCACTCTTGTAGACCAGGCTGGCCTCGAACTCACAGAGATCCGCCTGCCTCTGCCTCCCGAGTGCTGGGATTAAAGGCGTGCGCCACCACCGCCGGGCTCCTTCCAGATTCTTACCACATAAGGAATGGGGCCAAGATCCAGCCAGTGCCTTTTACAGAACTGTTGCTGGTGGGTGTGACAGGGAGCGAAAAGAGGGTACCTTAGCCTTGTAATCCGTCCACATGTTCCCAGTGCTCATGGGACCCTGTCCAAGCTTCTTACCATGGCTGTTCTGGTGAGAGGCTTTCCCTGTCCTCTGCAGAGGACACGCTGCTTACTTGCCTTGGGCCTTTGCATGTGCTGTTGCTCCTGCCTGTTTCCTACTGTGCCCTTTCCCTAGCTATTTGTTACCCATTCCTCTTTTACTCCAAACATTTCCTTAGGGGAAAACCTTGAACTCTGAAATCAGGGTTCCCCTGGGATGTGCCTCAGGTACCCACCTGACTCCTGCATAGCTAGATTCACAATAGTAACTGTATATTTAATGTCTGTGGTTTCTGGCAGACCATGAGCTCTTTGAGGCAAGGACTCCTTTGTCATAGGCACCCAGCATGGACAGTGACTGCCCACATAGTAGGTCCTCAATAAGTGTGGGTTGCTAAGGTGTCAAACCCATAAAGTAAGATGCAAGTACCTGTGCAGGATTGACACCGAGGCCCATCAGGACACGCGCCAGTGCTTGTGGCTGGTGAAAGGTCCAGGGCTTTGGGACGGGGACGGGGATGGGGGGGGGGCTTCTTCCTCAACTGAGCCGGATGATGGGGACTTCTACTGCAAGATGTCAGCTTGAGCTGTGTTTCTTCCCCAGGGCACGAGGCTGCCTTTGCTGCTTTCCTCTGTTGTCTCTGCAAGATCGGGGTGCTCCGGGTGGACGATCAAGTGGCTATTGTCTTCAAGGTGTTTGATAGGTGAGAGTTGACTTGGTGGGAAGAGATAGTGTTCCCCATACCTGGTGCTCACCATGCGGAAGAACTGTTCTGAGGCGGCTCCTGTGATGTAGCAGCTGCCTCCCTCTCATAGAAGAGGAATCAGACAGGTCTCTGCTGAGGTCACAGTCCACCAAAGGTAGGAGGCGGATTCTTCTGGGCAGCACAAGTGTGCAGTGTAGTTGGAATTTTCTCTAGGTCACCAACCAGCTCCCAAATACAGACAGAGACTTAGCTTATTATGAGTGCTCGTCCTTAACCTAGGCTTGTCTCACTAGGTCTTTTAACTTAATTTAACCTATTTCTAGTCGTCTATGTTTTACCTTGGGCCTTTTCTCTTTCATTCTGTATGTCCTACTTTCCTGCTTCTTCCATGTCTTGCTGGCCTCTGGCATCTCCTTTTCTTTCTTATTGAGCCTAAATTTCTCCTTCCACTTAACTCTCCCTGCCCCAAAATCCCACCTATATCTCCTTCCTCACTATTGGCCATTCAGCTTTTTATTAGACCAACCAGGTACCTTAGGCAGGCAAGGTGAAACAGCAACACTTCTTTACATTGTTAAACAAATATTGCACAACACAAACAAATGCAACATCTCTTTACAGAGTTAAACAAATGCAGTACATCATTGCGTAGCTAACAAATACTCTACAACAGTACAGAGACCTGTTCTGAGCTGCAGGGGTCCCAGGGGCATACTGGTGTGCTGGTGTTGAGGCAAAGTATAGCCGTGCAAGTTACCCAGAAACACAGCTTCTGATACCTGACTTCTTGGATTTCACTTACTTTCCAGTGGTGCCTGAGGTTAGAGAAAAGGACTTCTGCCTAAGGTCTTGCAAGTTTCCAGGGTTGATGACACTAAGCCTGGTGTGTGGGTCTTTTGTCTTTCCCTGACAGAAGTATGAGGGGAAAGAAAAAGCTCTGTTGGCTCTCTCCGCCTCACCACTGTCCCTACCCTTCCTGTGCTGAAGTGCATCATGTCTTACCTGTCTCTCTTTTCTCCCTGCTCCCCCTCACCCCGGCACAGGTACCTTGAGGTTATGCGGAAGTTGCAGAAGACGTACAGGATGGAACCTGCAGGCAGCCAGGGTGTGTGGGGTCTGGATGACTTCCAGTTCCTGCCCTTCATCTGGGGCAGCTCACAGCTCATAGGTACTAGTGGATGGTCATGTCTCTCTACCTTGAACCCCAAGTCCTTTCTTTTTCCTTCCTCCTGCCCAGTGCACATAATGATAGCTTGTAGAGCAGGACATTATTAGATCTGCTATTGATGGAGGGTGATTTGCTGTTCACTTAGTGCTTTTAGCCAATGTGACCAGCTGGAGGATGTGAAGGTGGAGTACCACCAAAGTCATGGATAGTGACATAGACTGAAGCAGGGCATTTTGCCTGGTGCATAATGGACTGGTGTGAATGCATGCATCCCCTGCAACAGCTGTGGAGTTTAAGTTGAAAATTAGGGCCTCTTTTGATTTGGCAATCATCCATCTCATCCACTGTTGTTATGGAACTCTATGCAGTGGGCATATGGGAAGTTGCTGCCAAATGATGTTTCCTATGTGCTTCCCAGTTCTGCTCTGCCATGCTCCTCACTTTGAAATGATTATCCAGGCATGTCAGCATCTTGGGATCCACCATTGGGTGGAGTTAGTGATCATCTTTAGTTTTATGGAGAATGAGTTGCCACTAATCGATACTCACAAATGCCTAATGCCTGAGAACTTGCCATTTTAGATACCTCTACCACAGTCTTCTCAGGGACGCCAGGAAGATTTAAGGGCAGGCACCATACCTAGTGTGGCCTTAGCATCTGGCAGGGTAGAGGGGCATGCTATTCTAGTCTTGTTATGTAGATGCAGAGCCTAGAAGGCTGGAGTCTTCCATCTAAGGTCTCGCTGCCATGTGCTGAGTTGAGTTTGGTTTGCTAGGACACATTCCTGCATCACCTGGTATAGCTGCATGGTTTCATTGCATGAGTACTGTAGTGTGTGCTTCTTGACACAGTGAGTGTGTACTGTTAACTCCACTGTGGACACTTTTTTTTCCTGGCTAGCCAAGAACTCACCTGTCTCTGAGTGCTGGGACTAAAGGTGTATACTACCATATCCAGCTGAGGTAACTTTTAAGGGAGATGTGCACGCTAATGGTGCTTAAAAAGCAGAGGCCGGTACTGACAAACGAGGGACAGAATTGTTGTCATGGTTAAGTGGGTACAGAGCACTTAACTCAGCTGTGTCTATCACCTCTGCTGATTGGTAGCACAGCAGGTTTGTGTGCGCCAGTGTCACCACAGGTACGTGCATGGTGACTGACTGTGTGCAGCGGGCACCTCACTAGGTGGCAGGGATTTCTGAGTCCCATTAAGACCATTGTTGTAATAAGAGCTGCGGGGCTGCGTCCCCGGCACCCGGCCGCCCACATGGCTAGCTTATGCCCCGAAATAATTACACGGAAACTGTATTTTTTAATCACTGCCTGGCCCATTAGTTCCAACCTCTTATTGGCTAGCTCTTACATATTGATCTAACCCATTTTTAATATTCTGTGTAGCCCATGAGCTGGCTTCCCAGGGAAGATCTTAACCTGCGTCTGTCTGGAGAGGGAGAATCATGGCGACTCCTCACTCAGCTTCTTTCTCCCAGCCTTCTGTCTGTTTACTCCACCCACCTAAGGGCTGGCCTATAAATGGGCCAAGGCAGTTTCTTTATTAAATGAAAATAACTCCTCCATCATTAAGATCTTTTGTTTGTTTGTTTGTTTGTTTGTTGACACAGGGTTTCTCTGTAGCTTTGGAGCCTGTCCTTGAACTAGTTCTTGTAGACCAGGCTGGCCTTGAACACACAGAGATCCACCTGCCTCTAGCTCCAGAGTGCTGGGATTAAAAGTGTGTGCCACCACTGGGCTCACGTTAAGATCTTTATGTACTAGGCAAGCACTCCACTACAGCTCTGCCCCAGCACACCATCTCAGGGGTTGTTGATCTGTGGTGGGCACCTAGTGCTCAGGCTCAATCAGAGGCCTCTGCTCTCTTCAGACCACCCCCACTTGGAACCCAGACATTTTGTGGATGAGAAGGCGGTGAGTGAGAACCACAAGGACTACATGTTCCTCCAGTGCATCCTGTTCATTACTGAGGTGAGAGCCACAGCAGCCTCTGTTAGCCTGCCTCGGCTACCAGGGCCTGCTTGCCCAGCTGCCAGCCTTCTCCCAGACCCAGAAGGACTCTTTCATTGTTTGGTTTGAGTTAGAGCTGCACTCTGCTGCCCCCTCAACAATCTTCCTGCCTCAACCTACTGACTGCTGAGGATTACAAAATAAATAGCACACTCAGTTCCCACAGGGCTCTTGAGCTGATGGATTAAAGTTGTAGGTATTAGCTAGACTTGATGACCTGCAAAAGGCCTGAAAGGATGGCAGGCATCGTCCATCAGTCCACCAACGAGTCTGTAGAGCCATGTGCTCTGGACTCAGGCTGGAATCCCTAGACGAGCTGGAGTGATGGGAGTAGTTAGCTCTGTTTGTCTGTGCTTGAGCAGTGTGCTGGGGGTGACAGCAGGCAGCCTGTGGTGACAGTCCCTGGGCCCCATACCACCTGGCAGATTCCGTAACTGGAAGGAAGCCCTTGTTTCACTAAGGCAGAATTCCCTATGGTGTGGTGCTGGAACATTCCCAAGGTGGCCCCGGGACCTTGAACATTCACAGCCTTGGGTATATGCCAGCTTTCTGGTCACCGAGGCACCCACAGTGTCAGGGCCTTGCTTCTTGGAGTTGTTGGAACTTTTCATCCTTCCACCTATACCTGTAAACTCTCATCCTAAATTTACAAAATCCTGTCTTCCTTCTCTTCCTGTGGCCACCTGCTGTCTGCTCTGTGGAAGTACACACAACAACTCCTGCCCATGGACGCTACTCTTGGCTTCCTGGTCCTAGCTTCTGAGTAGGGAAGAACCTGATTAGCAGTCTCCACTCTTTTAAGTTTCTTCTGGTCAGCATTTGCCTCAGGCTTCTGCCAAGCTCCAAGGGCCAGAGGGGAATGACACATTTTTTCCAAGTCAGCAAATGGAGCCTGGAGTGATGGCTGAATGGCCATTACTTGGTTCTTGGAGATGTGCTGCCTTCAGCAGAGTGGCAGGCTCAAGGTCAGGAGGACTTGGGGGCAGCCTAACTCACTGCCTTGAAAACCAGCTTTGCAGGACTCCTTAAGAGTGAAGTGTAGGGTTGGGAGCTCTAGGATGAGGTGGAAGAACTAGATGGGGAAAAACCACACATTCTCCAGAGCTTGCTGCTTGTGTCCAAAAGCCTAAAAGCTGCTCTGCTTCCCTTGGCGGCCTGCCAAGCCCCTTGCGTCCTTGTCAATAATTCTAACAAGGAGACTAGCCAGGATGGGCTTTGGGGACTGGCAATCGATCCCATGCTAAGACTTAGTGTGTTTGTTTGTTTCTGCTGGTATAAAACCTCAAAAGCTTTCCCAAAGTTTGGGAGAGAGGACGCTGTAGAAGGTAGCCCAAAGTGGCCACGAGGTGGCGCTAAAACTGCATTGAACGCGGGTGGCTTCAGGAACAGAGGTAGGAAGTGGGAGGGGAAGCTCTTTGGCTGTTGTGCACCTTCTCTGCAAGGCTTGGTTTTCTCTTGGTTCGAGGCTCTCTGGTCAGGCTCTGGTTGGTTGCTAGGCACTGTGGTAGCCAAGGGCCCTTTTGCCTTTGCTAGGTTGTCTGGTTGCTGTTGCAGCACCCTGCTTTTCACAGATATTCCCCCGCCTGCCCCGTGCACTTGAGAGGAGTGTGCAGCAGCATGATCAGTGAGGGAGTGAGTGGCTTGGTTAGGACCACCAGACCCTGGGGTACAGCATCCTGGAAGTCTAGGAGGTGCTCAGGGCTCTGTTGCCACTGTAGATCTGCAATATCTACTGGTCAAATAAACATAAGGAAGTTGGGAAGGAAACCATTTTTCTTTGCTGGGCCTGCTTTGATAGCTCTGGGCATGGCGGCGGAGGAAGCCCACCTTGCAGGGCTCATACTGCTTCAGGAAATGAAGCCCTGGCGCCTTTAAGAGTCCAGGGCAGGCAGGAAAAGAATTTCAGTTTCAATCTGGCTTCTAAATTTGGAGTTTTGGGAAGGGAGGGATCAGATTTCAGCTGGAAGGGAAGGAGCTGACAGGAAGGCGCTGTGCTGAGCCTCCCCCACCCCGCCCATCCCCCTCAGTTACTGACAGAGGAACCATTTACAAAAGGCCGATTCTCTGGGGAGTGGAGAGGCAGGAACGCAGCGTCTGTGAGTAATTTCCTGCTCAATATGGCTGCTCTGACTCACACGATTCCCCGGGGGTCACTGCGGGACTGCAGTTGCTTGCTTGTTCTTGCTCTTTCTCTTCTCCCTTTGTGGCTAGAATGAGCTAATTTTTTTTTTCTTGTCTTCTCACCCCCGACTCCTTTTTTCCCCTCATCCGTTTTTTTCTTTCTCTGAGTTGCAGAGCCTCCTTCTGAAGGACTTGTGAGACCTGAGGCTCTCATTGAATGCCTGGGGGGTGGGGTGCCTCTCTAGAAGATGTGCTGGGCCTCACAACTCTTGCAGCCTGGTAGACATCCTTTTCTGAATGTCCCTTGCTGGTGAGCAAGGCTGGTCCCCCAGGCAGGACTCAGTATCCCTCTGTCTGTCTTGCCCCAGAGCCCTGGCTGAGTAGGCCTTGAGCACCTGCTGTGAGACTTGGCAGTTGGCACCCTGATCCACAGCCCCCCAGTCTGATGTCTCTGGCTTGCAGGTGTGCAAGATGAGGGTGGAGGACTGGAGAGACCGAAGGGGGAGTCTTTGCTGGAGAGTTGGGGTAAATCTCAGGAAGCTCAGGGCCCTGTAAACATTGTTCCTGGTCAAGGAGACTCCACAAATGCCTGGCAGAGAGTAGGGCTGGCTGGTGACCTCACCACTGGGAAGGGACCATTGAGACAGACTCTCACTGGGGACTTTTGCCAGGGAAGGGAGAAATGGGGAAAATGGCAATGTTTCTAATTTAAATCTAGAAGTTGCTCTTACTGAGGTAGAGACCTGGGAGAGTGGACCGGCACTAAAGTAGCCTGTGATGTCCCATTACAAAGAATGTTTGAGTTTATCCTTTCTGCTTGGACTACCCTGTACCTCACCCCTTCCATGTAGAGCCTTCCATGAAGGTTCTGGAACCTTCCACTCACTAAAGTCCAGGTCTCTGCTTCTTGCCAAACTTAGTCGCTTCGCTTTTTAGAGTCTTTCTCTGTAGCCTGGGGCTGGATGCTGAGCCCTGTTCCCAACATAAATGCTGCCTGTAAACTGGGAAGGCAGTGAGGAGGGCGTGCTGAGCTACATGGTTAATAACTACAAGTATACTGGCCTTGCACTCTCAGTGGCAGACTCCACTCAGGACACAGGCTTCCCTTTCCTGGTGCTGCGGATCTGATGTCACAGGAACTGCTCTGGACTGACTGCAGTGCTCTGCCTTCCTGGGGTCAGGTTCTTGAACAAGAAGGACCACAGAGATGGACTCTGTTCCTGCTGACCTTGTCGCTCTGCTTCTGTCTGCCCTCCTCTTGACCTGTGCTGCTCTGGAGCTGTAGCCTCCCTCCTGTCTTCTATGTGGAGCCTCTCAGCAAGGCCCTCCACAGCCCCTTCCCCACCCTCTGAGGCCTGCCTGGCACTGTACAGTGTGGGGAAGGGAACCTGGCCGCTGTCTAAGTGGAAACACATCTTCCTCTCCCAGGGTGGAGATTTTGTCTTCCTAGGGTTGCAAAACTTGATAGGTATTGGGAATGGAGCTTCAGTTTTACAGTCTGAGGGAAAGAAAGGTAAGTGGAGGATGTGGGCGAGAGAGGTTCCTTTTTTTTTCAGCAGTTACAGGCCAAGCCCCCTTCCCTTATCAGTGTACCTGCTCCCCCCCCCCCATCTTATGTGTGTCCTTGCTGCAGGAGAGCAGGGGCAGACCCCCGGGCAGCCTCTGCTTTCTGCTTCTCTAGTTCTGGACTTTCTTTTCCAGATGAAGACCGGCCCCTTTGCAGAGCACTCCAACCAGCTGTGGAACATCAGTGCTGTCCCCTCATGGTCCAAAGTGAACCAGGGCCTCATCCGCATGTATAAGGCAGAGGTGAGTCGGGTCTGGCCATCACTCCTGCCCCTGCTGTCTCTTAGTCCTGGGGTGAGTTCAGGACTGCTAGTTCTCTCTGAACTTGGGGACCTCAGAACCTAATGGGCAGTCCCAAGGCACTGAGCAGAAACCTGCCTCAGCCTTGCATAGCATAGGGATTGAAATGGCCCCTGCTGCTAGGGAAGTTGGGGACTCTCTTTCTACCTGTCAAATGGCCCGAAGCCCCTCAAAGCTCTGGTAACCTGAGCATCTCTCCCAAAGTGACGTAGGATGGGTGTGATCCTATAGCTACCCAAAGCAAGCTGTCCTACTATAGGAGGTAACTGGGAAGAGGTAGAGTCGGGTAGTCAGTAACATTCTTTAGTGGGAAGGATATAGGTGTTTCCCCCTGCTCTCGGCTCACAAATCTGCTGCTGGGACCCTTTCCCTGCTGAAAGGTGCCTGCCCTTCCTAGTGCCTCCCACACTCTCCTCCACAAAAAGGCAGAGAGGACACCTTCTACCTGTCTCCAGTGGCTCCTCCCACAGCTCAAACATTCTAATCATTGGAAATACTTGTCTTGTGCAACCCTTCTCCTCCCCCCACTCTCTAACAGCTTCAGTATTTTCCTGCAGCTGCAGCTCTGATTCTTGACATTGTCCCTTCTCTTCTGTAAATTCAGCTCATTGAACTCAGAGCTCACCCCATCCATCAGAGACAGGACAACGGGGAAGGGTCTGAGGCTAGCCAGATTTGTAGTGTAAATGTTTCCCACTGGCCTGACACCCTTGGATTGGTCCTGAAGGGGCTAATAGAACATGGTCTGAGCTGGGCCGTGGTGGTGCACACCTTTAATCCTAGCACTCAGGAGGCAGAGGCAGGCGGATCTCTGTGAGTTTGAGGCCAGCCTGGTCTACAGAGTTCCAGGACAGGAACCAAAGCTACAGAGAAACCCTGTCTCGAAAAAACAAACAACAACAACAACAACAACAACAACAAAAGAGTGTTAGAACCTGGTTAGAACGTGGTCTGGCCCAACAACAGAAGAGTGTTAGAACCTGGTTAGAACGTGGTCTGGCCCAACAACAGAAGAGTGTTAGAACCTGGTTAGAACATGGTCTGGCCAGGTCTGGGTCTAGGCAGCTTTCTTCTGTTCTTCCCTCTTTGACCCTCTTTTTTTTAGACGCCACATCCTATGTTTAGGCTTCAGCCCACGTGCCTCTCACCTGAGAGATCATTCCTGGAGCTGCCCAGACTTCTTCCTGTTCAGCATGTCAGCTCCAGCACTGGACACTACCCTTTGTCCTATCTCCACAACCTTACTTCTCTGATTCCCAGTAGGAAATACAGAAAAGACCGCCCTGCTGCTGGCCCCCACTGCTGGGGAAGTGTCAGCATGGAGGGTGTGTATAGCTTCCCTCTTATCAAAGATAGAACTCCAGCTGCCTCCTTGCTTAGAATCCCAAATGCTGGCTTTGTGTGTCTTCAGACCTGTGTTAATTCAGCTCCCAAGGGGAGGGCCAGCAACCAGGCAGATCTGCAAGCTGAGAGAGGAGCCAACAGAAACAAGAGGAGGGCTGGACAACAGGCCTTGGCGGCCTTGACCGGATTTAAGTCCTAAGGGGCTGCTAGGTGTCTGTAGTTGTTAATGAAAGGTCAGTGGGACTGAAGACTGGACGTTTCACCTGGTGTACGAGGCAAGTGGGAGCTGGCTCCTGCCCTGGCTCAGGCCCCTATGCCAAGACTGGATTTGTAGTGTAATACACAGCTTGCTGAAGCAATGAGGATCCCAAGGCTTTGTAGGACCCACTTCTTTTTGGTGATTTTTTTTGGGGGGGGGGGAAGCAGGGATCAAGACAGGGTTTCTCTGTGTAGCCCTGGCTGTCCTGGGAAACGCTCTTTAGACCTCAGAGATTCTCCTACTTCTGCCTCCCAGTTCTGGGATTAAAGGTGTACGCCACCACTGCCCCAGAGTACCCAGTTCTTTTTTGTTTTTGTTTTTTGATTTTCTGAGACAGGGTTTCTCTGTGTAACAGTTCTGACTGTCCAAGAACTTGCTCTGTAGACCAGGCTGACCTTGAACTCACTGAGTTTCGCCTGCCTCTGCCTCCCCAGTTCTAGGATTAAAGGTGTGTGCCACCAGTTCTTATTGGTGCTTTTATCTCTGGTCCCTGAGAATGGGGGCTGTAAGCCGCTGCCCAGAGGGCCCAGGAAAGGACCTACTTTTCAGAGGCTCACTAGACTGGAAGTACAAGGCTGTGGCGCCCTGAGCTGCCAACAGAGGCCTGCTCAGACCTGGCATTAGACAGTTAGTTGCCTGAAGTGGTTATTTTCTTTTAAGAGAGGTATTGGGCTTTCTGGGCCTTGTATGCTGGTGGTCTTTCTGTCCTGAAGGCTGCCACTGTGCCTGGAGAGCCCTACCTCTTCTTGAATCACAGACCCCCCAGCCTGGACTCCTGGGGTCAGGAGGTGGTAGACTTCAGCCGCCCAGGCACAGTAGCTGGCCAGTATTGCTGGAAGAAAGGCCCTCTTTAGATGCTTCTGCCCTGCTTTCTTGTCCTTCCTCTAGCCCTGTAGCTTCTTTCCAGCTCAGGTTCCGCAGTCCTCTGGTCAGAATGCGACTATTTCTGCCCTTCCCCCACTTGCCTTTCTGGCTTCTCTTCTTTGAGAGCTTGAGGCAGGTTGACCTTTGACCCTTTCTGGAATTCCAGGCCCTGAAGGAGGGGGGGGGGTGACTTCTAAACTCCCACCACTTCCTGATGACTTAAGCACCATGGCAGCTGCCTTGCCTCAGGCCTGGACATGTTGCTCCTCCCCCAGGGACAGGCTGCACTCCCCTTCTCCCCACTGTCTTGGCTCAGGCCTGACTCCATATTGGAGCTCAGTCTCTGTCCTACTTGTCCTATATGCGCTCCTTTCAGTTCTGAAGCTGCTTCCTGGGGTACGGGAAGGTGAGCCAATCAGGTTACTCCTTTGACCACAGACAGAAGCCCTTACCTCCTATGAGTCTTTAAGTCTTATTCTCCAACAACCTAGAGGTCCCTAGTGCACGGAGGGTTGTTTCTGAGGCCAAAGTGTAGACCTACCAGCCTGGTAGATATAGCTGGGGTTACTGTGACAGCCTGTGGCAGGCTAGGGATATAGGGGTATGAGCCTGGGGTCAGGCTGCCTGTAGGTCTTCACTTCTTCTTACCACGAGTCTGAACTGGGCTCAGGGAGTCCCCATCCTTTTGCCTACCATCAGTGCCTTCGCCCTGACCTCCACAGAGGCTGCTGCCAAGGTGGGACAGAGGTATCAGGTCTCATTCTAAGAGTGAAGATGTCTTTTCAAGCCAGACGCCCAAAGATTACAGAAAATAGGCTCTAACCTCCTCAGCTGTGCTCAGATGACCCCACACCTCTAAGGGCCAGGACTGGGATGGGGGTTGTGGGAGGATCTTTTCTATTTCTTATGGCCAGCTTCCCCTCTGGGTCAAGTAATGTCTCTCAGATGCCTGTCTTGACTTCTACTGTGTGTATCTTTGGAGGGGAAGAATAAGGACAGGATGAAAAAGTGTCATCCTTCTGTGTATAGGCCAGGGGCTGCTCTGACTGGGTGGTTTCTTGAGCATTAATGGATACCCCATAGTTTGAGCCTTCATGTTTGTCTGGGTCCCTGGGGATGCAAGAGACCAGCCAGGCCTCACCTCCTGGTCTCCCCCTCCTTTCTCAGTGCCTGGAGAAGTTCCCTGTGATCCAACACTTCAAGTTCGGGAGTCTGCTGCCCATCCATCCTGTCACATCAGGCTAGGAGAGGCTGAGCCACCAGAGCCACCTGGCCAGTTCTCCTGTGCCCTCTGACCCGGCACCCCTCCCACCCACCTTTGTTCATTCTGTTTGATGAGAGGCTGTTTACTGAGATGGGTGCTGAACAGGGCCTGAGTTGGAGGAATTGACCAAAGTGTGGCCAGTCTTTGACTGTTCGTCTGGGGGGCAAGCAAGAAGAGAGAGGCTGTGACCTGGTCCCGGGGCCCCTGCCCACCCCTGTCCTTCCTGCTTCCTTTCTCTCCGCCCAGTCCAATGTGGAGAAAGGGCATCCTGCTCTTCCCATTGCTTTCCCGTCCTATGACAAGACTCCTCATTGAGAGAGGGACACTGCGCCTTCGGGGGCTGGCTGGTCAGCTTCCCGAGCTGTGTTCCACTGGGTATCTGCTGTGGGGCTGAAGGGTGAGGCTGTCAGCAGCTGTGGGGAGGCTTGGGATTGGGGAGATGGTGGGTAGAGGGGCTTTGGATGATGAGGATGGCTTTCTCAGGGTAGCCTTCTAGGCCCTGAGGTTACCTGTGCCCATCCTCATTTTGGCTTTTGCTCCCTGGCCCTTGGATTTGCCGGGTGTCGTGACTATTAGTAACGTTCCCCTTCCTGGGGGTAGCTTAGCTATGGAAACTGCTCCAGGCTCCTGGGAAAGCCTGTTGATTGGGTGAGGCCTCTTTCCAGAACTGTCTCTGCCAGGGAGAGAATGGTAGAGACTCAGGGAGACTAGAGCTGCTGTGTTTGTGAGAATCTGGCCTCCTCCAGTCACTCTTAGGCCTGATCAGTTCTGCTACCTCCTTCCTGCTTTGAGTGATCTTGAGCTTCACCTGAGGCCCTTGCTTACTGCTCTGCTTGCTTGGGTAGGTCTGTGGCTGGCGTGAGATGTCAGGGGAGGCAGCAGCCCTCTCTTTCTCCCTCTCCCCTTATGAAAAGAGGCAAGCAGTGCCCTGGATATGGACTGCAGCAGGGGACCTAGTCAGAGTCACAAGTTTCTCCCAGCGCTGTGACTGAACTGGTACCTGTAGGCTTCCCTGCCATATGCACCCTGTTTTGCACTGCCCATCCTGTGTCTGTGTCCATAGACCCCTTGGGGAGTGGACACTGAGGAGCACAACCCAGGGGCTTGGCCAGGGCTTAGTGATGATCTGAACAGAGCTGGGGCTCAAGCCATCACTGTCACAGGCAGTGTCCTAGGAAAGGCCCGGTGCCAGCCTCCCTTCCAGGGCCAGGCCATCGCCTTCCTGGCTCCTTCCCCTAGTCCTGCGCCTCCCTTGCTGTTTGGATTAAAGCCTCTGTTTTACACCTGTCCCCCGTGTGAGACATCTTTTCCTGACATGTCTGAGTGACTGTTCCCTAGCAGGTCTCCTCCCCATCGGCTGACTTTCTGAGAATGGAATGTGTGATAGAGATTCAAGCAGACAGGAGGGTTCAAATCCCAGCTATCCCTCTGCTTGCTCCCAATGACAAGGTTGTAGGTAGGTCTCTGAGCTGCTCTGAACCCCAACCCCTTCATCTGGAAGATGGGTGTGCCTCCTGCAGCTGCTCTGGACTCCTGTCAGCCCTACCTGTAGTTCTTAGTTAGCCCTTTCTTCTGAGCTCACCTTCTGATCCATTAGTGCTAAGGCCGAGGATGGCTGTACGTGGACTCCTTAGCCACCATGCTCTCCTGAGATTGCCTGTCCTGAGAATAAGCCTTTCTACTGGCCCTGGAGGCTTTGCACAAAGGCAGGGAGAGAGCCTGAGCCCAGTGCCTTTGCTCTTCCTCTGGACACCCTTGGTTGCCCAAAGCCTTGTTGTGGAGTCCAGCACACTGGAGTTCAGACTGAAGGCCAACTGTTTACAATGGAGGAAATCCGTGATGCTTGACCTCACCTCTGGGAACTTCAGTTTCTTGGTCCAAAAAACAGGTATAAGCCGGGCGGTGGTGGCGCACGCCTTTAATCCCAGCACTTGGGAGGCAGAGGCAGGTGGATCTCTGTGAGTTCGAGACCAGCCTGGTCTACAAGAGCTAGTTCCAGGAAAGGCTCCAAAACCACAGAGAAACCCTGTCTCGAAAAACCAAAAAAAAAAAAAAAAAAACAGGTATAATAATGCATTGTGGTCTAGAGCAGTGGTGCTCAACCTTCCTAATGATGTTGCCCTTTAATAGAGTTCATGTTGTGGCGACCCTATCCATAAAATTATAACTAATTTTACTGTTATGAATTATAATGTAATACCTGTGTTTTCTGGTGGTCTTAGGTGACCCTGTGAAAGGGTCGTCCAGCCCCAAAGGTGTTGTGACCCACAGGGTGAGAACCACTGGTCTAATAGCTTATTTGTTTCCCAGGCAATGGCTGTGTGTTTGTGACCACAGCATACCAGAAAAGAACAGCATTAGTTAGTGGATTGTAATTAAGAAATTAATGGGGGATGATGATGCTTTTTGTTACACACAAGCATGTCCAGCTGTGCATTGGGTTAGGGTTTCTGTTGTGAAAAGGCACCATGACCACGGCAGCTCTTAGAAAGGGAAACACTTACTGGGGCTGGCTTACAGTTCAGAGGTTTAGTTTATTATCATTGTGGCGGGAAGCAGGATGGTGTGCAGGCAGACATGGTGCTGGAGAAGGAGCCGAGAGTTCTACAGCTGGATTGGCAGGCAACAGGAAGAGAAGAGACACTGGGCCTGACTAGCTTCTGCAACCTCAAAGCCCATCCACAGTGACACACTTTCTCCAAGAAGGCCATAGAGCTCCAACAAGGCTACATCTCCTAATAGTGCCACTGCCTATGGGCCTATGGGGGCCATTTTCATGCAAACTGCCACATTGTGACATACGTTATCTGTCATATATGGAAGCTTGTATATTATCCAGTCATATATGACTCGAAAGCTGTGCAGTCACATTTAAAAAAGCATATCTTGGGCTGGAGCAATCTTCTCTCTATCTTTGGGCCCCTGTACTTAGGGGGCACAGGGGCACATAGCCACACGGATGCACACATATACATGTAATTAAAAATAAGGGCTGGGAGGTGGGAGGTGGTTCTGTGGTTGAGAACACTGACTGCTCTTCCAGAGGAGCCAGGTTCAGTTCCCAGCACCCACATGGCAGCTCACAACTGTCTGTAACTGCGGGTCCAGGGGATTCAACACTGTCATACAAACATACATGCAGGCAAAATGTTAATGTACAATAAATAAATAAATAAAAGGGCTAGGCCTGGAGAAGGCTCAGGTTAAAGACCAGAAGCTCCAGATTTGGGGGCTCACAACCATCTGTAACTCCAATTCCAGGGGCTCTGATGCCCTCTTTGGCCTCTATGTGCATGGCATGCACATGGCACACAAACATACATGCAGGCAAAGTACTCACACATATAGAATAAATCTTTTTAAATAAAAGTAAGGGAGCAGAGAGATGGCTCAGTGTTTAAGATCATGCTGATCTTGCAGAGAACCCATATTCAGTTCTTGGCACCCACATGGTGGCTCACAACTTTCTATAGCTTAAGTTCCAGAGGATCCAGTGCCCTCTTCTGGCCTCCATTGGTACTGCACATGTGTGCATACATGCAAACAAAGCACTTTTTTTTTTTTTTTTTTTTGACACAGGGTTTCTACATAGCCCTGGCTGGCCTCCCACTCACTACATAGACCAAGGTGTCCTCAAATTCACTGAGATTTACTTGCCTCTTGAGTGCTGGATTAAAGCTGTGCACCATCATGCTAGCTAATAAAAACAAAATCTTTTGGTGTTGGGAATTTAGCTCAGTGGTAAAGGCCTAACAAGTGCAAGGCCTTTGGTTTGGTCCTTAGCTCAATAATAATAATAATAATAATAATAATAATAATAATAATAATAATACAAAATCTTTTAGCTGGGTGGTGGTAGTGCACACCTTTAATCCCAGCACTCAGGAGTAGAAGCAGGCAGATCTCTGAGTTCCAGGACAGCCTGATCTACAGTTCCAGAACATCCAGGATAGCACAGAGGAAAAAACTGAACAAAACAAAAGCCTCTATTGAATAACAAAAACAAAAGAAAAAAATTAAAAAATAAAATCTTGCATTAGAGAAAAAAAAAATTTCCCTTTCTTTGAGACATGTCTCATGTATCCCAAGCTGCCTCGGATTTGATGATTGACTGAAGAAAACTTTGATGAACTGTTGATCTCTTGTGTCTGCCCACTCAGACTCAGTGCTGGCATTAGAGACATGCACCACCATACCCAGTTTGGGAAGTGCAGCAAATTAAACCTAGGGTTTTGTGCATGCTAGGCAAGCTCTCTAACAACTGAGCCATCCCATTGCCAGTCAAAAACCTCATACTTGTATGTTTATAGTTGAATATGCCTTGAAGGAAATGGCTGGGAACCTCCAGGGGAGGTGGTGTAACCCTGGAGTTGCTGCAGGCGCCAGGAACCCCAGCAGGGGATATGGGTGGCATTTTAGAAAGGTGAGGAGTTTGGGGTTTGGTTTTAGTTTGGAGCATGAGAATCTTGGGGTGAGCTAAGTGGGTAGACAGCTTGCTTTGGAGACTGCAGCTATTTTTGGCACAAGGATAGGGACTGGTGAGATGTAGTCCAATCAGGTGTGTGAAGATGTCACTCAGAGGAAGGAAGATGGCGGGGAGAGGGGGCCAAGTGTGCAGAAAGACTCACAGTTCTTGGCTAGCGTAGCTTGGCTGCTGCTGCTGGGGAGTGCTCCAGGGTACTGAAAACCTAAGAGTGGGAGGAGGTACTGTGTCCCAGTCTGGCATTGGCTGAGGTGGTCAGGGAGCAGTTGGCATAGATAGACCCTTGCCAAGTATGAAGAGTGCCTGAGGAGAGGAAGGGCAGGAGACTCTGGTGGTGGAGCTCTGGCCTTCACCCTTGCTTAGGACTGCTTTGCTTCCCTGCAGCGAAGGGAAGTACTGGGGTGGGAGCATGGGGAATGGAAGCAGGGAGCTAAGTGGTGCACACAGGAGCTACCTGGCTCTGGACATTACCTCACAACTCTGTTTACTAGTGTGGTTTGAGGTCTTCCCAAATCAGATTAGCCAGCCCCTCCAGAGGAAGGGGGAATGCACAGTGGTGCAGTGTGTATTCCATGTACTCTGAACCCCCAAACCTGCCTGCCTGTGAGTGGGTGAGACTGAAGGTCGTGGGAAGGTTTTGGAATGTGGGCCATGCTGCTTTCTGCAGGTTAGAAAGAGCATAGGAAATGGTACATAGATGATGATAGAGAACAGAGGAGAGCTGGAAGAGTCAGCCAAGTGCAGCCTTCCCTGGGCAGCCAGAGGGTACTTGTCCTGTCCTACAAGAGGGCACTTTCCAGTGCATTGTACCAGGTTTATCTGAGCAAGGAATAGTGAGGCAGGAACATTAGCTACCCTGGGGCTTAAGGGTAGTGGAGGGGCCTGTAGGGCAGTGGGAGCATTGAGGACATGGGTAGGTGGGAGGTACACCTTAGAGATGGGTGAGAGGCTTCCCACTGCCAGTCCATGCTGTGTCCATGAAGGATGACCACTCCGCTGACGTCTGGGTCTAGGGAAACTTGGTGTATGTGCATGTCTCTGCCCACTATCCTGAGCCAGGTGGACCTGGAGAACAAGCCGGACCTTGCAGCTTGTGTTTGAGGGTCTGTGTGTCAGCCCGGTTGCTTCATGGAGGTAAGAGGAAAGAGCCTTTCCTAGGAGAGGGACACAAAGCTGGGGGCTTGGGGACCCCCAGCATAGGTTGTGTTTTCTTTCTTTTTTTTCTTTTTTTCTCTTTGTTTGCTTGCCTGTTTGTTTGTTTGATACAGGGTTTTTCTGTGTATCTTTGGCTGTCCTAGAACTCACTGTGTAGACCAGGCTGGCCTCAGACTTACAGAGATCCTCCTGCCTCTGCCTCTCGAGTGCTGGAATTAAAGGTGTGACCAATGTGTTTTTCTTTCTTTTTTTTTTTTTTTTTTTTTTTTCCAATGTGTTTTTCTTGAATCCACCTCACATCAAGCACTTTCATAAAGATACTCTGAGTGTGGCCGTGAGAGTGTTTCCTGTTTCCGGGAAACTTACAAGTGGGGAAAACACACGGTGGGTCAGCATGGAAGAAGGCGGCTAGGTATAAAGGCAGCTGGCGCCAGGGCTCCCTCAGAAGGCTCAAGAGCTGCCCGGAGCTGAGTCCTGAGCAAGGACCGCAGACCATGGGCATCAGGTAGAGCCTGTGACAGCAGAGGTGGCAGGAGACGAGTGAGGGTGGTGGTAGTGGTGGCCTCCTGGAGCTTTAAGTCAGGCTTGAGGACACCCATAGCACTGTGTAATTCACTGCGACTCAACACAGCTACATTTCACTCTGCACAGCGTGTGTGCTCACTGTTTCTGGTAGGCAAGCTGCAGGATGTGGGGCGCTGACCAGAGCATAGCACAGTGCGTGTGCTCACTTTCTGGTAGGCAAGCTGCAGGGTGTGGGGCGCTGACCAGAGCCTAGCACACAGCAGTCACTGAGTTTACACTCAGTGTAAATCAGTGGTTGACAGCAGAGCTGTGTAAGAATGTATGAGGGACCTGGGTAGGGAGTGGGGAAGCTCCCTGGCATCTGGGAAAGTACTGGCCTGGAAGCTGGTATGAGTTAGTGCCATGGTCAGGGAGGCCTGGAATGCTGGGAAGAGGTGGGGAGATTAGGAGGTGAAGAAGAGAGAAATTGAGCCTGGGTCCCATCACCTTTGTCTTCAAGGATAAACAACAGGCTGTGCTCAGCCATGGGTGCTGAGTTTGAGAAGCTTCTTGGACCTGGCCCATAAGAAGCCTGCTGGAGGGAGGGAGAGCCAGGCCACAGAGCCTCAGGCCCCTTGGCCTCCCTCTTGTCCTCTGAGTTCTAGCTATACTGGCCACTTGGTTCCTCAAACTCTAACCTACTAATTAATTTGACCATTTTATCCCATTGGGGACCCCCTGGTTTTTTTAGGGCTCAGCTGAGACCTCACTTGATCGACAGGCCTCATGTGGCCTTGTAAACCAGGCTGCCTCTCCAGGCACCAGGCACACTGAGCTGTGGAGGCTGTGCTTAACCGTCCCAGCAGAAGCTCTACCAGCTTTCTGAGCAAGAGGGAAAGGCAGCCATATGCTCGACCTGGACTGGAGGATGGTTGGCACTGCAGATGCAGCTTTCCTGAGCCCTATTCTCAGCACCACTGTTGCTGCTCCTGGGAGCAGGGATGGCCTGCTGTTTTCTCCTATCTCTAGCAGTACGCCTTATGCTGCAGGCACTTGGGTTATACTTGGGAATGGCCATATTAGAGTCAGAACCTTCCTGTGCAGGGGAGTAGAGATACAGGAGACGGAGGCTGAGCCAGTGACAGAGCTGGAGATGGGGGGCCTCGCACAGCAGAGTTTCAAGAGTCCTGAAGTGGAAGTGCTGTGTGCTGGAGAGAAACAGGACCCTGTGTGTCTGCAGGCCAGTGACTAACAGAATGTAGGCCAGGCCTGAGCTCCTTCCCTCCCTCAGTGTGGGTGGAGCCTCTGCTCCCAGGTCTTTGCAGAGGCTGGGATGCTGCAGTGAAGCAAGCAGACAAGGCCCACCCTCTACTCAGAAAAGGCTGGGAATACCCAAGCGTTCAGCGGTTGGGGACTGTTAGGGGCTGATGGAGCAGTCACAGTGGTAAGTAGTCCAAGCAGTGAAGGAGAGAAGCAGGTCTGTGTCCATGGTGGACGTGGACATAGGTGGCACTCCACTAGTGCGACTGAGAGTTTGGGGAAATCGATTGCTTTTCCTGCTGTCAAGTCTGGCTGTGAAGAGGGGAAACACCACTGACCCAGCAAAGAAAAAAGGAGATTGCAGGCATTTGAATTGGCTTTCTTTTTGTTTTACTTGAGATAAAAATCTCACTGTGTACCCTGGCTGGCCCAGAACTTTGTATGTGGACTAGGTGGCTTCAGATTCACAGTGGTCCCCTGCTTCTGCCCTCTGTGTGCTGGGATTAGAGGTGAGCTTCCATACTGAGCTACTTTACATTTTGGGTTTTGAATTTTTAGTTCTGTCTACGTTGCCTATATACTACTTTAGTACTGAGACAGATGGAAACTGATTGGAACCTGAGGGGTGACATGCCTTTGACAAGGATGGAAATCTCTCTGTCTTGTGTGTCTGAAGCCTCCCTGGCCCGGCATGACTCTCCTGAGTCCTCTGATACGTTAGATACAAGTTCAGTCTTGAAGGTGAGGGCTCTTTTCCCTGTGAATGGCCTAGGGTCGAGGAAGTGTGGGTATAGGCTAAGATATGGTGATTCTGTGGGGGTGTTGGGAGCCCTAGCAAAGAGGGAGAGCCCCTGGTGGGTCCAGCCTTATCCACATCTCTGCACCAGAGACACATCTTCTCAGGACAACCCTCAGCAGCTCTTTGGTAAGGAGGGCCTGATACATGTGCAGACCTGGGTAACCCACACCTGCTGCGGTTGTAGCGAAGACAAGTTCTATCCTCGTTTCAGTATTGTCTCTTCTGTCTGTAGCAACCTGTCCAGCTGGACCTTTGCTGATCCCACAAAGTTCTCTTGGACTGGGTGGGTATAGACAAATCCTGTTATTTGCTTGAGACTTAAGTTGTGGTTTTTCAAAAGAGACACCAAAATCCCAACACTTGGGAAGCAGAGGCTGGCATATCTCTAAGTTTGATGCCAGCCAGTCTACATAGAGAGTTCAGGCTAGCCAGGGCTACATTGTAAAATGCTGCCCCGACCAAAAAAAAAAAAGTGTGTGTGTGGGGGGGACTGAAATAAAAATCACTCAAACCATGCCCATGCCCACTGTACTGTGGTGGTATACACCTTTAATCCCAGCACTTGCTGGGGGGACAGCCAGATCTCTGTGAATTCGAGGGCAGCCTGATCTACAAAGTGAGTTCAGGAACAACCAGAGCTACACAGAGAAACCCTGTCTCATAAAACCAAGAACCAAACAAAAATTGCCCAAACCAAAAGGCAGAGTTTGTGTGTCTTTCTCTTAGATGGGGCCCCTGGCTGGCTCTTCTGACTGGGCTTACAAGATGTGCCAACCCTTCTAGAGCCTGGAGTTGGTTCTTATATTTCCCAGTGTGTGATCCAGAGCCATCACACACTTAGAGCCTTGATTTCCTCATACAGAAGAGGGTAGGTAAGCATGACCTGTGGGTGTCTGTATGAACCATTGGAGGTACAGTCTCATTCCATGTCCCCCAGGCCTGAGGTAAACATGTCCTGTGAAGCTCTGGTGGACATGTGAAGATGTTTGAGAGCTGTGGACACATGAGTGGGAGGCTCTCTGTGCACAGGTACCCAACGAGGACCCTATGGAAAGGCTCTTGCTAACTGGATTACAGGCCTGCCATCCATTCTGGGCCAGGCTGGTTGGTGGCCCTCTGTGATGATCAACAAGCTGAACAAGCCCTTGTCTGAAGCAGCTCCTGGCCTGTGTTTGCACTGGTCCCAGAAGCTGTCTCATTCTGGTTTCGGGGGGGCTTCTTCTTTTGTTTGTCTTGTTATTTTGAAGACAGGTTCTCTGTAGCCTCGCCCTACCTAGAACTCAGGGAAATCTTACTTCCTCAGCCTTGATAGTGATTTTAGTCATGAACCTAGTACCTCTGGGTCCTTCTGCAGGAGCTGGTGTCTCCTGAGGCTGAGTGCTCAAAAGTGTATCATCTCATCTTCTAGCCAGTGTGTCTTCATGTCTCAGAAGAAAACAAAGAAAGTTGGCTCAGGGTGACCCAGCTACTAAATGCTGGCCTTCCCTGCCTGGCCAACAGCCCCTCCCTCTCCTCCACTTCAGAAGCAACCATCTTTATAAGCCTGGTCCTGGCCGAGAGCCACCAGGGAAGAGATGAGCCTCTCCAGGAGGAGGGATGCTGAGCTGCACAGACAACAGAGGCAAGACCGTGGCCATGTTGTGACCTATCTGGCTGATAGGTATTCTTGGTCTCCTCATGGATGTCTGTTTTAGGGGTGATGAGGATTTCAGTGGCTGTCCAGGGCCTCCAGCTGCTCCTGTCGTGCTGGGGTAAGGCCTGGCTCGTCTGTTCCTGCTAGTAGGAGAGACTTCTCTGCAGTAGAGGGGCTGTTAGCAAGACTGAATCCAGGTTATCACCCCCCATTCCTTCTACCCCAGGAATGTAGCCCCCAGCAGGTCTGATTTGCTCTCCCTCCAGATGTGCCTGCCTGTCCCTTACCTGCACCATGGCCAGCCCAGCCACACTGTCGGCTCTCACTTGCCACTCGCTGTGCACCCTGTCCATTCTGCTAACCCGATCCAGTTCTGCCTTCCTGCCCTGAGCTGCTGGAAGGAAGGTCTCCTAGGCCCCTAAGTCTCCAGCGTAGAGGTTTCTTTTCAGTTTACAGCTGAATGTGTGACGGAGTCGAGGGGAGACTGGGTTTGTGACTCTAGTCCCTTTTTTCTGAGCACAGAAGCCCCTTTCCTAGAGAACTATTAGAAGGGGTTGAGATGGGCTCATCAGCCTCCTAGCCTTAGGCTGGTCATATGCCCAGACCTACCATTCCGGGACCTGGCCTTCCCACCTATTGTGGTTGGTACAGGGTAAGAATGTGACCTGGGTTGTACCACTGAGTGCCATTGGGGATGCCAGGGGCAGGGGGATAATGTGTGGAGTCTAGTGCAAAGGAAAAGGAAAAGCCTGTTGCTCCAGAAGCAGGAAAATGCCACATGATTTCCTTCAAAACTTGTCACGACGCTTTTCTTGCTAAGAAGGCATTTATTGGGGACGAGGAAACACACACATGCTGCAGACACAGGAAAAAAGCCTCTGCAAAGCAGAGGGGTGATTCCAGAAGCCAAAATATTCTTTGGTGTTTCATTTAATATCACTTTACATAAGGGAAAAGGAGCGTCTCGAGAAAGCACTATGTAGTTTATTGCCTGCTATGTGCAGATCGCTTCACCTCGGAAGATTGGGGTCCAGTCCGCATGAATGTCTACATGGAGTCACAGAAATGATGCAGTTCTTACTTTGTGGCTTTCCCTTTTAAAGGGCATCTTCAGCTGACCAAAAACACCAGCCAGGTTACAGAAAGAAGAGCACCCCTAGGCTGATGTTCCAAGTCCTGGCATCTCCTCTTATATATACTCTACCAGCTTATCACAGGGAAGTGCTGCCACCAAGGACCTCAGTCTCCAGGATGGAGCGGGAGGGGAGTGGGGAGGTTCATCTCACATCTAGACAGAGCCCTGACTGGCTACCAGATGGGCTCTGTGGGTGCCTCAGGGCAGTGACCAGTGTCAAAGATAGCCCCCCTTTTTGTTTGTTTTGGTTTTTTTTTCGAGTCAGGGTTTCTCTGTAGCTCTAGCTGTCCTGGAACTTACTCTATAGACCAGGTTGACCTTCAACTCAGAGATTCACCTGCCTCTGCTTTCTGAGTACTGGGATTAAAGTACTGCCGCCACCACCAGCCTTGAGATAGGGTTTTATGTAGCCCAGGCTGACCTGAAAGTCACAATGTAGCCAAGACTTCCTGCCATCACCTCCTGAGTGCTGGGATCACAGGTATGCCCATCAAACCTCTTTTTATGTGGTGCTGGGAACCAGACCCAGGGCTTCATGCACTTTAGGCCAGTACTATACTGACTGAGCAACTTCTCCAACCCATCCTAGACTTAATGAGCGAAATACAAGTTCAAAGCTTGGCTCGATGATTGTAGACTGTGCAACTGTATTGCCTCTGGTGGAAAAACTTAGAAAAGGCTGAAGAGATACTGACGTGCTAAGAGAGAGCCATGAGCTTGGTCACGTGCCCAGCTACACTCAGCTGAAACACCTGTGGACCTTATTTCCCTGCCATGAGGCTGATTTTTCCTCCCTGGCCAGCACCAGACCAAAATGGGCCACAGAGGAGATACCCAGCCTGACTCAGCCTCTCAAGCCAGCCAGAAACTCATGATCCTCCTGCCTTGGCCTCCTGAGTGCTGGGGTGTATATACCTGACTCTGGGTTCCTTTCTTGGCATAAGGAATCTTAGAGCTGTCCATCACCTCTGCCAGAGGTCACTGAGAGTTCACTTCCCACAGCTCTGCCTGTCTTCAGGTCTCACGCATCATCTATCTTAGGCCAGGTTTATTTCTAGAACAAAGGAAAGCTCATTTCCCTCTCGTTCCCCAGGCTGTCTGATGTGTCGGTGGAGGGATGTGTGCATCTGTGTGTGTCTCTGTGTGTGACCCTGGAGGGTACTTAGGACTAAAGGACAGGAGCAAGGCAGGGAGTATTCAAGAAACATCAGATAGTGATCCTTGTAGCACAGTGCTGTAATCCTTGCCAGGTGAGAGGCAGAGGCAGGAGGAGTGCTGTGAATTCAAGGTCAGCCTGGGATATGAAAACAGCTTCACGAGCTGGAGAGACAGCTCAGTGACAAGTGTGCCGGCTGCTCTTCCAGAGAACCAGGTTCAATTCCCAGCACTAGTCTGGCAGTTCAAAACTAACTCCAGTTCCAGAGGATCTGATACCCACTTCTGGCTGAAGCCCACACTGCATGCACACATTGCACAGACATATATGTAGCCAAAACACACATTCACATAATAAAAATTTATAGGGTACTAAGAACAGCAGGACTGAGGAGAAGCCCAGAGGTAAGATGGTTGCCTATCATGTTCAGGCTGAGCTCAGCCTCCAGGCCAAGCACCAGGAAAGGCAGGCCTGGGGTGGGAGGGTTTGCATAGGGAACAGTGGGAGCATCTTTCTGTCTACAGAAAGCAGAGTTTCTCTACAGAGCCCTTGGCTGTACTGGAACTCACTATATAGACCAGGTTAGCCTTGGGCTCACAGAAATCCTTCTTCCTCTGAGTGCTGTGTAGAGAAACTGTGTCTCAAAAAACCAAAACCAGATGAGAGAGAGAAGACAGACAAACCAACCGACCAAGAAATACACAAAACTTCTAAAAATTAGGGCTGGCCAGTGGTGGCACACGCCTTTAATCCCAACACTTGGGAGGCAGAGGCAGATGCATCTCTGAATTTGAGGCCAGCCTGGTCTACAGAGTGAGTTCCAGGATAGCCTGGGCTTTTATACAGAGAAGCCCTGTCTTGAAAAACAACAAACCGTCTAAAAACCAAAATCTACAAAGTCCATCAGACAAAATAAAAATTAAAAATGCCTAAACAAAGCAATTTGAGACAAAAAGGTCTGCAAAAATACTACAGAGTTTGTTTTGTGTTGTATGTGCACACACATGCCTGCACGTGTTTACACCCGAGGAAGCCAAAGGCATTGGGGTCCCCTGGATCTGAAGTTAGAGGCCTTTATGCTATGCCCTGCACTGGGGCTAAGAACTAAACTTAGGTCCTTTGTGAGAACTATAGATGCTTTAAGCCCAGCTCCCTTTTAAACTTTTTACACGTGGGATTTTTTATTTGGTGTGTGCTTGTGAGCACATGCCTTTCAGGGCCTGTATGGAGGTTGGAAAAAATTCTCAGAATCAGGTCTCCCTTCACTCTTTAGGACCTGGGGATTGAACTCAGGTCATCCTGTTGATGGCAAGCACTGTTAAGCCTTCACATAAACCCTGAAATCCAACCTACCTCTCCCTGACAGGCCTGGAATTCACTATGGAGACCAGGCTGACCTAGTCTGGAGACCAGCTAGCTAGTCTTGGGTATTTGAGAAGCTGAGTTCTTTCCTTTTTGGTGGTGGTGGGGATTAGGGGTGGGGAGTCCTGCTCATAAGTGCAGTGCCCACAGAGGCCAGAAGAGGGCACGTCAACCCCCTCCCCAGCTGGCAGTTGTGAGCTCCCAATGTGGATGCTGGAAATTGAATCTGTGTCCTCTGAAAGAGCAGCAGCCAGTGCTCTTAACCACTGAATCATCTCTTTAGTTATTAATTCTGTCTTTAAAAAATGGAGGTGGTGGCGCAGGCCTTTAATCCCAGCACTCGGGAGGCAGAGGCAGGTGGATCTCTGTGAGTTTGAGGTGAACCTGGTCTTCATAGCCAAGGCAGACTCCAAAGTTACACAGAGAAACACTGTCTCCAAAAACAAAACAACCAACAAAAACAAAAAAGCAACTCAGCTTGCTGTATAACTGGTGATGGCCTTGAACTTCTAACCTTCTGTGTAAAAGGAGGGAGGCTGCTCAGCCCCGAAATAATCACACAGAAACTGTATTAATTAAATCACTGCTTGGCCCATTAGCTCTAGCTTCTTATTGGCTAGTTTATATCTTAACCCATTTCTAGTAATCTGTATATTGCCCCATGACTGTGGCTTACCTACAAAGTTCTGGCGTCTGTCTCAGGTGGGGCTACATGGCTTCTCTCTGACTCTGCCTCCTTTCTCCCAGCATTCAGTTTAGTCCCCTCAGCTCTGTTCCCCTATAACTCTGCTAAAGGTCCAAAGCAGTTCCTTTATTAACCAATGATATTCACAGCATGCAGGGGAGACTCCCACATCACTTCTGTCTCCAGCTCCCAAATTCTGGGATTACAGGTGTGCATCACCACACCCAGTTTGTGCAGTACTGGGGATCCGAACCTAGGGTCTTGTGCATGCTAGGCAAACACACTAACCACTGAGCTGCTACATCTCCAGTCACTGAGACAATGAATGCTGACTGTTAGTATGGACACGCTCCCAGAACTCCTAGATCTCTTGGGTGTTAGCCTTCTCATCTTTAGATTATAATCTGAAAATGAGTTTATTATTTGTGGTGTTGGAGTCACAGGGTTTTTTACTTGAACACCCCAATCTTAACCTATTTTAAATATGAATCCCAGGCCAGATATGGTGGTGCATACCTACAATCCTAGGACTTGGAGGTGGAGGCAGAAAGATCATGTGTTTGAGACTAGCTTGGGTTACATGGTGACAACTCTCCCAAAGCAAACTACAAATAAAAACAAAACAATCAGTCAAACTATGACAGTGAAAACTGACTGGCAGTCTAGTGTCTCTCCAGGGGGAGAGGGCAGGGCTGGCGCCTGGGGAAAAGATTCCTGATTCTTACCTAGGCTTTTAAGAGAGCAGCCTCAGCCGGGCGATGGTGGCTCACGCCTTTAATCCCAGCACTCGGGAGGCAGAGGCAGGCGGATCTCTGTGAGTTCGAGACCAGCCTGGTCTACAAGAGCTAGTTCCAGGACAGGCTCCAAAGCCACAGAGAAACCCTGTCTCGAAAAACCAAAAAAAAAAAAAAAAAAAAAAAAAAAAAAAAGAGAGCAGCCTCAGGGGAAGCTCTTGGCTTTTCAGGAGAGTTACAGCCTGGGAAGAGCCGGCCACCCAAATGGTAGTCTCCCTGACTGGTCACCCAGCTGTGTGTAAGGCCCTGCTGCAGGGCTCACTGCACACGTGCATACAACCCGATTTTGCGGTTGCAGGACTGGAGTCTGGGAAGGGAGATCACTCAATGTGCTGCAGAGCCTGGCGGGTACCCAGTGTGGCTCAGGGTTGACCTGGAACCACCTGCCTGGATTTGGGGCCCACACTTCAGAGGGCAGGGCTGGTAATCCACAGTTAGCTGTCTGCCATTGAACATACTTGAGTGTGGCTTTATGTAGCAGTCTTGCAGCGCATAGCCAGAGCCTCCCCCCCCCACACACCTCCCCATGCGCATGCGCGTTAATGATCCCTGGGTTGGGGGTATCTAGGCTCAGTCCAACAGGAAAGGCAACAGACAGGATTGCTCTGGAGCCTTAACCTGCCAGGTACAACCAGGAAAACTGGTTGGGGCAGCTGCCCAGACTGCTGGCTCCTCACCCAACCCTAGCCCCTCCCTTCCACTGGCCTAGGGGAAGGAAAGAGGCTCCTGTAACACCAAGAATTGTGGATGTTTTTGAGTGCTAGCTAGATGCCAGGTTCTGCTGAGTCCCTCCAGTGAGTTGATTCTCTCTAAAGAGACCAGTGTCAGAGCACTGGTCCTCCCCCCACCCCCCAGCTAGGCTTCCACGGTTTGATAGTCGACACCTCCAACTAGACCCATCCCTGACATCCCTCTTCCACCTGCCACTATCTCCTCCCTCTACCTGGGCCAGGGCAGCTCTGAGGGTCATCTTTTCCCTTGCTGTCTATCCGTCCTACTGCCTTGCATGTCCTTCCACTGTCTGCTGGTATGGTAGATTGCCAGCGCTCACCACAGACTGCCTCTCTCTGACCATTCCTGTCGGGGTGAGGCAGAGACACGAGCTTAATGCTGACCAGTGGCTGGGAGTGTAAGTGAGGTGGGTCACTGTCCAATGGAGGTGTACAAGGTCTTCACAGGACTCCAGCTCTCACTGCCTGTCTCTGTGGCAGCAGCGGGGCTGAGACAGAACTGCAGCCATGAAATGTGGTCTGATGTAGCTGGACTTTGCAGTCAACAAATAAACCTTAGTCCCGTTGCAGTGACTCATCGGGTAAAGGCTCCTGTCCCTGTCAATCTCCAGGATGCGCATGGTGGAAGGAGAGAACCTACTCTCTCAGGTTGCCCTCTGACCTCTGCACGTCTGCCGCAGCATATGCACCAATGTGTACACAAACACGCAAATAAATAAAATGATTAAGAAACAACCCTTTTCTTGTCAACTCTCTCAGGTTGGGGACTCATTTGTTAGGGCAGCATAGCCTGTCCAATTCTGACTAATCCTGGTCTGCTCAAGTTTCAAACATCATCGCAGGTCGCCAGACCTCAAGTGCTCCCCCACCTCCAAACAGCCAAAAGCTCTGATTTCGCTTTCCTGTAATGCATGCTTAACCGTTTCCTTGTTTGCTTGTCTTCGGTCTCCCCCATTAGATTGCAGGTTCTCTGAGGCAGAGCCAGCCACTGCCTGCCTCATGCTGGGTTCCTACTGTCGTGCCCAAGAAACACTTGAATGCATGAATGTTCATTAAATGTATGAGTGTGACAGTCATGTGACCGTGCCCCCACGTGTCATTGTGATTTACTATCGCTGCTTGTACGTTCCTAACTCCGAGTGGGCATGGATCCTGAGGTCATCGGAAAGTTAGACGCTGTGGTTATTTTCTGACGTCTGGAGCATCCGAGTCAAAGCTGACTGGGACCTTTCTCCTCTCTTCAGAGCTCTACAGATGAGGCAATGTGGACCTGTTAGGAAAAGGAAGTGCCTCCTAGCATCAAGGTTGATAGATGCTAGATAGACATGACTTTGCCAGACCTGCCCCGAGGTCTCTAGACACCTTGTCCATTGCTCCTCTTACTCAGCTTAGTGGTTTCCTCTGTAGCTTTTGCCATCTTCCTAAAAAATGCTCCTCCCCAACATCTGACTCATTGTACCAGGTAACAGTATTGGCAGCTGGGACTAGCGCAGGGTCAGAGATGGGGCTGGGGGATGGTTCCATTAGGGAGGTGCCTGCTTTGAACACCCATGGATCCCAGCACCCATATATACTTTGGGTGCTCAGCCTGTCACCCAACCACTGGGAGTGGGATGGGGTAGACAGGTGGATTTCTGTAACTCACTAGCAAGTCAGCCTAAATCAGTGGGTGAGGCCAGCTCCAGTGAGGGATACCCTTTCTTCAAAAATAAGGTGGAGAATAGTGGATGAGGACACTTAGTGTCTTTCTCATGGCAAGCTGCACACACGCGCACACACATACATATACTACCCAGAGACACAGAGAGGTGGGCCTGTAAGATAAGTGTGTGGGCTGGCTTGTTTTGTTTCTTCTTTGAGGGGCAGTTGTACAATGCCTGCTTCTGACCCCCGTGGGCATCAGCCACATATTTAGTACACAAATATACATGCAGGCAAAGCACTTCTATGCACAAAAATGTTTTATTTTGTGGGTTTGTGTATGTGTGTATCTGAGTGTATGTGTGTACCATGAGTGGGCAGTGCCAGTGGAAATCAGGAGGTCGGGTCCTCTGGAACTGGAGTTACAGAGGGTTGTGAGTCACCATGTGGGTGCTGGGAACCGAGCCTAGGTTCTCTGCAAGAGCCCTAAGTGCTCTTAACTGCTAAGCCATTTCTCCAGCCCCAAGATACATATATATGAGACAGATCTCATGTGTAACCCTTGGCTGGCCTGGGAACTTTTTAGGTAGACCATAGTGGCTTCAAATACACAAAGGTCCCACCGCCAGCTGGGTAGTGGTGGTATATGCCTTTAATCCCAGCACTCGGGGGACAGTGGCAGGAGGATCTCTGTGAGTTCAAGGCCAGCTGGGTCTACAGAGCAAGTTCCAGGACAGGCACCAAAGCTACACAGAGAAACCTTGTCTGGAAAAAAAAAAAAAAATCCTTCTGCCTTTCTGACCCTGCCCCTCAAGTCCTGGGATTAAAGGTTTCTATGCCTGGCTAGAAATAAATACTTTTTAAAAGTTGTTTTGTTTTTCTTTTTCTTTTCTCCTGGGATAGGGCCTCAGATGGACTGGCCTGGAGTTTGCTATATAGACCAAGCTGTCTAAAACCTGCCTTAGTCTCCTGAGTGCTGGAATTAAAGGTTACTTGGCCCAACTCAATTTGTTTATTTTTATTTTTTGTATGATTGTGTGACGTCATATATGTATGCATGTGCACTGTGTGTCTGGTACCCACAGTGGGCCTCAGATCTGGAACTGGAGTTAAAGACAGTTGTGAGTCATCATGATGGAGTCTGAACCCAGGTCCCCTGCGAGAGCAGCTAATGCTCAGAGTCCAAGCTCTGCTTGGTCAGGTGTTTCTGGGTGGTGCTTGCCCCAGAGAGGCTGGAAGTGCGCTGCCTCCTCTCTCCTGGACAGCTCATTCACATTTATGACAGTGCCTGCTACCCACAGGCTTCATCCTTTTCTTTTTCTAAATACAAAACATGCTTATTGTAGAAATTCATAGAAGATGCATAGGATCAAGGTCATCTGTGGCTCCCTGCCTATGGTGACCACCTCAACTCCTTAAGGGCATATTCGGCTTTGCTTATCTGAACAGGTGACTAGATCACGCTGCCTCTATCCCAGATGTCCCCGGGTTCCTCCAGGTGGCCATGTTGGCCTCACGTGGTCCCTCTTCGTTTTGGCTTGCTGGCTGACCCTCTTGGCTACTTGTTGAAACCCTTTTCAGTTCTACCCAAATTCCAGGAGGACCCACACAAGGAGTTCTTGCAAGTTATGTCCTTGTCCTCAGTCCTTGGGGAGTGGTCCACAGAGCCTATTGGGAGAACCCAGCCTCTGCCTGGGGTGTGCATCTTCCCTGCTCTTGGTCATTCCTGAGTAGCAAATCAGGGAAGTACCAGATGTCCCATATGGAGAGCAGACATCTTCTCCAGAGCTCTTCTGAGTATTTCTCATCACCCAGGTCTCCAAGTGGCCCTGCCCAAGCCCATCAGAAAATTTCTCTTCAGCCTAGAGTGCAGCCACCCCCCCCCCGCTACCTCCACCCCTCACTCCCCCCCACCCCGTCATTGGAGGCTATCTCTACTGCACTCACCAAGTACCACCCTTTGAGAAAAGAGTTCTCTGCTCCTGAGCTTCCAGTGACAGCCAGCATATTCTTGGGCTTGGCCACAGCTTTGGGAACCCAACAGTCTTTCCCTGGAATTTTCTGAGTTAGCAAAAAAGGTGGTCCTTTTTTGGGTGTGAGCTGGGAGGCCAGAGTTCTGTGCTAAGAAACTGGGGAGCTCCAGACACTGGGAGAGCATTTTGGAAATCTCTGACTGTATCCAGTTGTACCTGAAGCCAGTAGCACCCCTGCCTGCTGCTCAGTTTGGTGCTGCGATTCCAGAAGTCTCCCCTTTTGCCCAAATCACTCCATTGTCCCTTACAAAAAGTCTTTTTCTTTTATAAAATATTTATTTATTATGTGTACAGTGTTCTGCCTGCAGGACAGAAGAGGGCACCAGATCTCATTACAGATGGGTGTGAGTCACCATGTGGTTGTTAGGAACCGAACTCAGGACCTCCAGAAGAGCAGTCAGTGTCTTAACCTCTGAGCCATCACTCCAGCCCCCACTGAAAGTCTTAAAGGAATAGGACAGTCCAGGGCAGGTGGAACACAGACCCCTCTTCTGTGTCTCCTCTGCCTTCGTCCTGGACCCTGTAGAATGACACACTGAAGGATGGACATGTGCCAGCTCAGCCATGACTAGCTTCTGTAGTCCAGGGTAGACTCAATTGTGAATTCTCAACCTGGTCATTTAAGCCACGTCCAGATCGACTGCCAACGCCTATCACAAGGCTACAAGTTCCTCCCTACCAGACCGGGAGCTCCAACAGGTAGAGGCTGGCTACCGAGTGGTGTGACCTTGGATGTACGTTCTCCTTTCCAAAAGGTTGGGTCCACCTCCGAGGATGGCTGGCAGGTTGAAATGAGCATTCCACAGAGGCGCTTGCTGTTCTGGCTATTTATGACTTTGGTGGTGGTGAATGGAGAGAGCTTTCCAGGAGCCAAGCACCCAATGCACACTTTGCGGATGTGCCCTTGTGGACAGAGTCGGTAAGACGCAGCAGCACTTGGTGTCCATCCTCGTTCTCAGTGGCCCTCTCGGGAGTTTCGAACATCCCCAGCCCCAGTCTTCTCTAGAGGGTAGCTCAGCTGTTCTCCTGGCATCCAGCTCCAAACACAGCCTGGCTCAGCCCTTCCTCAGCATCAGAGGCAGCCTTGGGATGTGTTTTATGTTAGGGGAGAACCAATTAGCTGCGGAGGACCAGGGGCTGAAATTCTGTTCTCTGGGCGCTGTCTTTTGCCACCACGAGGAGCCCTCAGTCTTCCAATTGCCTTTCTACCTTGGTCTTGGTGGAGGGAGAGGGTCTATGAACCTGGCAGCTCCCACCCCTTCCCCCAGTGTTTCCGTGGTGCATCAGTCTCTCCAGGGGAGTTCTGGGCTGCCACACCGTGGGCTGCGCAGGAGTCTCCAGGGATTTTGAGTGGGGTGAGAAGGATGCTCGGAGATTCACGTGTTGGAGGCAGTTGTAGGGCGGCTATGGCCCTCAGTATGGTACTGTGGCTGCTGTTTCTGGGGGAAAATGTGTAGAGCAGGGCATTAACCTTTTGTGTCATTGTTCGAGGTACTTGGGCCCTGCAAAGACAAGTGTGGCTGAGGGTCCTCTCTGTTGTGGCTCCCTGAGTTCTTCCCCCAACCCCCAATTTCACTCTATCCCAATGTATCCAATATTTCCTGAGCTCAGAAAACCTGCGCGGGTGGGGAGGGGAGACCCTTAGTCTGTGGTTTTGCTAACCTCAGGACTTTTATTTTGCACGCAAACACCCACACGTCTTCACCACACGGATCCCAAGGACAGATGAAAAGATCCCAAGCTCCTCAGCGGGAGTCTTGCTGTACCCAGATCCACAATCCCAACAAAGGCGCCCAACCACGTGCCCTTCTCCACGCGGACCTGGAGTGGGGAAGTTCTATGCTCACGGTCCCTGCTCAGGCCAGGGCTGGGTGGGGATGTGATGCTAGGTCGCGGGTGCGCGTAGAGCCTCTCCTGGAAGCCCGGCTGCCCCCGGCTGCGCCTCGCCCACTCCCATCCGCACATGTTGCAGCGCTCTCCGATTTGCGCTAGGGGGAGCCGTGGCAACTGACTTGAACTGACAAAACTGTACATCCAACAGCTATTTCCTTCGACTTGCAGGGAGAAATGGGAGGGGGTTAAGATGCAGCCCCCCCCCCTTAGGCAGCTTCAGGCGCTTCCCATGGGAGGCCGATGACACAGGGGTGGGGTGGAATGAAGGTGTCTTTCCTCTCGGTAACTCACACCTCCAAAGCATCCCTTTCCCCAACCCAAATCGCTGACATTCGCAGCCCCCCCCGGCGTTTTAGAGTGTCCCCAAGAACTTCGCCACGCGCGACAGCGATATCTAGAGCCACGCAGCCCCCTGAGGATGGATAGCTTTCACCTCTGGGAGTCTGGGCTATGGGCCCTGGGCGACAGCGCCTCCTGTCGCCCAACGAGGCGTATTGGGTGGGGCGGCGTGAGCCGTCCGGCGGGTGGCTAGGAGCTTTTTTGCTCAGGGAAGGGGAGCGCGGGGGCGAGCCAATGAGAGCGGGAGATCTTTGGGGAGACAGCCTGAGACAGAGAGAGGCTACCACCCCCAAACAAGAGACCGCCGTTTTAGCCCCCCACCCCCACCGCGCCCCATGCCACCCGGGTTTGTTCTTCCTATCCCTTTAGCAAGGCTGGAACCACCCGTGTGCCCTGGGGCCAGAACCCCGGCTCCAGATGTGAATTTGGTTCCAGTGGGGAAGAACGCGAGCTTCCTCCGGGCCTTGGCACATTCTCCCACTCTGAGGTCATTCCGTAGGTGGTCAGAGTGGAGCGCGCGCCTAGAGCCTTCCTGCCTCGCCTCCATCCACTGAAGAGGAAGGAGAGGCGGGCGCGAGGGAGCAGAAAGGGAGAGGGGAGGGGCGCGAGGAGGGAGGGAGACGCCGCCAGCACACCACCAAGTGGCACTGAGCAGTGATAACAAACTCAACTTTAAAAAAAAAAAAGGAAAAAGAAAAAAGAAAAAGAAAAGGAAAAAAACTTCCCCAAGTTACAGCCTGAACGCGCGGACGTGCGGTCAGAGGTGCAGGGCGGGGAGTGTGGGTGGGTGGCCCAGAAGTCTCCAGGCTGCAGAGAGCTCAGACTAGGAGCCAAGTAGGCCCTTGCAATCCTGGTTGCATAGGGAGATGTGTTGGAGGCTGGCTCAGCTTCCTGCTGGAGACCCCGGGGCAACCGGTTCCCATGGGACCAGGACCCGTTGGAGGGGGGTGTGGAGTGGCAGGGACGACTGGGAGACGCGTAGCACAGGGTTCCTTCCCTAGAGCCCACATCACACACACACCCGGGACTCCCAACCCTGACCCTGCGACGTGGGCAGACCCCGCCCGCCGCAGCTCTGGAGAGCTGGGGTTTGCGTGTGTGTGTGTGTGTGTGTGTGTGTGTGTGTGTGTGCAGGTTCTCCCACCTCTAGGCCCACGTGAAAGCAAAGCACTACCATACACTCTACAGTCGACTTTTTATTAAGATTATAAATTTAAACAAATAATTTGAACAGTTTTACCCGGCGAGATTCAATTTAGTATGCACAAAAATACAGGAAGAAGGGCCGGGAAGGTAAGGTTGGCAACTTGGTTTGGAGTCCCTGGGACGGTGATGGCAAAGATCCAGAAGGGGTCTAGGCGAATCTCGCCTTCTCACAGCAAAAGGCTTTTAAATTAAACAAAATATATTGAGCTGAGGACGCAGACAGGGTTCTCACAGGCTGGAACAATGCTGGTTTCATGAGATGGAACCGAAGACTGAAGCAGGACAAGGTAACTTAGAAGTGCGCACACAAACACCACAGCTGACCAGGAGCTAAGTGAAGCAAAGCGAAAAGTCTCCAGCGCAGCCGGCGGTCCCGGCCCCTCCCTCCCCCGGGGCCGCCGGGGATCCAGGTGAAGGAATCGACTTCCTTTTTTGTTTAGTGAGGACCGCAGTGCTGGGCATGATGGGAAATGTAGTTCGCCCTGCTCGCCCCCCACCCCTTCCCCAACTGTGCTGAGTGTCGGGCGCCACCTTCCCCCTGGTCCGGGAGGCGGGTGGAGGAGGGGAGGAGGACGGAGCCAGAGGGGCGGGGAGAGGAGGGGTTCTAGACGCCCGCCCCGGCAAGAAAAGAAAAAAAAAGTTGAAGTGTTTTCATTTCTGCCTTCTCATTTTGAGAACTTTGGAGGCCGCCCCCAGAGAGGAAATGTGACCGAAACGTCCCTTTTGGAGATAGAGTTTGCTTTTGTTTTTTTGCTCAGAATTTCATAAGACCCATTCCTCACCCCAGAGAGGAACTCAGGAGAGCGGAACGTCGGGCTTCCAGGCTCTGACAACTGATTGGAGTCGGCGTCCCGGGCCCGCGCCCTCCTGCGTTGCGCCCCCGGCGTGCCCCGGCACCCAGCCTCGCCCCCGGCTGCCCGGCACCTCCTCCGGGCAGCAGTCCTGCCTCACGTGGCAGGCTCCTCGCTAAACACCACTGCAATCAGTACAATAAAAAGAAAAAAAAAAAGAGTAAGAGAAACACAAAGCATACTTAAATAGGCGCTTTTTCTCTCTGCAAAAATAAAGTCCAAGATTTTTTAGATTTTTTTTTTTTTATTTTACAATTTATAAAACATCAGCCTCTGCTTGCCCCCAGCTCGCACCGACTGGCCAGGACCCGCTCGCTCCCTATCGTCCTTTGGCCGAGTCTTTGTCTGGCCCCAGCCCCGCGGGGCCCAGGGTCCCCATGTCCTCGGGGGTCCCTAGAAGGCGACAATGGCTCGAGTCCAGGCGCCGAGGCTGGCGAGCGCTTGCTTGGCGCACAGCTGCCCGTTGAGCGGCGGCGGCTGCTCCGAGGAGTCCGGCTGTCGGCTCACCAGCCCCGAGAAGCCCGAGCCAAAGATGGAGATCAAGTTTGAGATGTTGGACGCGTCCGGGGACGAGTCCGGGCAGAAGTCCTCGAAGCGGGCGCGCTTACAGGGGGCGAACGGGGCGCCCCCGGGGGGCTCGGCTCCCAGGTCACCCGCGTCCTCCTCGTCGTCGTCCTCTTCCTCCTGGCCAGGGTAATACTTGCGTTTGCAACCAGCGGCGGACGCCAGGCCGGGTCCCGGAGCGCCCTGTCCACAGCAGGGGCAGTGGGCGGAGGCGCAGCAGTCCTGGTGCAAGTAGCCGTTTTCCACCGTGGTCACCACGTGAGTGTCCAGGTCCAGCACGGTGGTCTGGCTGCTGCAGTGCACACCGAAGTCCGAGGGGGCCGGGTACGCGCCCCGGTAGAAGCCAGGGGACGAGGAAGGGGCTGGAGAGGCGGGCGGAGAGGAAGCGGCGACGGTCGGTGGGGCAGCCCCCGGGGGCGCCGAGGGCGCAGAGCAGGCGGCCGGGACGCGAGGGTCCCGCGGGCAGAGCGCGGCGGGCGCGGGCGGCGGCAGCGGAGCAGGACCCGGCTGCAGCGGCTCCAAGTGCTGCCCGCGGTGGGGCGCGCCGTGCGGCGGCTGGAGCGCGGCGCACCCGGGCAGCTCTGAGAGCGCCCCCGCGCAGCCCGCGGGCGCCCCGGCCACCGCCACCGCCGCCGCGCAGCTCCTGGGCGCCGGGTGTTGGTGCTGGTGCAGCTGCTGCTGGAGGTGCAGCTGGTGGAGCTGGTGGAGCTGGTGCAGCTGGTGCCGGGCGACCGGCTCGCGCGCCTCCGCGTCCCCGCCGCCGCCAAGTTGGAGCGGGCCGAAGTCCGCCGCGTTGGCCGGCATCCCCGGCGCCGCGTACGCGAGGTGCTGGTGCTGGTGGTGGGGCGGCTGCTGTTGCTGCTGCTGCTGCTGTTGGCGCCGGTAGAGCTCGGCGTAACGCTCGCTCAGGTAGAGCTGGCGCGCGTTGCGGAGCACGTAGGACACTAGGAGGTTCTTGTGCAGCTTGATGCCGCCGCGCTGGGTCCGGGAGCTGTGGATCTTGCGCAGGGAGATGCTGATCAGGCTCTGGGCGTCCAGGGCGCACTCCATGCTCCCGCGGAGATGCGGGCGGCGGAGCAGCCGCCTTTGCTGCTGCTAATGCTGCTGTTGCGTGTATCTCCAGCAGGTCGCTGGGGCGCACCGGACACAGGGAACCGAGCCCGGGTCAGCGGGTCGGTGGCGCTCCGAGAGAAGCCGCCACCATGCGCTCCGTGCCACCCGCAGGCTCACGCTCCCCAGACGGCGCCAAAGCAATGAGCCTCGGCCGGCCCCGGCCCCAGCTATTTAGCCGGGTAGCAGCGCCCCGCCCCACTACAGATTACCCAATAGAATCGTGCGGAGCCTCCCGAATGACAGCCGCTTCCCGCCCCGGGGCCACTTGACTGACCAATCAGACCAAGGCGGTTCCTTTGTGCTATTCAAATACCGAACGGACCCCGGGCCTCCAACGCCGCCGCTGCCTCGAATGTTCTCTTGAGACCGCGGCACCGCGTGGGACACGGAGCCTCCTAGGTAGCGGTCCTTAGCGTGGGTCGTCTCTCGGGAGCCATGTTGAAGGCCGCGGCTACGCTGGACCTGGCTCCCACGAGTTGGGGGTCGGCTCACCTGAGAGCCGAGGAGATGGCTCCGCCCCCTTCCGCACAGTTGGGCCTCACCTGCAGCAGGTGCGCGCGCGGTTCCCCGCTCAGGGCCACGCGGTGCCTCTTCTTTCTCACCTGCCAAGGCCGGGGGTAACCTGGGGAATATGAGCCTTCTCTTGAGAAAAGCTGGTGTGTGTGTGTCCGGGGGCGCATCTGGGCACTAGGGTATCCTCATGGAAAATAGAGTTTGGGGCTTGATTCCCTGATGTTTTAGCCCAAGGACATCTGGGAATGGTCGGGGAAGGGCCTCCCCTCTGACTGCAAAATCCAGTGAATTTTGATCTATAGTAGAGAAACTTTGTCGTTGTGAGCCAGCCCGGAGGGGTGGGAGATTGGAGGTAGGGAGATAGGAACCCTCCCCAGCTTCCTCCTCACCTTTGGGTAACCTCTACTTTGCTGCCTCACTAATATCAATGACAATAGAAGCACTTACTGTGTGCCTAGCTTGGGGCCCTGAGCAGAAGGTCTGAATCTCTTCCTCTCTCTAAGGTTCCTTGGGGTAACCTGTTAAGATTTTGTCAGAGCTGGGCGGTGGTGGCGCTCGGTGGTGGCGCTGGCCTTTAATCCCAGCACTCAGGAGGCAGAGGCAGGCGGATCTCTGTGAGTTCGAGGCCAGCCTGGTCCAAAGCTTCAGAGAAATTCTATCTCGAAAAACAAAGGTTGGTGAGAACCCTGAGCCCCAGGAGTACCCAAGCCAAGGACTCATCGCCTTTTATGTCCTTATTCTGAGTTATCCACGGGCCAGTGGGACAGGCTATAGGATAGGGATTCCTGGGAGGCTGTACTGAGAAACTTACAGAGGAAGAGGGCTGCTGTGGGGAGGGGAAGGATCCAGGGCTGGACCCTTGAAGGACAAGCAGCGTCCACGGAGATGACTAGTGACAGATAGGACCTTGTGGGGCTGGGGACGTGGAGTCTCTTCTCTGACGATCCCTGTCTTCAGACCCTTCAGTACCTCTGTCTCTTGACTGGAGTTCAGACACCCCACCCTGTTGCCCACTTTTTAGGAGAGGACCCAGCAACTGTTTCTTCAAGTTTTTGCATTTTCTCAAGGTCAAGTATCAAAAGAGCTGGGAACAGTTTTCTTAGGTTTCCGTGTGAGGAAGTTTAGACACTAGCAATAAAGAGACCTTGTGCAAAACCACAGGACTCCAGGCACAGCTCTCTGGGTAGTCAGTGCACCTCTCCCCACTGACTCAAAGCAGCCAGGACTGCATTTGAGGAGGGGGGTTGTTCTCAGAGCAAGCACGCTTGACTGACATCCTATTGGCCATGTGGCAATGGAACATGCTTCCCAATGTGCCCTGGTGAATCCTGGGAGGAAGAGAGCCATACCTATCTCAAAGGTGTACAGGCTGGGGAGGGGGTGGAATCCTTTATCTCACCCCACAGCTGGGGAGACTGAGCTGGTCAAGGGAGTCTGTGGCCCACAATGTGCGCTATCCGTTCCCAGTAGTTACCGGGGAAACTTGAGACATGAGGTCACAGTGTCAGAAAGGGATGGTGGCAGGATTCGAACCCCATTCTGTGGGTGCCTAGAAATAATGCCAGTGGAGCCAAGTCCAGTTCTTTGGGTCTAGCTCCTGATAAAAGATAAATTTATAGATATGTCTATATCTATAGTTTATATATATTTTTGCCAAGTTCCTCAAGACCAGAAGTCTTCGGAGCCCCTAGGAAGGCAAAGATCATTCTTAATTCCATACACTCAGTCATTCTCAGAGCTGTGACCCAAACAATAGCTCCAGGGACCAGCTTGAGAATCATAGTGGGAACAGAAGGGGTGGTGGGCAAGGAGTTGGGCCCCTCCTTGGGTTTGGTGTCCCCCCCCTTTCCCAGCCACTGCTACAGGTAAAGCTCTCTTCAGTGCCTCCTGTGTGGTCCGAGTCTCTAGGGGGTGTGGGGACTTCTTTCTGCCACCTGTCCTCAGTCTTCCTTCTCAAGGGTGGATGAGTTGGCTTGGGGGTCAGCAAGCTGAGCAGTTGTCTGACTTCATAAAACCCCCTGATTTTTTTTTGGGGGGGTGACCCTGGGCAGGGGAATTGCCACAAATGTCATCAGAAAACTCCCACTGAAGGAGGCGCAAGGTCAGCTGAACTGTGCGGGTGTGTGTGTCCTGGGACAGGCATGACTGTGACTGGTGGCCTCGCACTGCCTCGCACTGCGGGGACTTTAAATGTGGACAGAGTGGGTGAGTTGCATGCAGACCTCGGCTTGGGCACGCAATGGGCACACAAGTGTGTGTGAGAGACTGTGTGTACCCGTGCATGCACTCGCAGTCACCTTGTGGAGGGGAACAGTGTACAAGGTAAGGGTTCTAGAGTTCACCTGAGTGAGGTTGGGGCACGAGCTTTTCTTCCCTGAGTTGGGGAGATTACATCTGGTCTGAGTCACCATTCCCTAGAGGAAGTTAATTAATACCTCAATATTTACCAAGTGTCTGCTGGGATGGAGGCTCTGAGCAGGGCACGGATCACTGGGGACCTGGTGATACCAGCCCTACATCAGAGCCCTTACGCATTGTAAGCACACGGGAAGCTGCATACACCAGACTTAGGGGTGTCTAGAGAGGTGCCTGGCCAGCGATAGGACTCACCCTTGGGGCGCTTAGGGTGGCTGAAGGAAAGAGTGCCCAGGCAAAGGCACCTTAGAGACAGTATGCTAGGAGGCAGGAGGAAGGTTTTGATTTCTTCAGTTTGTCCTCTCAGCTTTCAGAACTGTGATCTGGAGACCATGGAAGTCCATGGAAGAACAAGATAGAGCTTTGCCCTGCAGGTAGAGAAAGTAGATGGTGTCTCACAGAGCCGACAGGGGAGGCCCAGAAGCTCCCATGCTAACACTAAGACCTTAGACCAAGGAGGTTGAGGGACTTTCCGGTATAGATTGGGAAAGGGGTCCAGTGAGGACCTGGTATACAGTTGGTGCTCACTAAACATCCGTAGGCTAAGTAAATCAATGAATGTTATGTGCAGAAGGAATGACGACCAAGGCAAAGCACCCCTTCTCCCCATTTCCACATGGGTAAACTGAGGTCCAGGGAGCGGGGCTGTATGTTCTGGGGATTGGCCCAGATGCCCCTTCAACACCAGCCTCTTTCCCTGTGCTCCAGCCTCTGGTAATGCGGGGAGGAGGGAGGCAGATGTTTTTCTCAGCAACCTTCTCTAGTTTGATATGCAGCCTCCTCCATGGGGTCAGAGACCCTGGGCCTCATGTGGCAGCAGGGCAAGGCAGTGCAGGAGTTACAGCTGGGGCCTGTCTGAATCCAAGAGGTTTGTGATTCCCAGATTCAGGAGATCAGAGCTGTTCTCCAGGAAGGTTACTGTGTAACCTCAAGTGCTGGGGAGCAAGGCTGGAGTCCTGCAGCCCTGGCAGCAGCCATTTTCACCCCTAAAGGACTGCACCCAGCAGTGTCTGTCTGCCTCACATGGTCCTAGCCAGGGGCAAAGCACCTAGCAAGACCCGGAGCCCAGCTTCAGGAACTTCATGGACCTGCCAGGCAGTAAGAAAGACTGGCATTTCTTCAGTTTTGAACAGCTTGTTCTCTCGTTCGCCAGGTCAAGGCTGAACCAAGCACCGGTCTTTAAGGAAGGCTCCTTATACTCCATATCCCATGGAGGAGGCAAGGGGCACAGAGAGTAGGTGCCCTTCTCGAGGTCATACAGCCAGGAGGAGATGTGGTGGGGATCTGGAGGAGATGGGCACCGTTCCATGGGCGGGTGAAGGGGATACAGTCCCCCACTCTCACTCATGGTCCTCCAGGTGGACAGAATGTTATCTGTTGTATCTTGGGTTTCTGAGTCCTTGGGCAAGCCGGGTGTGCATTTGTTTATCCATTAACTCATTCATTCAGGCTGCAGGCTGGGCTATGGTACAGGCTCCACTAGGCTGTAGGAAGAATACGCAGCAGATCTCACTGCCTGAAGGCCGATTTGAAGTATCCTTTTCACCCCCCTCCCCCCCAGCCATCTGATTGATTGGTAATGTCTGCCTGGAGCTCTAGGTGAGAAGGGATTTGGTATATGCCTCACTTGATTAGTGATGTCTGCCAAGGGCTCAGCTGGAGCCTTCAAGACCAGTGTGCTAGGCAGTTTGGACACCTGGGTGTTCCAACAGATTGAGGTGGGGGTTGTGGGTCCAGCATCAAATGGCAGGAAAGTGCTTTGAGAAGCCGGGGGAGGGGAGGACAGAGCTGGGGAAGAATTATGTGCAGTTTTTCTTCTCTTCTTTCCCAGGGTCCTGCTGGACACTGTACTCTGTGTAGGCCAGGGTTAACTCTAGTTTGCCTGGGCTGGAAGAGTGGGTGGGTGAGTGACGGCGGCTAAACCTTCCTGATTGGGAGGTTTTTTTTAGAGCTCAGTACAGACTTTTTCCTGCATAGCTCTGCTGGGAGTTTCTAAGCTCTTAGAACAGAATCTGGAATTTTATTTGTATTTGGGTAGGGGAGGCTGCCCCCACAGAAGTAATTAAGTAATAACCCCAGACCCTATGTGCCAGGGTTGTGTTTGGCAGGAGCTACTTTTCAGTGATTCTCACGACAGTTGGACCAAGTGGGCAGTGCTGCTGCAGGTCCATTTGAGAGCCAAGTAGATTGAGGCCCAAGGAAGCAGAGCTCCAAGCTGGTGGCACAAGCCTGCCATCCCAACACTTGAGAGGGGAAGACAAGAGGATTCTGAAGTTCACGATCAGTCTGGGCTGCAGGGTGATTTCAAGGCCAGCATCAGAAAACAAAACCAAATCAAACAAAAAGACCCAAAGTGGTACTGGGTAGGGCGGCTCCTGCAGTAAATCCTGGTGCCTTGGGAGGCTGAGAGGAAGGATCTTGAATTTGAGGCTGGCCTGCGCTACATAACAAGTACCAGGTCAGCTGGGGTGACACAGCAGGACCTTAGATCAAAAGTCAGGAATGGGCCAGGAAGTGGTGGCATGTGGTGCACACCTTGAATCTCAGCACTCCAGAGGCAGAGGCAGGTGGATCTCTGAGTTCGGGTCAGCCTGATCTACAGAGTGAGTTCTAGGACAGCCAGGCTACACAGAGGAACCCGGTCTCAAAAAACAAAACAAAAAAACAAAAACAAAACAAACCAGCAGGAACAGGGCCGGGTAAATAGATGATGGGTGGACACAGATGGTGGACATAGATGAGTGGACATCTACCTTGACAGGACTTTTTGAGTAAAGGTACTTGATGATCCGAGATCAATCCAGAGCTCACACACAGGCAGAAGGAGCGAACGGTGCACAGAGTTGTTCTCTGACTTCCGCATGTGCACTGTGGCACACGTGCCCAGACAACTTCTGCCTGAGCTGGGGAGAGGTGGCCGTCTCTCACCCCTCACCTGCCTCCCTTCTGCCTTGGTGTGGCTTACACTGGTTGGTTCTTTCCTGTACTTTAAATGCCTACTGTTTACTGGGCTCTTGCTCAGCTCACAGAGCCAGAGGATTTCTGCTGTCAGGAACTTTCCTTACATTTCATATGAAACAAACGAGGAGTCCACAAACGGAGAAATGAACTGGAGGGCGCTGAGTGTGGTGGTCAGTGCCTGTGAACTGGGCTTGGGGAGCCGGGGAGGGCAAAGGAGGCCAGCTTGGCTTACGCAGCTAGAGCAGGACTGCCTTGAAGAATGCAGGAAGCAAGGGGGGCAGGAGGGAAGGACAGTGCCCATCCTCCCAGGCCACCAGGCAGAGGGTCAGGTCTCCTTCATGGGTGGGTAGTAACCCTACCTCTCACTTTTCAGGACCTGAAGCTGAGGCTGCTCCTCTCTCCCTCCCTTCTGCTCCCCCAGACTGGTGAATTTTTATTCTGGTTCCATAAAACAAAGAGGAGTTTCTGTTTTGAGAGCATTTCCTAAGAACCCATTTCTCGTGTGTGTGTGTGTGTGTGTGCGTGCGCACCTGTGTACACATGTGTGTGCATGTGTCTGCATGTATGAGGTGTGCATGTGTGTATGTATGTAGGTGTGTGTCTTTACAGCTCTGCATGTATGAGGAAGTGTGCATGTGTCTGTGCATGCACACGTGTGTGTTCACACCTCTGCATGTATGAGGAAAGTGTGCAAGGGAGCACGGTGACAGTGTTTCTAGCACCTTTGTCCTCAATTCATCTTCCAAACTCCTTTCTATTCTCAGTGAAAAACCAAAAAAAAAAAAAAAAAACCTGATGGTGCAGGCGGGGGATCCCAGCTACGCCAGAGCTGAGGCAGGAGGATCGTAAGTGCAAGGCCAGCCTGAGCTGCACAGAGAATTTAAGGCAAGTGTGGGGAACTTAGTAAGACCCTGTTTTAAAAAAATAAGGCGGGGGGGATATAGCTCTATAACAATGCTAGCGTGTGCCAAGCCCTAAATTCAATCCACACTGCTGAAAAAACAGAACAAAGCAAAACCAGAAAGGAGCTGGGGGTGTGGCTCAGTTGGTAGAATGCTTGCCCAGCACCTCAGAAACCAGGCATTGTGGCACACACCTGTAATCCTAGCACTTAGGAGATGCAGACAAGAGGATCTGGAGTTCAAAGCCAGCCTTGGCTGCATAACACTTTTGATTACCAAGCCAGCATGGGCTATCTGGTCTTGTCTCAAAACAAATAAAACAGAGAAAATCATAACAAAATGAAGAAACCAAAACTAAGGACCCTCTGTTTTCAGTTCTGGTCCTGGTACTGGGAGAGGGAACCAAGAGCCCCGAATGCACGTCCTCATTGAGCTCCCTGGCTCTGTGGGATTCAGTACTGTTGCCGTGCAGATGGGGCACAGAGACAGGAATTGGTTTAGGCTGTTCACCCTCCCTCTAGCCAGTGGTGGAGTAGGCGAGAAGTCAGGTTCTGCTGTCGTCTCCTGGTTTCTGTCCCTGGTCCCTCCTCTCAGGTGTGCTTCTCAAAGCTGCAGTTCTGCCCCAGGAAGACTGTAAAAGAGGGGACCTTACCTGTGACCTCAGAGACCTGACCTGTGACCTCAGAGGGCCCGAGAAGCAGGGAAGAGAAAGGAGACACGGATAGATGGGCCTGCAGAATCCAAGGCTTCTTTCCCTAGACCTGACCAGGGTGTAGCCTTGAGCCTGCTGTGGTGACTCTAGTGTCTTCCTCTTAGCTTATTCAGGGAGGGATCCCTGCACGTCACCAAGCTCTACATGTGAGTAGTTCATGGAATCCCTCAGGGACCTGGCTGAGTATTTTACTGTCATACCCATTTCACAGGTAGGGTGGCTATGACTCCAGAAGAGACCCTTCTTAATCCTGACCCTAGGGAGGCTCTTGCTGAGTGTAGGTGGCCTCTGGGACCCTGAGAGCTGGGGCTTGAGTGTGGTATGAGGGTGGCCCTCTCTCATCTCTGTTTCATCTCCTCAACCTGATTCCTTTGCATCCAGTGCCCTGCCTTGTGACTGTCCCTCTAGGGGCAGCTGCAACGGTCCAGCCTGGAGCCTCGGGGCCCCCTGTGCTTCTTTGCAGGGCCTTCCTTCAGTTCCCAGCTTTCCAGCCTGCCTCCTTCGTAGGAAGGTGGGGATGACTTTAAAAAGGGCACTTGTGACTCAGGCTGTGTTCTGCAGCAGCAACAATGACCTGGATGGCAGAGAGTTCTGAAACATGTGTTTTCATTTCAGCCACGTCTAATGTAGGCCAGACCAGTGTCCTCCAGGCTGTGACGTCCTCAGGCCCAGCAATCCCGCCATCCAAGGTTTAGCTGTAGAGCAGTGTGTGCGTGCATGTGTGTGTGTGCGCGCGCACATGCGTGTGTGTGTGTGTGTGTGTGCGTGCGTGTGTGTACATGTGTTTGGGTAGATAATGGAGTCAGGATAGTTTTCTGTTAAGTTTTATTTTATCATTTATTATGTGTCTGTGTGAGTGTAGAGGCCAGTAGAGGGCATTGGATCCTCTGGAGTTACCGGCAGTTGTGAATGCTGAGAACTGAATGGGTGCTAAAAACTGAACTTGGGTCTTCTCAAGAGGAGCAAGTGCCCTTTCCCTGAGCCATCTCTTCAACTGTTTTTTTTTTGTTGTTGTTGTTGTTTGTTTAAATATATTTTTTGTTAATTCTTTGAGAATTTCATACATGTGTATGATGTATTTTTATCATTTTTTCATATTTTATCATATTCATACTACCCCAACTTCATGTCTGCTTCTAAAAAATAATGAATATAATCCACTAAGTTCAATTTGTGCTGTCCATATACGCATGGGTGTAAGATCATCCAGGGGCATGTCTGAACTACCAGAAGCCACACCCATAAAGAAAACTCTCCATCCCCAACATCAACCAACAGTTAAAAACAAATCCTCTGCTGCAGGTGCAGTGGTGAGTGTCCCCATGCTAACGGCAGGTGCAGTGGAGAGTGTCCCCATGCTAAAGGACTTGGTTTTTGTGCAGGTCTTGTTCCGACAACCAAAGCTATTGGGAGTTCCTGAGTGCAGTCGCCCTACCATGTTCAGAAGACCTCCCCACCCCCTGGGTCTTCCATTCTCTTCGGCAATGTTTCCTGAGGGTGTGTGTGTGTGTGTGTGTGTGTGTGTGTGTGTGTGATATTTACTATGTGACTGTAGGATTTTGTTTTTGTTTTACTGCTTTTTTTTCTTTACTAGCCTAGACATTCTCTGAAGTCAAGGCCATAAATCTCCGTGCTTGCAGCTTCCTTAGTCCATGACAAAGAATAGATAGCCAATTAGCGCCTGCTCCACAAAGTTGTCTGGGTGACAGGTTTGGGATGAACAACTGTTTTGACTTTGCATACATGAAATGTATACAAAAATTTATTTTAGCATTAGTTGAGCATTGAAGTTCCTCTTTAATTAAACCAAATTAAATACCTTAAAAATGTGTGTGTGCCTATGTGCATGTTTGCCCATGTGCTTGTGTGCCATGTGCTTGTGTGCCCATGTGTGTGAGCCCATGTGTGTGCCCATGTGTGTGCCCATGTGTGCCCACGTGTGTGCCCATGTGTGTGTACCCATGTGTGTGCCCATGTGTGTGTGCCCATGTGTGTGTGCCCATGTCTGTGTGCCCATGTGTGTGCTGGGTGCAGAGGTCAGAGGACAGCCTCAGATGTCATCCTCAGGACCACTGTCTACCCCCTTTGAGACAGAGTCTCTGGCCTAGAGATCATTAGTTGGGCTAGACTGACAGGCCAGTGAGCCCCCAGGATCCTCCTGTCTCTGTCTCTCTGGTGCTGGGATTGTAAGTACAGAACCATAGCTGCCATTTTAACACAAGTCCTGGAGTTAAACCAGGGCTTTGTGTTTGTAAGGCAAGCACATTATTGACCATCCCCCTAGCTCTCTGAGACAGTTCTCCCAGGATGGCCTCCATCTTCCAATTGGTGGGTATTATAGGCATTGAGTCACTATAGATGGCTTGTCTTGGGGTGGAACCCAGGTCTTCACATGCTAGACCAACATTTTACTCTCTCTCTCTCTCTCTCTCTCTCTCTCTCTCTCTCTCTCTCTCTCTCACACACACACACACACACACACACACACATCAGCATCTCGCAATGTAGTCTTAACTGGTCTAGAACTCACTGCATAGAATAGGTTGGTTCAAGCTCACAGAGATCTGTCTGTCTCTCTCTCTCCCAAGTTCTAGGACTATAGCTGTGCCTCCATGTCTGAGTAATTTTGAGTGTTCAAATAGGGTTTCCATGTGTAGCTCAGGCTGGTTTCCAGCATGCAGTGACCCTCTTGCCACAGCCTTCCAAGTGTTAGAATTACAGGCATGTACTACCATACCTGGTTGGCTTTCTCTCTCTCTGTGTTTTTGTTTTTTGAGATAGGGTTTCTCTGTGTACCCTTGGCCATCTTGGAACTCTCTCTGTAGACCAGGCTGGCCTTGAACTCAGAGACCTGCCTCTGCCTCCTGAGTGCTGGGATTAAAGGCATACGCCACTTCTCCTGGCCTAGAACATGGTTTTTATCAACAGGCACCATTTTGGTTGATTTATTTATTGGTTCTTCAGTGAATGAAGGGATGGGCGAGCCATTGGTCAGGTATTTGCTGAGGTATCCCCTCTATTCCAGAATCCTCAGGACACGAAAGAAAGAGAAAAGATGGTGCCTCATGACTCAGCCGAGGCTTTTCCAAGGCACCAAAATCCGGGTTGGCAACTGTGTGTGCCCAGCATAGTTTCTGCCCTGTGACACCATGCACAGAGTGCCATTTATTCTAAGACGTGAGCTCCCTAACGTCTAGCATCTGAAAACAAAATGTTTTCCTCTCAGTGACACCTTGGATTTGAGAAAGGCTGACATGTCCCTCCTGGGACAGTTAGCATTAGCAAGGCAGCCATGTCCTATGACATGGCTCTGTCGCTGCCCCTTTAGGAACAAGTTCTGTTTCAGGCTCTTAAGGAAGCCCACTCAGAAGGGAAGGGCAGATCTTGCTGAGATCTGATTATTTACTGGGTGGGGCACCCATGCTCACTCTCAAACCAAGTATTGATATCATCATCATTCATACCCATTTTAAAGACAAGGAGAATAACCTTCAATAAGTCCCTCATGGGAGGCGCTTGCATTCCAAACCAGGGTTACCCTGCTCCACAGTCCATACCCCACAAATCCATGCTGCCTCCCCTGACAGGTGCGGTATTAGCTCGTTTCTCAGACAAGACTGAAATGCACAAAGCCACCCTGTTCTGTTTCTGACACTGTCAGGAAGGGCCAGGGCTAGGGTTGTCTGGGTGCCTCACAGATGGACTGGCATGGAGGCTCTTATTGCAAGCCCAGCCACCTTGGGTTCTGGTTGAGTACACTCCCCCTGTGAATTCTGGGCCAGATAGCTTCTGATGCTTACAGAGCTAACCCATAAGGTAGCTGATCAAACTCATTGTACCAGCCTTGCACACACCAGGGGATGGGACTGGGAAGGGGTATAATCCTTGTTGTAAACACTTTGGTGACCGGGTAGATGGATCTTTCAGTGAGGTGCTGAGCCAGTATCATGGCCCTGGTACAAGTTCAGAACCCCGGCATCCATGGGAAGGGCAGGCATAATCACACGTGTAACCCCAGTGGAGGAAGGGCCCAGACAGGTAGGCCCCTAGGGTTCCCAGCCAGTCAAGCTTAAATTGATGAGCTCCAGATTCAAGGAGAGAACATCTTGATATATAAAGTGGACAGTGGTTGGAAAATTCCTTACACTATCTTCTGCCTCCAGTCCTAGTGTGCACATGTATGTTTGTGCACTTCCACATAAGCGTGCGCATGCACGTGCACACACACACACACGTGCACACACAGACTTGTATGCATGTTTTCATGGGGCACCTTGTGCAGCTCCTGCTGGGCAACCACAGCTGTGAGCTCATGGGGGCGACACCCATGTCCAGAAGAGAGCATTTCCCAGCTCTCCTCCCTGCCCTCTGACTCTGACAATCGAGCCATTCTTTCTTCTACAGCAGTCCCTGAGTCTTGGAAGGGATGAAATAGATGCCCCATTTCTTAGATCTTGGAGAGGGTGATTTGGGCATCCTGTTTAGAACTGAGTACTTGAAATCACTCATGCTCAGCATTTTGACCAGTTCCAAGGCTCTGCCTTAATCACCACCCTCTGCAAGCGGATGCTTCTCCATCCAAGGCTGAGGGGCAGCAAAGATGCATGGATGCAAACAGTAATATTCAGAAGGTGGCTTGAGACTATGTTCATTTAGCAAAACAACAGGTATAGGTTTCCCCCAGGGCCTTTGCGTGCCCCAGTCGTGGGCTTTTTGACCTTATTTACAGTACCGGGCGTGGGTTCTCTCCTGTGTAGCAGGCCTCAAATCCCTATCAGAAAGCAGTTCGTGGCCATAAAGGTTATGCCCGTTTTGAACCAAGGGGCACATCTTGCCTGACAGGTTGGTGCTGTGGTTCTCAGGGTTCAATCAAGCTAAAACTGCTGATGACATTTCTCCCCCAGAAGCCTACATTAACACCTTTGGGTACTGACCTTGAACCTCTGCCTCTGCAGGCTGAGTAGTTGGGATTAGAAGAAGCCTATGTTGCCAGACTGGACAAGATTTTGACACCTTCAAGTAGCTGTGAACACTTTCATTCAAAGTCAGTGAAGCTGCTCCAATCTGGTCCCTGTTACTGTATCACATACTGGAATGGTTTGAATAAAAACAGCTCCCATAGGCCCGTGGGGAGCAGCACTATCAGGAGGTGTGGCCTTGTTGGAGGCAGTGTGTTACTAGGGGGAGCTTCGTTGTCTCAGATGTTCAAGCCTGGCCAGTGTGTCTCAGTCTCTTCCTGCTGCCTGAGGATCCAGATGTGGAACTCTTGGTTCCTTTTCCAGCACCATGTCTGCCTGCACACTGCCATGTCTCCTGCCTTGATGACAATGGACTAAACCTCTGAAACTATAAGTCAGCCCCAATTAAATGTTTTCCTTTATAAGAATTGCTGTGGCCATGGTATCTCTTCACAGCAATAGAAACCCTAAGACACATATAATATAAAGGGCTGAAAATCAGGCTGCATTTATTTGAAGAGAAAAGTCTAACTCTTCCTGGATCTGTTTCCACTGGTGGCTTTGGGCTCTTGTGAAGATCTAGGCCCCTGTTACAATGAACATGAGTAGATTCCGTATACAGGCTCCAAAAGGAAACCCCAAGTGAACCTTTTGGGGGTGAGTGAATGAGGGCGAGTTTGGAGTTTATTTGCTTTTTGCCCTCTCTTCTTTGTTGAGAAAATGTGCAAATGTGCCTTCCTGCCTTCCTTCCTGCCTGCCTTGCTTTCTTCCCTTCCCTTCCCTTCCCTTCCCTTCCCTTCCCTTCCCTTCCCTTCCCTTCCCTTCCCTTCCCTTCCCTTCCCTTCCCTTCCCTCCCTCCCTCCCTCCCCCTTCCTTCCTTCCTTCCTTCCTTCCTTCCTTCCTTCCTTCCTTCCTTCCTTCCTTTCCTTCTTTCTTTCTTCCTTTCTTTCATTTTGAGGCAGGGTTTCTCTGTGTAGCCCTGGCTGCCCTGGGACTCACCTTGTAGATGAGGCTGGCCTAGAACTCTCTGAGATCCGCCTGTCTCTGCCTCCCAAGTGCTGGGATTAAAGGTATGTGCCACTACCACCTGGCACATTTATTTCTTATGTTTATAGGTCTTTTGTTTGCATATCTGTCTGCCTGTGCATCATTTACATGCACGTAGAGACCAGAAAAGGATATCAGATACCTTGAGACTAGAGTTCAGATAGTTGTGGGAACTGGGAATAGAACTCAGGTCCTCTGGGTTCTTAGCCACTGAGCCATCTTCTCAGCCTGAAATTTTGCATTTTAGAATTGATCTAGGGAATACTGAGCCTTCTTGGTCAGGAGGAATGGCTCAGGAACAAAGCCATCCCCTGGTTCCTATGCATCCAGATCTTTCCCTGGTCTCTGTGGAGATCAAATCCACTGTCACAGTTCGGTGACTGAGGACTCCTGATTGAATCCCAGCCCTGCCAGCATCGGTGGAATCAATAGTCCACACCTGAACGAACAAGAAGGTCCCCTTCCCTGTCCATAGCCACATCTAGGGCTCCCCCATTTTCTACAGAATGAGTCAGATTACAGAAGTTTTGTGTGTGTGTGTGTGTGTGTGTGTGTGTGTGTGTGTGAGAGAGAGAGAGAGAGAGAGAGAGAGAGAGAGAGAGAGAGAGAGAGAGAGGAGAGGGAAAGGGGGGAATTTTGGGAAGGACCCACCATGAGACCCACCATACAGGCTAGAGAAAGAGGAAGGGAGAGGGAGGAGCTGTCTGCCTTCAGTTGTCTCTGGCCCTAGCCACCTCCCATTTCTTTCTTTTTCTTTTTTTGTTGTTTTGAAACTGTAGTTTTGGAGTCTGTCTTGGAATTAGCTCTTGTAGACCAGGCTGGCCTGGAACTCACAGAGATCCACCTACCTCTGCCTCCCGGGTGCTGGGATTAAAGGTGTGCGCCACCACCATCCAGCCTGCTGCTTCCCGTTTCTTGGCCTCTCAGCATCCATGTCATGTCTAGAGTCACAGCTAGTGTGTCCTGGGTACCCCAGCTCCTTCTCCCCTCTGCATTTGCCAAGCACAGAAGACTTCAGGGGAGTGCTCGGTCTGGTGGGGGAGGCAGTTAAGAGCAAGCTGCCTTTGTCATCCCCATCCAGGAGGACGCAATCTTCCTGAGGGATACATGTGTCAGGAAGCCAGTCACCCGGTTCCCACTTCTTCCTAATGTCCCCCGCCAGTGCTGCCTCCTCCAAGAAGCCTCCCCAACGTCCCCACTAGAACCGTATCCTGCTGTGCTCCGGTGGCTGACCAGTGCCGTTCCAAACACTCCCGGGGCTGGCTCTGCACTGGCATCTGTCCACCCTTGCAGATGTTGTCCCCTCAGTGGTCGGTGATGGGGCAATGTTTTCGGAGTGCCTACTTTATTGGTAAGAAGACTTGAGTCTTGGCCTGGACCTGCTTTTGTGTTTTTGGGGGGCAGCAGCTTTACCTCCTTTGGGTCTCTCCATAACTGGAAAGACAGCGAAGCCTGTTCCCGAACCCCAGATCTAGAGTTCTGCATGGGCTCAACCTATACAAACCCATTTCCTTGTTGACTACACAATGACATGCTATTTTATTTCATAATGTATGTTAACGTGAATTTGGGTGCACATGCCATGATGTGAAGGGCCAAGAGCAACGTTCAGAATTTGGCCTTCTCCAGCCACTGTAGGTTCTGGGGACTGAACTCAGATCGTTAGGCTCCTGTTGCAAGCCTTCATCCACTAAACCATCTTGTTGGCCCTTCCCACTGTACGTGTGTGTATGTATGTATGTGTGTGTGTATATGGTACGGGTATCCATGTTGGAATGTGGGTGGCTGCATACGTGTGTGCGTATGTGTTCATGTGCATGTGGAGGTTCAATGCTGACATTAGAAGTCTTCTTTGGTCACTGTCCAGCTTATTCATTTCAGAAGGGTCTCATGTGAACATGGTGCCCAAGGACTGGCTCATTCTAGCAGCCAACTTGCTCTAAGGACCCTTGTCTCTGTCACGCCCACCTGGCATTTACATGGACAGGAAGGATCTGAATGCCAGCACAGCAAGTGCTTTGACCCTAGCCTTCTCTTCATCCTCCTGACGAATGACTCTTGGCACCTAAGCTAAACCAGTGCCTGCCCTTCCTAGACCCTCTCCCACCGAACAGCTACTTCCTCACTGAATATGAGGGCAAAAGGAACACCCATTTCCCACCAGACTCCACCAAAGCCACCAAGTCCACACCGTAAGGGAAGCTGAAGCCCAGAGAGGGAAAGGAACTTGCTGGGGGCCACACAGTGTGGGCCTGCAGGCCCCCAGTCCCCCTAAGTCTCGAAGAGGCATTCAGCACTTCCCTTTCAGGGGCAATCTGCTGCTCAGGCCCCAGGGCCTCAGGACTGACTCATCCAGCTGTGCTCCTCCTCTCTTTAGGAGACAGCTGTCCTGGCTGATGTGCTGCCGAGCGTTCTGAAGGTCCCCAAGATGGCCTGGTGATGAGTCAGGATTCGCAGCGAGTCGCAAGCCGCAGAAACCCAAGCATGATGGCGTAAAGAGGAGACACAAAGCCTCGCAGGAGGCCGGCGGAGCTGGGCGGCCTCTCCAGATGCCTTTCTGGCTTCTCTAGCACGTGGCTCTCACACTGGCACAAAGTGGCTACTTCACCTCCACCAGACCAAAAAAACTGTGTGTGTGTGTGTCTGTCTGTCTCCGGGGGGTGGGGGAGGGACACAGCTTTCTAGGCAAGTTAATTTTTTGTTGTTTTTTGGTCGTTTGTTTTGCTTTTGAAGACATGGTTTCACTATGTAGCCCTGGCTGTCCTGGAACTTGTTCTGTAGACCAGGCTGGCCTTGATCTCATAGAATTCTACCTGCCTTTGTCTCCCAAATGGAGGAATTAAAGGCATGTACCATTACCACCCAGTGAGGCAAGTCTTTTTTTTTAAATCAGAAAGATATTTGATTGGCCATTCACAACAGTGATGTCATCTCATAGTCAGAATTTCATCCTGAGGTCTGGCTAGCTGCAAAGAAATCTGGGAGGTGAATGTTTTTATCTGGGCACATTATCTGGGGAAGGGAGTTGGGGATGGAATGACAACCCAGTGACAGGCCGGGTTTTCTACCTGTGTCATTGGTCTTAGCTGGCTGCCTTGGGGTCTTCTAGCTGAGATGTAACGTGGGAGGACCCTGGTCAGTGCCAGGCCCTTTGCCAGCACCTGGGATACACAGGGGGCTCAGTATCTGTGGGACTTGGGAGGTGTCTCCAAGTCCTAGCATCTCCCAGGTACTTACCAGAAACCACAGGACTTCTGGTGGCTTATCCAGGACTCTCAGCAGTAGCTGGGTTTGGGTGACCGTGCTGACTAGTTCCTCCTTCAGGGTTACCAGCCTCTTTCTGTCTCACAGGGATTCATAGATGCACACGGCTTCGTCCCTCCATGCATCCCCAGTCCCTTGTCGCCTCTGCAGAGATGCTGATTGTGCCTCGCCGAGGACCTGGTTGCTCTCCAGTGCCCTGTGCCTCCTGTCCATGTCCTGGCTGCTCATAGTCTGCCTGGCAGCCCCAAGGGATAGTTGGTCCAACCCACAGTCAACAGGCAAACAGTCTGCATCATTTACCCATGGACCCAGAGATTTCAAGTGGCAGATGTGGGACTTGAACCTTTGCTCGCCCATTTCCATAATAACGACCACTGCGCAGGCCAGTGGATACTGCTTTTCCTTTACAGGTTAGTGGTCACTCACTCACTGGGCTAATGGCTGTGTTGAAACCTGGAGAACTCGGAGGCACAGAGGCAGACTGGCTGAGGAGAGGGCAGGAGTTGGTAGCCAGTGTCGGGTGGCACACGGCATCTTTAGCAGGCAGAAGACTGCAGTCTGGCTCAGCCCTGAGGGCATTGGTGATACTGCCTGGACCCCCAAGGTCCCTGATTCCTCTAGTGCTTGAAGCTCTCCTGTCCTGGTATGGGCACTGTCAAAGCAGTCTGGACCCCTTGCTTGTTCTTCTGTGAAACAGAGAGCTTGGCCAACACTCTTTGTGGTCAGCTCTGTCACAGTGACTCAAAACACCTTGAGAGTGACCCCTGAGGTCAACTGCCTGCCGCTGGCAAGGGGTCCACATCTGTGAAGTGCTGTGGAAAAAAGAACATCCGTGGGCTGGGGGCTGCAGTGGACTCAGGGAGGGGCTGGGGAGGAGGCAACACCTGACTGACAGGTGGGCAATGAGGATGCCCTGAGCTGGGAGGGAGCCACCCCCTCTGCTGACTTCAGGGGATGCACTTCTCTGACTAATTGGATTTAGGTGCAGGGGGCTGGGGACAGGATGGGCGAGGGGGATGTTCCCCCCTTTTAGATTGACTTTATTTCTGTCTTGTTTTGAGACAGAGTCTCACCAAATAATTCTGCCTGGAAGTCACTAGGTATACCAGGCTGCTGTCAAACTTGAAAGACCTGCCTTCCTTTACCTCCAGAGTTCTGGGAATTAAAAGAGTGTACGGCATGCCTGCGGGGGAGGGTGCATGTGTGTATGTGTTCATGTACGTGAATGTATGTATTGCAGAGGCACATGCGTCCTTGTGCATGTGAGAGTCAGAGGTTCATATCAGGGATATTCCTCAATTTCTTGCCTCCTTTAATATTTTTCTTTTTGAGACAGGGTTTCACTGTGTAGCCTTGGCTGTCCTGGAACTAGCTCTTGTAGACTAGGCTGGCCTCGAACTCTCAGAGACCCGCCTGCCTCTGCCTCCCGAGTGCTGGGATTAAAGACATGTGCTACCACCACCAGTTTATTCTTTAATTTTTAATTTAAAAACCTTTATTTTTATTTCTATTAGCGTTTATAAACGATGCGTGTGTGAACATGGCTCCCACGTGTCAGGGACCTGCTCTCACTACTTTACCTGCTGAGCTGTGCTGCTGCTCAAGCCCATGCTCTGAGACAGGGCCTCTCACTGAAGTCGGAGCACATCCATTTATCCTGGCAGGCTGCCCAGTGAGTCCAGGGATCCACCTGTCTCCACCCTGCCTGTGCTGGGGTTACAGACCCCCCCAGCATGCTCAGCTTGTCTGTGGGGCTGGAGTCCATCTCAGGCCCTCATATTTCCAGGTCCAGCTAGCGTCTTCTAGGGTGGGGAAACAGACCAATCCTTACAGGAACCCCTGCCATTCCTTCACTCCTTAGGCATGCTGATGGTCCGGGCACTGTCTGTGGAGCGGGAAGCAGGAAGACAGTCCTGCTGTCTCGAAGTCTAACCTGGAGATGAGTGACAAGAAGTGGAGGAAGCCATTGGCCACCCCGCAGTAGGTGTGGCAAGTGAAGGACAGGCTCCTAGAATCAGGGGTGCTGCCCATAGCTGCTCCTGCCTGGGCATCAGAGTGTGGAATGTGAGGGGTTTCCACCTCCCCAGCGGAGAGTGACAGCGTGGTCCCAAGAGAATGACACTGACCGGTCCATAATGAACTAATCAGCAACCTCTATTGAGTGCCTACTGGGTGTCCTGGGCTAGGGCTACAGAGGCGGAATCCAGCTGAGGACTTTTGTCCTCTGTGTGGCCCACATCCAGTGCCATAGGAAAAGGAGGGGAGGTGTCAGGGAGTCATCAGGGGAGCAGTGAAAATAAGCAGGACTGTGGGGTACCGGAGCCCCGAGGGCTCTCTATACTGTGCACCAGGACTTTCTGCGGTAGAGGATTTAAGCTGAGGCCCCAAAGAGAAGGATCTACAGATGTGCAGAGACCCCGGCTGGGGCAGGAATGAGTTCAGAGAGTGGCCCCAGGATAGCAGTAGGCTCTGAGTTAGCAGCCACGGCTCAGGAAGGCTGAGGGTCGCTAGCATTGTTCATTCCTACTGTAAAATAAACTACTACAGCAGCTTAAACAGATGGAGATCTTGTCTTAGTCAACAGTGAGCCCGGAGTGGGTGCTCAGAGCTAAGGATGGCTTGTTGGTGTTGCCAGGTGTGTTGGCTCTGTCTTCCCTTCTCAGGGTCTTCAAGTGTGGTGGCCTCACCCCTTCACATTGGCTACCTCTGGGTCTCAATGCAGTTGGTGCTCCTTTGGGTCTCATGTTCACGTCCAGGCAAAAGCAAAAGGTGGAAGGGCAAAGGTTTCACAACTTTTTCTTTGCCAGACACCACCTCTTTATTCAGAACGGGAACTGCTTCCCAGAGACTACTGATTTATCTTCCTGGCTGGAAGTGGGTTCCATGGCTACCACGGTCTCCAGAAGATACTGAAGAATCAGTTTCTAGAGCAGAGGAAGAAAGGAAAGGAGGGCTTGGGATGGCTTTGTTGGTCCACAGTGTTGGTCATGGGCTTGCAAGACCTCTTGGAGAGAAGGTTTTGGTGAAGTCAAGGGTCAGAAAGATAAGGAGCGGGGAAAGATTTGGCTATAAAAGTGGGCTTCCGCCTGACAGTGGTGGTGCACATTTAATCCCAGCACTGGGAGGCAGAGGTAGGCAGATCTCTGTGAGTTCAAAGCCAGCCTGGACTACAAGAGCTAGTTCCAGGATAGCTAGTTACACAGAGAAACCCTGTCTCAAAAAACAAAACAAATAAAACCAAACCAAACCAAACCAAATAACAACAACAAAACAAAACAAAACAAAAAAACCAAAGTGGGCTTCCTCTGGTGGGGGGACAAGGGACAGGGACAAGGGACGTGCGGGTGACTATCACAGGGTGTGACAGGGTCAGGTGCAGATTTATGCTGGAGCTCTGCTATTTAAAACCAAGAACCTGTGACATATCGCTGAGGAGGACTTGGTCCATGCGCCCCTCAGGGAGAGTCCTCAGGGCCTTCCTAGAGAAAGCCTCCCAGTCTCAGGTCATACCCAGCAATGGCCCACAGAGGTCTCCTGGGAGTATGGTACCAGGACATGAACAGGTACCCCCCTGCCTGCAAAAGTCCATTCACGTCTGCTGTATTTAGGATTTTGGTCCAAAATGCCCTGCCAGTAGGTCTGTGAGACTCTTCCGAGTCTTCTGATGGGGAGGCCAGCTGGGGTACGGAAGGCGGCCACCTGAGTATGGCTGTATCCCCGGCAGGCCTGACAACACCCACACTGTACCAGGAAGAGGCCATGTGTCCAGCCCTTGCTGGCCCACACATCTGCCTGTCTGCTTGACTGAGGCCCACATTCCTGGAGGTGAGGTGAGGGTCGTGGAGATCTTACGTTGTGAACTTTGTTTTTCCCCCCCCGATGATCACAGCCCCCAGCTGTGATCTCACTGACTTAGGACTCTGGCCATGAGCTATGTTTGCCCCCACCCTCTCCTTATTAGGCACTGTGGTCATCAGGTTGCGTGGCGTTTTGGGAAGTCTCTGTCCTTTGGGGAGACTCAGCCTCTGGAGCTGCCTCCTTGGGCCAATTTTCTCTGGTGCCTTGTGTGACTTTGGGCAAATCCCGTCTTCTCTCTGTATCAATTATTTTTATGATGCTAAAGATCCAGTCCAGGGCTTCATGCCTGCTAAATAGTCACTTACCACCGAGTTGTTCTCTCTCATTCTTGAGACAAGGTCTTGCTGTGCAGCCCAGTCTGGTTTTAATCTGTGGCTCCTCTTGCCTTGGCTTCCTGAGTTCTAGAACTATAGGCCTGTGCTCTGCTATAGTTTTGATGGTGTATGTGTGTGTGTGCATGTATGTGTTTGTGTGTGCGTGTATCTACTTTTAAGTCTGTAATGTTTTCAGGAGGAGACCATAGGAAGATGTTGTCTTTTCTCAACCTTTATTTATTATTCTAAAAATATTTTTTTTTATCATGGATTCTGCATGAATTTATGTGCATCAGGTGACTGCAGGAGCTGGTGGAGTTGAGATGAGGGTGTTAGATTCCCCTGGAACTGGAGTTTCAGGCAGCTGAGAACCATCATGTGGGAACCGAACCTCTGTACTCTAGAGAGCAGCTGAGTGCTCATAACTGCTGAGCTGTCCCGCCAGCCTCCTTCCACCTTTAAGTTTTGAGGCAGAGTCTCTCGCAGGATCTGAAGCTCATCTATTCAGAGCGGCTGCTGGCTAATGTGCTTCGGATCCTGTCTCCACCTTCCCCCAGCTGGAGTTACAAACATCAGTGTGATGGCATTTTTATATGTTTCTTTACGTTTATCGGGAGGACGAGGCCTGTGCATGTCATGGAACATGTGTGGAGGTCAGAGGACACTTATGGGACTCAGTTCACTCCTTCTACCACGTGGATTCCAGGGATCAAACTCAGGTCTTCAGGCTCGGCGACAGGGGCTTTTGCTGGCTGTACTGTCTTGCTTTGGAATCCAGACAATGAAGTACCTGGCTTTTTACATGAGGTCTGGGGATCCACACTCAGGTCCTCATGGTTGCTTGGCAGGTAACTTTACTGGCTTGCAATCGTCTCAGCCCTAGTTGGGATTCTGTGCAGCTGGCCTTCTTGAGCTGCCAGCCCCCAAACTAGGATACGGGGACATAATTAATTATGAATTCTTGGCCTTAGCTTAGTCTTGTTTCTAGCTAATTTTTTTTTTAGCTCAAATTATCCCATTTCTATGAATTTATGTGCTGCTGCCCCAGGTTTGTTTATCTCATCATGTACTATTCATTCTTCTTTCCCTCTTCTTCTGTGTCTGTCTGTCTGTCTGTCTGGATAACTGGCTCCTCTTTTCTCTCTGCCTGCCAACCTCGCCTGTCTGTCCTCTGCCCAGCTATTGGCCATTCAGCTTTTTCTTAGGCCAGTCAGGTGCCTTAGGCAGGCAGGGTGAAACAGCAACACATGTTTACATAGTTAAACAAATGCAGCCTACACAAAAGCACCACTTCTTTACAGAGCTAAGCTAATATTCTGCAACAATCCCGAGTGTCTCTCCGGGTCCCTCATGCCCACAGACAGCTTCATCTCCATCCCTGACACTTTTGGGAGGTTTTGGAACCTAGTGGAAAGAAGTCAAGGTCCCTGGGGGTGTGCCCTTGAGAGGATTATGGGATTCTTTCTCTGTTTCCTGCCTGTTATAAGGTGGATAGTATAGCTTTCCTCTAGGGGCAAAGAACCTTGGACCAAAACCTATAAAACTCTGTGGGAGGGCCAGCAAAATTCCTTAAGGGCCAGAGTTCCACCCCTGGAGCCCACAGACAGGTGGGAGGAGAGAACCAGAGAACCAAGTCTCTTCCAATGTTCATATGTGGTACCATGGCGTGTTGGCCCACACATGCAGGGGGTCTTTCTCTGTCCTGCCAGCCAGTTCCCTAACCATAACACAGAGACTTATTAGTAATTATCAAAGCTTGGCCAATAGCTTAGGTTTGTTTCTAACTAGCTCTTATAACTTAAATTAATCCATTTTCAAATTTACTTGCTGACACAAGGCTCATGGCTTGTTTCTTCATCTCCTACATGTCATGCATCTTCTGTGTCTCCTCGTGACTCTGCTATCTTCTTCCCAGCATCCTCTGTGCCTGCAAATGCTGCCTAGCTATTGGCTGTTCAGCTTTTTTGTTTGTTTGTTTGTTTGTTTTGGTACCTGGAGGGACAGCCGTGGGTGCTGGGAACCCTTATATTTTTGGTTGTGAGCCTAGCCTTTAACAGCTGAGCCATCCCTCCAGGCCCCGTTCAGCTTTTTTTTTTTTTTTTTTTTTTTTTTGATTTTCAAGACAGGGTTTCTCCATAGTTTTTGGTTCCTGTCCTGGAACTAGCTCTTGTAGACCAGGCTGGCCTCGAACTCACAGAGATCCACCTGCCTCTGCCTCCTGAGTGCTGGGATTAAAGGCGTGCGCCACCATCGCCCGGCTTCGTTCAACTTTTTATTAAACTAATCTGAGAGACACATCTTCACATTCCACAATATACACACACACTACATACCACACATACACACTATACATTACACCACACACACTACATACCACACATACACACTATACATTACACCACACACTACATCCCACAATACACACTATACATGACACCACACACACTACACTACACACACTACACAACATTATGCTCCACACTATACACCACGCACATACACACACATGCACTAGCATGCACACACCAACACACACAACATCACACACACATGCACACACACACAAAATACAGTCCCATACTATATACCACACACACATTACACCACACATATACACACTACATCCCCACATTATACACCACATGCACACACATACACATTTAGGGCTGGCAAGATGGCCCAGCACTGTTGCTTTGCCGTCAAGCCTGACTCCCCATGTTCCATCCCTGGAACCCACATGGTGGAAGAAGAGAACTCCAGAGAGTTGTCTTTTGTTCTCCATGACTTCCAGGCCGTCTGTCTAAGCCAGGTCTATCTTGGCTAGCAGAAAGATCACTTCACCTTCTGTGTAACCCCGCTAATTCCCATTGCACCCACACAGTAAGGAAGTGTGGCAGGTAGCTGCCCCCAGCAGTTGTGTATAGCAAAGACAGGGCCGTGGCTTTCCTCCTCTTTCCAGAGAGCAGCTCCTGGCCTGACACAGCAGGTGCTCCGTAAACCTGAGTGCTGCTTCTCACTTTCACTGGGGAGCAATGCTGGGAGAGGATGCCCAGTGAAACAGCCCAGAGCCCAGGCTGTGCCCGCCCCCGGAACTACAGTCCCCAGGAGTCCCTGAGGGTGCAGAGCACAGGGACCTGGGAGTTGTAGTTCAACGCTGCTGGGAATGGGCGTGGCGGGGCGCGTTTGGCTGCGGGAGCGTCACTAGGATGCGGGGCGGAGCGGCCAGGTCCTAGTCTTATTGGTCTCCTGGGGATGCTCACCACCGCGGTCCCTACTAATTGAACCTGGTGACCTGGGGATCCTGGACAACCATCGTACACTCCTGATTTGGGGCTGCGGTCCCTTTAAAGGGGCGAGGCTGGGAGTGTTCCACCCTTGACTGCTCCACCTCAGGGCGTGTCCCACGTGGCGTTTTTGAAACCCGGGTCACTCTGAGACCTTTCTTGTCTAGGTTCTACTCCCTTTCCCAACACTGCTTGCCCCCCTGTGCATCTAGCCCTTCGGGGCACAGGGGTTGAGATAGGACTGTCAGGAGGGGACCACAGAGTTCTAGTTGACCCCAATAGAATAGAGAGCCTGACTGAGGCTGAGGGTATATACCAGAGGACTGGCATCCAGGTTGGCTGGGTGAGGTCAGGAGCAGGAGGGGGAAGTGTGGAAGGCTCACGTGGATGGATGTTCTGGGGCTTTGGGGAAACCAGAAGAATCTTTCTTGCCATCTTGGAGATGACTGGGAAGAGCCAGTGAGCTGGAAGCAGACTCAGGACAAGCGAGGCTGTGTTGGAGTCCAGGTGACTGTGATGTACGGGGTCCTCCTTGACACGGAGTCAAGGGTATCTGAATCTAGCCTCGCATCGTGCTTCACAGCCTGGATTGTCATTGGGGTGGACACTTCCGGGAGCAAGGTTGCTTGGAGGACTGCCACCTGCCACCTTGGGGTTGTCTACGGAATCAGGAGGCAAGAAATAGGGGATGAGGAGTGGGCTCAGCATCCCTACCTCTTGCCAGGGAAACGGAGACCCTCATGGATTTCTGCTGAGTGAGTCTCTCAGAGAGCCTCTCCCAGACAGACCCCAGCTGTCAGGAACTTGACATAAAAAGAAAGTTGGGGCTCCAAAGCCACAGAGAAACCCTGTCTTGAAAAAACAAAACAAAACAAAACAAAAAGAAAGTTGCGGGGAGGGTCATTCCCCAACCCTCCTTCGCCCCCAGATGTGGCCGAGGCAGGCAGTCAGGCTGGAGGCCCAGAAGTGAGAGCTGCGAGGTTGGAACTTGGGCTCTGATGGGCTGACTGTGCTGGGTGTTCCTGCTCTGCAGGCTGCAGATTCAGAAGGACACACTGGCTGGCTCTGGTCACCCTGGAGAGACAGGCAGCCTGGGCCTCAGGGCTATATAGCCTTGACAAATCTTCCCCGTGCCTCCCAGCTCTGCCCGGAACCGACGCTCTCTCCTCTCATGTCCTGGGGATTCTCATGTTCTGGCTTTTTGATCTTTGGGGTTTTTTTCAAGACAGATTTTTTTTTCTATGTAGCCCTGGCTGTCCTGAAACTCGCTATGCGTAGACCACGCTGGCCTTGAACTCACAGAGATCCACCTGCCTCTGCCTCCTGAGTGCTAGGATTAAAGGTGTGTTCCACCATTGCATGACCATTTTTTTTAAAAAAAGATTTATTAAAAAATTGTGCGTGTGTGTATGTGTGTGTGTGTGCGCGCGCGCGCGTGTGTGAGGCAGGTCCCTGCAGAGGTGGGAGTCAGACCTCCTGGAGCTTGAGTTACAGGCAGTTATGAGCTACCCAGTGTGGGCTGGGAACCAAACTGGGCTTCTCTGTAAGAGCTACAAACTCTCTTAACCCCTGAGCCATCTCTCTGGCTCCTACTTTCCAAACTCTCAGGAAAGCCCAGCAGAAGGAAGTTCTTCCCAGTCCTGTGTTGGCCCTGGCGAGTGGAATGCCATATTAGTGTGACATCATTACCTGGGTGGTAGGCCTGGCCCCCATGATGGTTTGTCTTTGATGAAAAAAAAAAACCAGTGAACATATCAAATAAGTTAAATGTCCTTTAATTAAAATGCAGGTCACGCTGTAGCAAGGTGGGGTGTCACTTCTGCATGAAGATGATGAATCACACAGAAGTTGGATGCTTGAGATGCTTCTGTCCCATGGGTGGTTATGCCACACTTGTCAGGGACAGACGAGAGGGGGCAAGTGGTCCAGGGGAGGGTGGGAGTCATACTGGTGTTTACTGAAATCTTGTCCCCGCTGGTGCCAGCTCCTGAGGACCTGGCACTACCTCTACTGTCTCTCACCACGTTCCTTGGGTTTCAGAATCGATGTTCTAGAAACCAAATGATTGCCCAGGTGCTGGCTGCTAGTCTTGGGAGACCGTGAGTTGTCCAAGGAGCCCCAGGGATGCTGGGAACACTGACTCTGAAGTTGTTCTGTGTTCAGAGCCAAAGCAGGCTCCTTTCCCAGGTCCCAGCCCAACTCCAAGTGGCAGAATCCTTATTGGTGAAGTAGGGCTGAAGTGTGCCCTGCTGTGGGCTGTGTGTGGTGTGCACAGGGCACACATGTGTTGGGGTGTGCACACATGTGTTGGGCAGCTGCTATGACACTACCCTTCCTTCCAGAACTGGAGACTGCTCAGAGCCGGGGGTCTGTGGTGTAGCTTGGGGTGCAGGAAAGATGGTAGGCTTTCTCCTCAGGAAGGTCAGGGGTGTGTGGCCAGTCTGGGCAAACAGGCCCTTGGTAATCTGCTCAGTCTCTGATTCTCCTGGAGCCCTCGACCCTGCGGCAGCCAGAGGCTGAGCCCTGCAGGCCTGGCTCCATGGGATGTGCACCTGCCTGCTTCCTCTCAGGATGGATTCCTAGGAGGCGTCTATGTCTAGTTTTCCCCTCTGGCCAAAGCAGGGGGGTATTTTTCTCCAAACCTGTCGGGCCAGCACCCTCCTGTGCCTCTAGGCTCTGGCTCTTGGGTTCCTGTCATCTTCCCTTAGAAATGAGCAGGACATCCTGGTCTGGCAACTCTGGTCAAAGAGGCTTAGGAGCCAGTGTCCTGCCCCCAGGCAAGCCAATGACGTGGACCCTCTTAGTGCATGGCCTCCTGGACCTAGCCTTGCCTGAGCCAGTCCGGCCTTCTTTGCTTGGGACAGTTTAGATTTGGGTTTCTGTATTTCCGACTAACACAGAGATCATGCTTCCCCATTTTGTCTGTCTGTCCTCACTGAACATGGCTGCCATATACAGACTGGCCCCAGCCTCAAATGTCTCCGAGTAGGGACAGGAGCAGCTGAGGTGAGGACTTAAGTGGCTGTTTGGGGGGACAGAGAAAACTGGTAGCTTTTGTGGAGGAGGTGACCTTTGTGGGGGTGGGGCCTTGAGGCATAGGTAGGATTTTTGGATTTGAGAATCAGGGAGAGCACCCTTGAGAGCAACAAGAGTAAGCAAGGTAGGTGGGACAAGTGGCAACATTTGAGTTTGGGGCCAGCGGAGCCAGGGCTGGGCTTGGTGGGCTCTTGAGTAAGCAGTAGTCATAGTCCTTAGTGCGACTGAGCCACGTGCACTTGTGGAGCCTGCACTGTTCACCTGTGGGCATCACCTCCCTCTGTAGACACTCACCCCTCCTGGCGTGGGCATCACCTCCCTCTGTAGAAGATGAGAACAGAGGCCCGGAGAGGAGCCGCGTCTGTCTAGGCCTTGCTTGTTTACACTTTTGTTCGTCTGTGTCTGGGCAGGCGCAGTGCGTGTGGACATCAGAGGACAACCTGTGTGAGCCGTTCTCTTTCTCCTGTGTGGATTTTGGGAATGGAACTCAGGTTGTTAGGCTCAACAGCGAGTGCCTTTACCTGCTGAGCCTTCTCGCTGGCCACCTGTCCAGGGTTTGCTGAGTGGCTCCACACCACCTCTCAGCACCACTCTGAGATCTCAGCCTCTAAGGCACACGTAGGTTCTGGGCAACCCTGTATCTTCACCTTAGAAGGAGGAGGGCATTACTGAAGGAACCTTGGGTGTGTCTGGCGTGCCAAGACGAGTGTGCAAGAAGAGGCAGCAGGCAGGCTGTCTGAATCTGGAGCGACAGCCCTGAAGGCAACTCCTGTTTCTCTGCTCTTCTCCCACCGCTGTCTCCTGTCTCCTGCCTTTGCCACAACTGCCAGAGCCGTGGGGCTTGGGAGGGCTATGTTGGCCTAGGTGCCTCTGCCGCTGAAGTCTTCAGTGGTACCCTGTTGCTCTTAGGTGAAGTCTGAACCCTTCCTGTGGGCCTACACCTTGTGTTCTCTGGATCTCTGGGGTCCTTCCTTATTGTCTAGTGGTCTGTCTAGCCTCGCTCTCTCCCAAGCCCCTCCTGTACCTGTCCAGCTCACAACCGTTTCTCCCTGCAGTTTCTTGGGGATGTGTCTAGCTCTATACTTGAACTTGGGCCTCTTGGGGTCCCTTTAGGCCAGCTTGGCCTTTGTTGGGAGGGCTCCGGTGGTGTGGGAGCTGGTCTGGTTTCTGAAGAGATTCCCTCACCACTGTAGACTCGGCCTTCCTTCCCTGGGCGCTAGTTAGAAAAACAAAGAGGACGACATCCCAGGAATTTGCCTATGGCTCCTCTTCTTATCAAGACAGAGGTGACTCTCTGGCTTCTGCTGGCCTGTTGGGCTACCTGGGGCTGTCAGGGAGGCTGCAGAGTTCAGAGGAGACTGCAGGGAAGGGGGGGCTGGGGGGAAGCAGAGGCTGGCTTTCTGGTGGGGTGGCTGGGCTGGCATCGAGGGATTGCCTGGAAAACTTGGTATTACTGGGCAAGTACCTTCACAGATATAATGTCACACCCATGTCCTGCCCCAGGTGGTCTGGGAGATTAGCAGGTGTGATTTCAGGTGAGGAAGCACAGGGATTCCTGGCTCAGGATCTCACTTGGAAAAAGTGGCCACTACAGCAGCTTATAGAGACCCAAACCTCCTGGTCCCGGCAGCTTGCTCACCAGTCCCTCAGCCTGTTCATCCACTGGTCATAGCAGGTTGTTCACCAGAGTGGAGACATGAAAGTATTCGGGTACCCCGTGTCTGTCATGCACAAGCTGTCAGTGTGTCACACCGGGATCAGAAGTGTTGGAGGCTTGGTCCCCAATGCAGCAGCGTTCAGAGACGGAGCCCTCAAGTGATGATGGAGTCATGGGGGCTGCGATCTCAATAAAGGGTTAATCCATCCATGGGATGCTTAGCTTTGTGGGATGCGGGGAATGGATCATTGTGGTTGTGCGGGTTAGTTTATGTTAGCTTGACACACACAAGTCAGTGGAGAAAATGCCTTCAGAAGACCTGAACATTCCTCCCCAAGTTGCTTTTGGTTATGGTGTTTTGTCATAGCAATAGGAACCTAAGACAATTGGGTTGGCCCATGGGTGTGTGTGTCTGGGATTTTTTTTTCTTCAGTTTTGTTTTTGTTTTGTTTTTGTTTTGTTTTTGAGACAGCATCTCTCTACAGAGCCCTGGCTATTCTGGAACTCTCTACATAGCCCAGGCTGGTGTTGAACTCACAGAGATCTGCCTGCTTCTACTTCTCAAGTGCTGGGATTAAAGGCGTGCATCACCACCTCCAGCCTGGATTGGCTTTTTAAAGTAAATTGATGTGGGAAGGACTTAGTCCACTGTGGGCGGCACCATTCCCTAGATAGAGGGTCCTGAACTAAAGTAGAAAAACCCAGCTGAACAGAGCAGGCAACATGCACGCATTCCTCTCTGCTCCTGTGACAGCACAGTCGTTTGAAGCTGGCTTTTCATGGGGCGTTTTTATCAGTGACGGAAATAACACTAGCGTCCCCTACTCTGGGCTTCTCTTTGCAGGGAGGCCAGTGGCTGAGTGGCTCCTCACCTGGACCCACTGATGTGTGAGTGACTGCAGCATGGAGATAATGTTGTTGTCCCTCCATCTATTGACCCGAATATTCCAGAAAGGAGTTACCTGCCTGGATATCGGGTGATGCCTGATCGTCTTGCTGCTTTTCCAGCATCGGAGGAAGCTGAGGTTCCCAGGCAGTGTGTGACTTGAGTTCTGGGTTACAAAGCTAAGGTTCAGATGGGTTCTTGCTGTAAAGAGCTAGAATCATGAGGCTTACAGGGTGTTGCCTGCAGTCTGGGGACAGAGGGCAGGCAGCCGACCGGAGCTGATGTTGAGTGGCAGACCTGACCTTCTCCTCCCAGTCCTTGCAGAACGCCTTACCCGGGGTACAAGTTTGCTTTTGTCTCCATCTTGGCTCAGGTGGGGTCTTCACGCAGGACTCGGACACAGACACATCATCCCACGAAGGGTGTGCTCTCCTCATTCCAGCTGTTTCTCTCAGACGCCAGGGCCTTCCTGTGAGTGGCAGCATCCTTGGTAGACTGGGCACTGCTGTCGAGTCCATTTTCTTGATTGTGAACTCGATGGCAATCCTCTGCTAAGCACGGTCTTGGGGTAGCGATGTGCTCAGTGGGAGGAGGCACTGATGGAAGGAGAGACTCCACCCTTGTCACTTGTCTGTTCACCTCCAAAGCGCACAGGGGCTGGACAGATTAACTACACCCTGCTTTTTATGTGAGTGCTGGGGACCCCAACTCAGACCCTCATGCCATTGTGACAGTCTGCCAGCCCCAGGGTTACTCAATTGCTTCAATGCCTTGTTTTGTACCCCCACCCAAAGTTCTCTTCTGGACGTGAGTTTCCCTGAGGTCTAGTTGACAGATCGTAGATTTCAAATGTGCATTTCATGAACTGATTTTTTTCTTTTTCTTTTTTAAGACGGTTTCTCTGTGTAGCCCTGACTGTCCTGGAACTTGCTCTGTTGACCAGGCTGGCCTCAGACTCACAGAGATCCACCTGCTTCTGCCTCCCAAGTGCTGGGATTAAAGGCGTGCGCCACTGCCGCCCAGTAATGAACTGATTACTTATGGGGCATCAGTGATGTGTCTGCTGTGTCTGGTGACTGTGGGAGACTGGGTGAGAACCTCAGTGGCAGTCACCCTGAGCAGCTACCTGCAACCCTGTGCAGGAACCCAGGTTCTCAACCGTGACCCCTTGTGGATATGTGAGTAGTTATTAGTGAGCCCTCCGTCCCCCTCCCTCATATTTAAACAGTATTTCTGTGGAGCGCCTGCTGGTTTTGGCTACATGCTCCCTCTGCAGCCTCACTCTTGAGTACTGGAATGACAGGTGTGAGCCAGTATCCTGTTGACAGGCAGAACACGGTCCTTGCCCCAACTGCGTTGTGGGTAGGGGTCATCGCAACTTAGAATATTTCCAGTCAGGGTAAATCAGAAAGCTGATGGGCCCAAGGGAGAGGCTCCTGGGGCTGGTCTCCACCCGCTCAAGAGCCCTCACAGAATAGAGCAGTGTCATGCCAGGAAGAACAGACCTCTGGGAAGAAGAGAGTGAGGAGAGGCCCTGGGTTGGTGGGGCTGTTTGTTCCATAGCATTAGCATGGCAGCTTAGCCCTGACTAAGCCACACGGAGGCTAACAGTGCTTCTCACACAAGCTTGTCTGAGTAAATGAGGTCATGTGTCTTAGCCCAGCGTGGAGTATGACTCAGCCCTGAGACTTCAAAGCCCCTTCCCGTCGCCATCCCGGCGTGTCCTCCCATCATGGGGAGCTCTCTGCTGCACATGCTAACTTGTTTCGTTCTAGAATCTTCCCCATGGTGAAGAGGGCTCTCTTTGGCCCAGTGTAGGATGGGTTCCCCAGTGGGGCTAGAGATTCTTTTTTTTTTTTTTTTGGATTTTTCGAGACAGGGTTTCTCTGTAGCTTTTTTGGTTCCTGTCCTGGAACTAGCTCTTGTAGACCAGGCTGGCCTCGAACTCACAGAGATCCGCCTGCCTCTGCCTCCTGAGTGCTGGGATTAAAGGCATGCGCCACCACCGCCTGGCTAGAGATTTTTTTTTAAAAATTTCCATTTTAATGTATGTGTGTTATCCGTGTGTGCATGTGTGTGTGTGTGTGTGGGGGGGTCACATGTATGTGCACGCACACACACATCTGGAGGCCCAAGGCTAATGTCAGGAATCTTCTGGGATGACTTTTGTACTTTATTCTTTGAGGGAGGGGCTCTCAAACCCAGAGCTCTGAGAATTACAGGCAGGTGGCTAGACCCACCTAGCATCTACATGGGGATTTGGGAATCTGAACTTTGATCTTGCATGGCAGGCGCTTTAAGCACTGAGTCATTTCCCTGGGGCCTAGGATTTCTTAACAACAGGGTACAGACTCTGGAGTCAGATTTGGATCAGAATTCTGGATCCTATACTCACTGCTGTGTGACCTTGGGCAAGTGTTCTTACCTCTCTGAGCCTCGGTATCATCTATACTGAGATGGGGAGATAATTAAAGAACAATATCCCGCTCCCAGGAAGCTTCAAAGATTAATCTAGAGACATGCAGGGGAGGCACACAGAGGTGCATGCTGGCGCCAGGGTAACCCAGGATGGGGAAAGTCCTGCCACGTCACACTTCCTGGTGGACTCCCTACTGCTTTTCTCTGGAGAAGGGTGAGCTCCCTGATTCTACATCCATGATACACCACATGGGGGAGACGGACACTGGGGGTACTTGTGCTTAAATCACCGTGTGGGGGTAGGAGGTGTGGGAGGAGTGTGGCGTCCTGTAGTGCCACTAGAAAAAGGAAACACCACCCCCACCTCCCCTACCCCCTCACCTCCCATCTCCCACCCGATGACTGGCTCCCAGGGCTTTGTGCTGGTCCTCTTAAGGAGTGGCACAGGCAAAGAGATTCAAGTCTAGAGATGCAGCCTGGCTGGCGGGGGTGGCGGGGTGGCGGGGGAGTGGCAGGCGGGGGCTGGGGGGAGGAACGGGAGACTACACCCCCTCCAACCCTGATGCTTTTACCTCGAGCTGGAGCAAGGTGGCTCCAGCACTAAACACGTGTGTCCTGAAGCCCTGCCCATCCACCTCTAATTCCCCAGGCTCTGAGGTAGAAGAGGCAGGACTTGAACCCGGGTCTCTGCGGCTCCACCAGAAGCTGGCGATGCCTCTGTTGCCAAGGAACGAGACAGATGCAGTGTTACCATCTGCAAGGGTAGCACACGGATAACCGAGCTGTTACCACTCTCAGAGTCAAGGGGGACAGAAGTGACAGGACCTGAGTCTGTGGAAGGGGGAGGAGCAGCCACGAGGGCGGGCCGGTGAGGGTGTCTGGCACCTGGGGTCCAGGCCAGTCTGTTCTGTAAAGACCGCAGTGCAGCCTGGCCCTGGGGACCCCGCATCAGCATCAATTCTCGGTGTGGGTGAGCTCGCCGGAAGGTGGCCCACGGGGATCCGCCCACGCCTGGTTGGAGTCCCAGCCCTGTCATTCATAAGCTGTGGCTAGGCAGGGTCGTCTGCCCCCTCAATAGGGGCCTCGGTTTCCCCTCGGCTCAGGCCCGCGCCTTCCCGCCTCGCCTTTCCTCCCAGCGAAGCTATTTAAAGTGGCCGTGGTTTGCTTCGTTCTTAAAAAAAAAATCATTCCCGTACTCAGCCGCGTTCCACAAGGCCAGCTGTCACCACTAAAAATGTCTGTCGTGAGACAGCCACCAGTGAGGAGGTGGGAGGAAGCAGGAGGCCCGGATGGGAACGCAGAGCCCTGTGGCTGGAATTTAAAAAAAATAAACACCCAAACACACACATGCACGCACACAGACACAAACAGGGACACTCAATGATACACACACACATGCACGCACACATGCACACACAAAGACACAGACGCACACAGATACACACATACACAAAGACAGACACATATACACACAGACACACACACATGCACACACAAAGACACAGACGCACACAGATACACACATACACAAAGACAGACACATATACACACAGACACACACACATACACACACAAAGACACAGACACACAGATACACACATACACAAAGACAGACACATATACACACAGACACACACACATGCACGCACAAGGACACAGACGCACACAGATACACACATACATATTCAAAGACACACAGACACATACACAGGCGCAGACACACACACACACACACACACACACACACACACACACACACGACAAGACTAGGAATGAAAAGAACCCAGAGAAGGCAGGAGCTGTCTTTTTATATTAACTGGTGGCCCGCTGGGCCCTGCGTTGACAAGTGGGCAGACCACCACCCAGTAAGCCAGCTTACCTCTGCCTCCCAACTCTACACCCCCAACTCCCTTTCCTGGGGGAACCCGAGGAAGGGATTTACCTGACCTCAGATCAAGGCTACTCTCCCAGCCAGGGGTGGACACAGGGCCTCCCAGGGGAGAGAGGGATCAATGTGGAGAACCAGCTGGAAAAGGAGGCCTTATCACCCACACCTTACAGGAAGGGAAACTGAGGGCCCAGACAGAAGGGGTGCCAAGCCTGATGCCACACACTCGTTTGCTGGTGGGAGCAGGAGAGTCCAGCCTCCCCCTGCTTGGCTGGGAAAAGGTCGGTCACAGAACCACTCTGGGAGCCAGCATGACCTAGCCCGGGGCACAGGAAGCAGAGGGCAGGTTAACTCAGAGTAGGTGCTAGAACGCCCCGCAGCTAGGGAAAGGCTAGGGAAAGACTGTCAGGCTCCTAGGCTTCTCAGGGTGGCAGGGAACAGGTTCTGGAGAACTCTGGGGGAAGGGAGAGGAGAGGCCAGCTCTCCTTGCCCTACCCCAGCCAAGCTGTTGACCTCTTGGGGGGCTGTGGGCTTCTCTGGCCCTGAATTGTTGAGAACTTCTCATATATGGAGGGTAGTCAAGAAAACACACACACACACACACACACACACACACACACACAAGCGTCTTCTGGAATTGAAGAAGGAAGTTACATAATCAATGCCAGAGTCCCAAGGAGGAATTCTGTTTCTAGAATTATGTCCTGCCAGGAGTAGTGACTCATGCCTGCAATCCCAGCATTTAAGAGGCAGAGGCAGGAGGATTGCTGCAAATTGGAGGCTGATCTGGTCTACATAGGGAGCTCCAGGCCAGACATGCCTACAGCATGGGAATTTCTTTAAAAACAAAACAAACAAAACAAGAAACTCACAAAATGTTCTTCTTTTCTTGTGAACCCCACTTGTCTGCATTCCTAGAAAGAGGCCCAGAAAAGTCACCCACACTTCAGTCAGGGCAAATATCCAGCAATCCCCACCTGCCCTGTGACTTTAACTCTAAGGTTAGAGCCGTCCATGGTTAAATTTGGTCTGAAAATATTAGGTGAAAAGTTCAGGAAGCAACTTGTGAAGCTGAGCTCGCAAGCCCTCTGAGGGATCTGGTCAGATTTCAAGCTGTCCTCTTCGTATCTCCCAGGACTTGAGTCCCCCGGGTGCCTGGTATATCCATGCCCTGTGTGGGTACACAGCATGCCTGTTTGCTGGCCACTCGGTCTCCCTGAGATTAGATGCTCTGGACCACTCGGTCTCCCTGAGATTAGATGCTCTGGACCACTCGGTCTCCCTGAGATTAGATGCTCTGGACCACTCGGTCTCCCTGAGATTAGATGCTCTGGACCACTCGGTCTCCCTGAGATTAGATGCTCTGGACCACTCGGTCTCCCTGAGATTAGATGCTCTGGACCACTCGGTCTCCCTGAGATTAGATGCTCTGGACCACTCGGTCTCCCTGAGATTAGATGCTCTGGACCACTCGGTCTCCCTGAGATTAGATGCTCTGGACCACTCGGTCTCCCTGAGATTAGATGCTCTGGACCACTCGGTCTCCCTGAGATTAGATGCTCTGGACCACTCGGTCTCCCTGAGATTAGATGCTCTGGACCACTTGGTCTCCCTGAGATTAGATGCTCTGGTTCGGTATCCTACTGTTTGTGTTTTAAGTATCCCTTAGATGACTTCCTGATGCCCCATAGTGCTGTGGGACGATGGTCTTGTACCCTGTAAAGATCTGTCTGTCGTATTGGTTTAATAAAATGCTGACTGGCCAGTAGCCAGGCAGGAAGTATAGGCGGGGCTACCAGAAGAGGAGAATTCTGGGAAGAGGAAAGGCTCAATTTGCAGTCTTCACAGAGGAAGTCAGACACAGAGGAAGCAAGATGAGAACACCTCACTGATAAAAGGTACCAAGCCATGTGGCTGACATAGACAAGAATAATGGGCTAATTTAAGATGAAAGAATTAGCTAATAAGAAGCCTGAGCTAATAGGCCAACCAGTTTATAATTAACCTCTGTGTGTTTCTTTGCGACTGAATGGCTATGGGACCAGGAGGGACAGAAACCTGTGTCAACACCACAATACTAGGGCAGTGTTGTTAGCCACCCAGACATGCCCATGACAGCTGCAAAGTGCACAGGTAGACTTCATCATACATGTGGGCGTCTGAAACAGTACTGTGTAGGCTGGGGACACGGCTCAGTTGGTAAACTGCTAGGACCTGTGATTCATTCTCAGCACTAGATAGAAGCTGGGCACGGGAGGGCTGGAGAGACGGCTAAGGGGTTAAGAGCGCCTGCTGTTCCTGCAGAGGACCCCAGTTCAGTTCCCGGCACTCGCGTGGTGGCTCACAGCTGTCTGTATAATTCTAGTCCCAGAGGATCAGATTCCCTCTTTCAGCTTCTGAGGGCACCACATCTGTTTGCATGCACACTCAAATACACATGCAAGAAAAGTAAAAAAAATCCTTAGAACAAATGCTAGGCATGTTACCCTAGTGCTGGCAAGGCCGGTAGAAACACCCCACGGGCTGCTGGACAGTGAACCCTGAATTCATGAGCTTCAGGGTCAGTGAGAGACCCTGTCTCAAAAAGAACAGGAATGCGCAGAGTGATTGAGGAAGATACCTCTAGTCTCCACATGCCAGCACACACAGCACACACACGGGCCCATGGTGGCCTTGGGATGTTGTCCTCAGTGATGTGACTGCGGGACTAATTACTGCCGCTGAGCATCTCCTGTATGCAGCTCCTGGCTGGGGGCTCTGGCCCCTCAAAGGAACGCATCCGTCTGGATGATCTTAGACACTCACTTTCTTCACCCGACAGACACGGAGCCCCTGTGGGGTGCAGGCTCCATCCTGGTACAGTACCAGAGAGGCCAGGTGTGCAGAGTGGTGCTGGGCTTCTCTCTTCCCTCGGGGTTCAGGCTCTCTGACTCAGTGGCAGGATTTAGCGCTCGGCGGTGGCGGCATAGTGACATTTTGGCGGGAAGAGTGCACACACTGCTCGGTTAAACACACACTTCCTGTGAGAGAAGTTGGGGGGGGCCTGGGTATAAAAACAAAGCAGAATTGCACTACACTTGGCAGGGAGGGCTCTCCTTGGAGGTAGCTTCAAAAATGACTCCGTCCCTCTCCCTTCTCCTCCCCTCCCTCTCCTTACTGGCTTTCCTTTAGTTTTCTTTTTTGTGTGTTCTTGTGTACACACACGTGTGTGTCCGTGCATACACGTGCACGCGGAGGCTAGAGGTGGACTGTGGGTGTCTTTGATCACTCTCCACCATATTTCTTCAGACATGGTCTCTCACCAAACTGAAACACAATGATTCCACTCGTGGAATTCATAGGCTGCTCAGTAAGCCCCAGGGACCTTCCTGTCTCTGCCTCGGCAGCAGTGGGGTTCCAGGGCTGTGATGTCACACCAGGTATTTTATTTGGTACTGAAATTTGAACTCAGATACCCAGGCCTATGCAGCAGGTGGTTTACGGCCTGCGCCGTCTCTCCAGTGCCCCGCCCCTTTGTTTTTGGAGGGTAGCCTAGCTCCCCTGCAGCTCACAATGCTCCCGGGTCAGCTGGGCTTCCAAGTGTGCACTACCATGCCCAGCTACGTTTATTTATCTCTGCATTTTTTGGTGCATTCACGTGATGCAAAGCACAGGGAAGTCAAGAGGCCATGCAGTGCCTCCTTCTGCAGTCCCCAACACTGTCACCACCGTTCTAGAAGTTTCTGGAACCATTCTTTTTCTTTTTGCTTTTTTTGGATTTTCGAGACAGGGTTTCTCCATAGCTTTTGGTTCCTGTCCTGGAACTAGCTCTTGTAGACCAGGCTGGCCTCAAACTCACAGAGATCCGCCTGCCTCTGCCTCCCGAGTGCTGGGATTAAAGGCGTGCACCACCACCACCGGGCTTCTGGAACCATTCTTGGTGTGGACACACTGACTGTAAATATTTCATCTATAAGAAGAAGGCACAGACCGGGTGCCAGGCTGTGCACTGAGGCCTGGCAGGGGAGAGGGAACCACACCAGGCAGTGAGGGTGTGGGTGGGGCCCGGTACTCAGGATGGGCAGCTGAGAGCTAACCAAGTCAGGACTGACGAGTTGGGGCCAGACTGTCACAGGATCCCATTGGCTGCTGAAGTGGGCAGGGGCGGGTGGTCACTGTGTCCTTGTAACTTCATTGGATGGCACCTTGTGCGGTGCAGGAACCAGCACGTAGAAGGTGAAGTGCAGAAGGTCACACAGGCAACAGCTGGAGGGGTGGGAGAGAAAATCGGGTCTGCCTGGGGCTCTAGCTGTGGACTTGTGCTGACTAGGTTAGTGTCAGCTTGACACACGCTAGAGCCATTTGCCGGGAGGGAACCTCAACTGAGAAAATGCCCTCACTTTCTGTGGGCTAGCCTTCAGTGCATTTTCTTGATTGATGATTGAAATGGGAGGGCCCAGCTCACTCTGGGCGATGCCACCCTGGGCTGGCGGTCTGGGGAGCTATAAGAAAGAAGGCTAAGCAAACTGTAGGAGCAAGTCAGTAAGCAGCACCCTCCACAGTCTCTGCATCAGCTCCTGCCTCCAGGTTCCTGCCCTGTTTGAGTTCCTGCCTTGACTTCCTGACTGTGATTGTATCTGTAAGCTGAAATAGACCCTTTCCTCCTAAGGCTGTTTTTCCTCATGGTGTTTATCACAGCAATTAGGACAGACTCCTTGTTCCTCTGCCTCACTGATGACTGAAGAGCCACCAGGAGAAAGAGAGAGGTGTTTCCTGGGCCACACAGCAGGGAAGGAGTGGAGCAGAACCTGCCACTACAGCTGCTCACCCCAAGCGGGGGTCACCCACCCAGAAGCACCTCTCACACTAGTTGTGGGGTCATCGGAGCAAATGCAGATTCCTGGGTCCAGCCAGAGCCTCTTTAGGAGGAATGAGGGGACCCACATTTAAACCAAGACACCCACATGCTAACCCTACTGTCTCTCACCCTGGAACATGAGGTTTCAAGATGACAGGAATGAGAAGCCACCTACTTACTCCCCTTCTGAGCCGTTCTCCCTTGGGTCCCGAGCCCAGCTCTGCCTTGCTGAGGTCTTGGAAAGCCCTCAAGGTATGAACTGCTTGAATGGGCTTTCTCTTCCCAGCACAGGGTCCTGAGGGTGGGCCAGTGTCCCCTGCAGGAGCCCAGCCTCCCTGGCCTCTGCGAAGTGTGTGACACACACAGCGTGTCACCAGCAGCTCTCTCCCGCCTCTGTTACCCAGTGTCCTCTTTTTTTTTCAAGGAAAGTGTGTATTCCAGCAGGCGCAGCAGGTACCACAGGGCACCCTGTCACCTCAGCCTAGCTTCTCCACACATGCTGGGGTCTCTGTCCTGTCTCTAGGTCTCCGGATCTCCGCCTGTCCCTATTCAGGGCCTGCTCTCCCAAACCCTCCTACCCCCCGAGTTTGCAGGAAGTGTCTGACATGGGTTGTCAGGCAATCCTTGGGGCTGGAGTTTTCCCAGACTTGGACCTCCCTGGTAGTCCAAGCCACCCACACCCCACATGTTCCCTCTCTGCCCCGTTGTATCTTCTGTGGAATCACAGGTATAGGAGATGGAAGGGGGCCCAGGCGGGAGTGGGGCCAGGGAGAGGTGGAGCCTCTGTCTTTTCAGGGAGCTCCAGGTTAACCTGACTGCCGAGAGTGTCACTTGTCACTCCTGCAGTCGTTCTCATGATGACGTGCTCCCCCACAAATATTCCCTGGCCTCCCATGCAGGCCCCACACTGAGTGTGAAAACCACACAGTCTGAGACAGCCCTGGTCTCTGGGCTTGTTAGGCAAAGCAGTGGCCAGACAGGACAGGACCACCGCAGGCTCAGGTAGCCCCCACGTTCCTTACCTTTCTTTGTAGAGGCAATGACATGGGACTCAAGCCTGGTCGGAAGGACGGGGTGGCCCTGGTGCCTGGTACTAGCTTGGTAAAAGTGCTGGGCCTGGGTCGTGTTTGTCTGGGCTAGTGGAGGAGGTGGGAGGAGCCTCTGGAGGACCTGAGGCAGGAAGTAAACTGAGGTAGGCTCAGAGATGTCTGAGCACCTTAGGGAGCCATGGAAGCTGTCTGAGGAGGGAGGGATCAGGTAGGGTTGGTGGCTGATCAGATTGGTGGAGGGCCAGGAGCTGGGGAGTGCCCGTGGCCTACCTGGTCTGGTAGGGGCAGCGGGAAAAGGGGATAGGAAGAGAGCCTTGTGCCTTAGGGCCAAGCACGCCTACATATGGCTTGTGGGACCCATCTCCTCTCCTCTCCCGAGCCTTGGAACTTGGGTAGACACCCAGGAGACACAGCAGGAAGAGGTTGGGAGTGTATGAGGGTCAAGCAGCCCCCTCCTGGTGCTTCCCTAAATCCCCAAGAGGCGAATCCAAATCAGGTTCTCTTCATCAGGAGAAAGGGCTGCTTTCCAATCTTTGTAGCTGCTTCAGCTGGAATGGAGCAAGACGAGGACTTGGAGGGATAATTGGGCCTTGTCTGAGTAAAGTCGGCACAGCCCTCTGCTTACCAAGCTGAAGCTATGTCCGCCAGCCTCTCCTTCCTTTGTGCTGGGTTCCCCCTCACCCCGGCCTGGCCACTTCCCCTCCTTACAGCTACCATCTTAATTTCATTCATTAAATCTACACATATTTGCTGAGAGCTTCATCCTGCCGGAATTAACGAACTTGGCTTGGAGACACAGCAGTGAGATGTTCCAGTCAGGACTGGACTTATACATTGGCCTGACCCTGGGTTGTGTGTGTGTGTTGGGGGGGGGGGGAGGTCGTGTATTCATAGGCAAGCATATGTGTGTGTGTTGGGTGTGTGCACATATCTGCACATCAGGAATCATTCTAGACCACTCTTCCACCTTAGCCTCTAACCAGGCCTAATCCTGTTTAGATCTGGCAGCTCAGTGTGCTATGGCCATACACCTGACAGGCTCTCTCAATCAAACCAGAGCTTACGGATTACAGCTTGTCTGGCTAGCCAGCTTGCTCCAAGCAGACAGGGTGTTCTGTCCTGACCTTCTGAAGCTGGATTTAGAGGTGGCTATTATGCCTGCCTGGCATTTACAGGGCCTCTGAGTATCTGGAGTCAGAACTTGGTCCTCATGTTTGTGTGGTGAGCATTTTAACCACAGAACCATTTCTTCAGTTCCTTTGGGTACAACTTTTTTTTTTTCTTCCGGTTTTTCGAGGCAGGGTTTCTCTGTGTAACAGTCCAGGCTATTTTGGAACTCATTCTGTAGACCAGGTTGGCCTCAAATTCATTGAGATCCATCTGCCTCCGCCTCCCAAGTGCTGGGATTAAAGGTGTGCGCCACTAGGTACAACTTCTTTATTTTATTTTGATTTTTTTAGGACTTGGGATCTCACTATGTAGCCCTGACTAGCCTGGAACTTGCTATGTAGACCAGGCTGGCCTTTAACTCACAGAGGTCCGCTTGCCTCTGCCTCCTGAGTGGGGGATTAAAGGTGTGTGCACCAAACCCTGCTGGGTGTGACTTTTTAATATTTGCTATTTGCAGAAGATTTTCCTACACTCTTTTTTTCTTCCTTCCTTCTCTGAGACAAGGTCTCACATATCCCAAGTTGGTCTCAAATGCCCTTCCTTATCCTCTGCTTCTCAAGCGCTGAGATTACAGGCACAGACCACCACGCATGGCCTTTCTACATTAAAAAAGAAGATGGTGGTGGTGGATCTTATATAACCTCTTCAGAGGCCTTCCCACGGGGCAGGTGAGGACATCGGGAGAGTTCCATCCCTCCCCTACCCCTTTCTCCTCCCCCTCCACAGCTTGTGGCTTCAGGCTGGGCAGTTTTTGATGAAAGTCAGGCTTGTCCGCTCTCCTCAGAGCCCTAGACCACTGCAGGAAGTTGCAGGCCTCTGGGATGTTCTGGGAGGATGGATGTGGGAATCTGTGAAAGAAGTCTCTAGGGTGCTGGCTCTACCAGTGACCGACTCTGCTCTGCCAACCAGTGTGTGTGTGCATGTGTGTATGCATGTGTGATGTGGTGTGTGTGTGCATGTGTGTGCATGTTCATGTGTGTATGCGTATGTAGGGGGTATGGTGTATGTGTGTGGTGTGTGTGTGTGTACATGCATGTGTATGGTGTGGTGTGTGTGTGAGGGTGTATGTGTGCATGTGTGTGAGGGTATTGTGTATGTGTGCGATGTGTGTGCATGTTCATGTGTGTGTATGTATGTATGTGTGTGGGGGTATGGTGTATGTGTATGGTGTGGTGTCTGTGTATGTGTGTGGGGTAATGTGTATGCATGTGTGTTCATGTCTGTGCAGAGCTCTGCTGGCCTCCTCTGGTGAGGAGTTTGTGTAACAGAGGAAGGATCAGGTTATGGAGCTCTGGACAGAGTACAAGGTGGGGCAAAGGGGTTGTTAGCCCCCGCCATGAGGAGTCTAGGAGCTGATATCCCTACTGAGGCATCAGCTCTTGTGCCCCTGTGACCCTGAGATCTCAGCTGAGAATTTTACTTGCTTATCCTCCCTTCTCTGCCCGGAGGGTTCACATTCAACCTCTGCCCCAGGGCCGTGGCATCTGCCGTTGCTGTCTTGGAACGATCTTCCTTGGCTTGCTGCTTGCAGCCATGGGGTCTCAGGTAGGTTGTCACAGTGATCGAGGGACTTGTAATATTTGACAGGCTGCTAGACCCATCCTGGTGGCAGAATGGGAGCTGGGGGTGGATGTCTTGGTCAGAGACAGGGTGTTTGCTTTGGACAGGTGGCAGTACTGTATCATAGCCATGACAGCCACCCCTGGATCTGCTGAGCCAGTTGGGGAGGATCTCGAGGCTCTGGCTTGTAAGGCTTTGCTGTGATAGAGGCTGACTGGAGCCTCGCCTTAGCTTCAGGCTGGCATTTCTCTTCTGCAGACCTGTTGAAAAGCAGATAGACTATCACTCCCACAGTGTGGGCTGATGGGGGGTGTCATTCCAATGGGGTGGGGGGGGGTCAGTGTGGGTTTTGTGGGAAGAGTGGCTCTGGGGCATGGACAGATATTGGCAGAAGTTTCTGACCTGCAAGCTGTTTCCAAGTAGCTACATAGAGGCTTAATATTAATTATAAATGCTTGGCCAATAGCTCTGGCTTGTTACTAGCTAAGTCTTACATTTCAGTTAACCCACATTTCTTATCTCTGCTTTGCCACATGCCTTGTATCTTTTCTCAGCACAGTATGCCCATCTTGCTTCTTTCTGTGTCTGCTTGAGTCTTCTCACTCTTCCCTTCTTCCCAGCATTCTCAGTTTGGCTCTCCCACCTAACCTTATTCTGTTCAGCTATTGGCCAGTCAGCTTCTTTATTAAACCAATCATAATGACATGTATTCATACAGTGTAAAGGACTATTCCACATTTCCCCCTTTTTGTCTAATTAAAAAGGAAGGTTTCAACTTTATCATAGTAAAATTATATAGAACAAAACAATCATCAAGTAAGAATTACAGTTATAACATCCAGTCTGTTTGCGTTTGGCAAATTTAGAGAAAATACTATTTATCTATCTTTGTGAGTCTAAAGTTTTATAACTAACTTACCTTTTATCATAACTAAGGAAAACTTTAAGTCTAATTATTTAGTTTTCAACTCCATCAAAGACCCCAGAAGGGTGAAATGTTACCTAACAACAGGGACATCTGGCTGCCTGGATAGTTCTTCTGTAATGTTAGGACAGCCATCTTTGGCCCACAAACCCTAGCGTATTTGACAGACTTTTCTGAGAAGCAGAGAATTTTTTTTTATTAAATTTATTTATTTATTTCTTTATTAAAGATTTCTGCCTCCTCCCCGCCACCGCCTCCCATTTCCCTTCCCCTCCCCCAATCAAGTCCCCCTCCCTCGTCAGCCCTAAGAGCAATCAGGGTTCCCTGCCCTGTGGGAAGTCCAAGGACCACCCACCTCCATCCAGGTCTAGTAAGGTGAGCATCCAAACTGCCTAGGCTCCCACAAAGCCAGTATGTGCAGTAGGATCAAAAACCCATTGCCATTGTTCTTGAGTTCTTAGTAGTCCTCATTGTCCGCTATGTTCAGCGAGTTCGGTTTTATCTCATGCTTTTTCAGACCCAGGCCAGCTGGCCTTGGTGAGTTCCCGATAGAACATCCCCATTGTCTCAGTGTGTGGGTGCACCCCTCGCGGTCCTGAGTTCCTTGCTCGTGCTCTCTCTCCTTCTGCTCCTGATTTGGACCTTGAGATTTCAGTCTGGAGCTCCAATGTGGGTCTCTGTCTCTGTCTCTGTCTCCTTTCATCGCCTGATGAAGTTTAATATTCAGGAGGATGCCTATATGTTTTTCTTTGGGTTCACCTTCTTATTTAGCTTCTCTAGGATCACGAATTATAGGCTCAATGTCCTTTATTTCTGGCTAGAAACCAAATATGAGTGAGTACATCCCATGTTCCTCTTTTTGGGTCTGGCTCACCTCACTCAGGATAGTGTTTTCTATTTCTGTCCATCTGCATGTAAAATTCAAGAAGTCATTGTTTTTTACTGAAGCAGAGAATTTTGAAAGATGGTCCTACCTTGTCTTGGCAAAGTTTGACAGTTACCTGTTTTGTGTCCTACTGGTTCAGTGAGTCATGACTGTCAGCAATTGAGGCAAGGGCAGTTTCTCTGCTCACATGGCTGCTTTTGCCATAAAGAAAACAAATTCTATACAGAGGTTCTTTGATGCCCATTATCTTTTCTTAAGTAGAATGGTGCTGCCAGGAGCAGACGTGTCTCACTGTCATGAAAGTCTTATGTTATTAAGCATATCAAATGCCATGTTCTGTAAGTCTTTGAAGTGTTTGAAGACCATCTATCTATCTAAATATATCTGTGTATGACCTGGAAAACATACCTTACATGACTATAAGTTTGACTATTATAGATGACTATTAATCTGTATTTCTTTTTTTCTTTTCTTTTTTAAAGATTTACTTATTTATTATGTATACAATGTTCTGTCTGCATGTATGCCTGCAGGCCAGAAGAGGGTATGAGATCTCATTGTGGATGGTTGTGAGCCTCCATGTGGTTGCTGGGTTGAACTCAAGACCTCTGGAAGAGCAGTCAGTGCACTTAACCTCTGAGCCATCTTTCCAGCCCTAATCTCTCTTTCTTGCTTGCTTGTTTGCTTGCTCTGTAGATCAGGCTGGCCTGAAACTCACAGAGATCTTCCTGTCTCTGTCTCCCAAGTGCTGGGATTAAAGGTGTGTGCCACCATGGCCTGGCTGTATTTCTTGATTTATTTAGATATATATACACAGATATATTTAGATAGATAGATGGTCTTCAAACTCTTCAAGAGATTTTTGAATTAACTCTTTTGTTTAGCTTTTTTTTTTTTACTAAGACCAATAACAACTTGTAACCAACCCCCCTAAACAAAGACAAACATCCATAATCCATTGAATAACCAAAACCCACCCTTACCTCATCTTGTGGGAATGTGGGTGTCATTCTCTAGACTACTTCCTGTTTTTTGTGGGCATTGGCATCTTTGGGAGAACCCTTAGAAAAGCAGGATAGCTGTGATGTCTTGCCTGGAGTATTCTGTGAGGCTAGAGCATCTCAGTCAGCAGCCTTAGGTTGTACTGGATGCTGGATCCCTTGGGCCATCTGTTTTTATTGGTGTTTGGTCCCTTGTTCTAAAATAACATTAACTTTTAGAGGTAACATACTTGTCTGTTTTAATACAAGTATAGACTGTGCATTGTACACAAGTGAGCCAAAGATAATTTTTTGTTTTAATGTTTGAGCAGGTAAAATATATGTTCCATGTTCTGTAGTTTTTTTAGGTTTATTTCTTTATATCTGTATCCAGGATTTCCCGGGGTCTTCCTTGATCAATCCTGATTATCTGTAACCTTGGACAAATCCATAGCCTCTCATTTACTGTGGAAATAAAAGCATAACCTCTTCCCCAAAGTAACATTTCTATTGACTTCCATTTTGAAGTCAAATGTTGAAAAGAGAGATCGCTTGTTTGTCCCGGCCACCCAGCTACCTTACACCTGAAATAACCACACAAAAACCATATTAATTAAAACACTGCTGGCCATTAGTTCTAACTTCTTATTGGCTAACTCTTACATGTTAGTTTAACCCATCTCCATTAATCTGTGTATCAGTGGCTTTCTAGAGATTCTAACTGGCGTCCATCTCCTGTGGAGGATCCATGGCTTCTCTGACTCTGCTTCCTCCCAGCATTCAGTTCTGTTTTCTCCGCCTACCTAAGTTCCGCTCTATCAACTAGGCCAAGGCAGTTTCTCTATTCATTAACCTATGAAAGCAGCACACAAACAGAAGGAACTCTTATACCAGTCTAGACATTTTAAAAATATATAGGTTGGTTTAATATAGTGGTTTTCATAATCCAATGTGTCTTAGTAGCTGTTGTTCCTTCATTAGCAATCAGAAAATCTAAAGACAAGCCGGGCGGTGGTGGTGCACGCCTTTAATCCCAGCCCTCGGGAGGCAGAGGCAGGTGGATCTCTGTGAGTTCAAGACCAGCCTGGTCTACAAGAGCTAGTTCCAGGACGGACTCCAAAACCACAGAGAAACCCTGTCTCAAAAAAAAAAAAAAAAAAAAAGAAAATCTAAAGACAACACAATAACATACAGAATCCAAACTCTGTATTTTCATTTTTTGTGTGTTTTCCATTTTTTAAAAATATTTTATTTATTTATTATGTATACAATATTCTGTCTGTGTGTCTGCCTGCAGGCCAGAAGAGGGCATCAGATCTCATTTCAGATGGTTGTGAGCCACCATGTGGTTGCTGGGAATTGAACTCAGGACCTTTGGAAGAGCAGGCAGTGCTCTTAACCACTGAGCCATCTCTCCAGCCCCTGTATTTTCCATTTTTATGTGGCTTATTGTATTTTATTTTTTTATTACTCTATTCCTTTTTTAAGAACTTTATTAAGTTAAAACTACATTTTAAATCTAAGGCTATATATATTCTTTCTCTTCTCTCTCCCAAGCCTATATGTATTTTTTATATATTTTTAAAAGCACTATAACACATTTAGAGGTTTTTTTTCATATAAATGTGTCTTTATTGCATATCTGCAGCATGAGCCTTTAGATGTTGAGTGGCATGACTAGGACCTCCACCTCTGTCAGCTGGCTCCCTCCCACAGGAAGCTGCAGCTGGTGTGAGAGATGGCAGGACTCTGCCATGTGGCTTAACTCATGGTGCACTGGTGGCTCAAGCCCACAGGCAGTGGACAAGAGATGCATCCTTGTTCCGCAGTGGCATGAGAGGCAGGAGACTAGGAAGTTGCTCTTAGCTCCGTCTCTGTGTGTCTAGAACACTTTCCAAGCTCTCTCAGGTTTTATGTGGATGTAATTGCTGAAAATTTGGGCACCATTTTGCTGGCAGAAGGTTGTCCCACAAGCCGTTCCCGAGTAACTAACTACACAGAGGCTTAATATTTATTATAAATGCTTGGCCAGTAGCTCAGGCTTGTTACTAGCAAACTCTTACAGTTAAATTAACCCATATTCCTTATCTATGTTTTGCCACAGGGCTTGGTACTTTTTCTCAGTACAGTGTGCCCATCTTGCTTCTCTCTGCTCAAGACTCCTGACTTCTCCCATCTTCTTCCAGCATTCTCAGTTTGGTTCTTCCACCTAACCTTATCCTGTCCAGCTGTTGACCAGTTATATTCTCTATTAAACCAACCACAATGACATATATTCATACAGTGTAAATGAATATTCCACAGAGAGTGGCTCTGGGGCACAGACAGACTTTGGGAATAGTGTGTGTGGGGTGAGCTGGAGGCCAGCCTGGCTGGTTGGTCTCATGGGAGGAACCTCTGGGAACTCTGAGAGTTCATAAGGAAGCGTCTCTCCTTTCCTTAGGACTTCTGGAATTTCTTACTACTTTCCAGCACAGCCAGAGGCCCTGGAGCTGGGAGCAGAGTGCCACAGAGAGAGAGGCCATCCGCTTGGGCAGATGAGGAGGCAGAAATGCCCGTGAGGAGGCAAGGGATGCCCGTGAGGGGGACAGTTGGCTGGGACACAGGGTGGACAAGGGAGGGGTGGATACACCCTGCCATTCTGTATGATGGTTTCTGCATGGGAGGAGGTGTCAGACTGTGGGTACCTGGCTCATTCAGAGTAGAGCTGGACAGGGATTCGAAGGCATCTCTGTCACCAACCACAATGTCTGCGGCCACCCAAACACCTTGCTGCTGGATAGCGGCCCTTGTGTCGTGGTCTCTGTGTTGTTTCCATAGCCCCACAGCCTCCCCTGGCATTCCCATTTTAGTCGCTTTATTTAATTATGCATATTTTGTGTGTGCAGAGGTATGGGGTGCGTTCACATGCCACAGTGCCCTTGGGGAGGTCAGAGGACTCCGTGTGAGAGTGGGCTCTTTCCGGGCACCACGTGGGTTCCGGGGACTGCACTCGGACTGTCGGGCTTGGCGGCATACCTGCTGAGACAGCAATCCCATTAAAAAATTACTTTCATTATTTGAAGTTAAGCGTATGTGCGTGCGTGGTGGGAGTAGGTGCCTGTGACCGCAGGTGCCCGCCCTAGAGCTAGAGTTACACGCAGCAGTGGGTTGCCGGCCACGGGGGCTGGGAACTGAGCTTGGGTCCTCTGCGAGAGCAGTACCTGCTCTTAGCTGCCCAGTCGTTTCTCCAGCCACATCAACACTCCCAGTTTAGACGGTAAGCCGGAGGCGTAGTTCAGCGTACCTGCTCACACTTAAAGTTGGTGAGTAGCAAAGCTGGGATTTCAACTCAGGGATATGGCTCACAGCGTCCAACCCTCACGGAGAAGCAGCTGCTTCCTTCGCCTCTGGTCACACAGGGCGAATATGTTCACGTTGCTGGTTCTCGGGTCTCTCAGAGGAGAGTCTGTCTGTGCTGCACTGTGTTACCTGAGCTACGGAGAGAGCGATTGTGCTGGCACCTGTGAGGTGAGATGGAAAAGAGCCGCAGTCTTGCTCACTTCCGCTTTTCTCTACTAAATCAGCCGAGAAAGATGTTAGGTGCCAGGTCCCAGCTCCTCCCCTAGCCCCAGGTGAGAGGTTGAGGAGAGGACCCAAGTGATAAAGAAGGGTTTTGGGGTTCCCTCTCAGGACTGGTGAGTGTGACTCTGGGAAGACTGTGGGTGGGAGCCTTCATCCTCCCTCCCATAGCCCCACCACCAGCATCCTGGGTGGCCTGAACATTGGGGTAGGGGGGGGAATGCAGTCATCCAGGCTAGGGCTCTGTGTCTGAGAGCCCTCTGTCTTCTTCCTCTCTCCACGTGAATGGCCACTCTGTGCCAGGCACAGTGCTACGCTCTGGGCCTTGGGGCCAGGCATGGAGGCTTCACACAGCATTGGCTTTTCCTTAATACTAGACCTCAGTCCATGGGAGAAGGTGACTTGACTACACAGCTTCTAAGATAAATAACTGCTGTGGACCAATCTCACTTGGGGCCCTGGTGAGGGAGGGTCACCTTAGAGTCTAAGCCAGTCAGTCACCAACTACCTCTCTTCAGCAGCCTGGCTTCAGATTCAATATGGCGCCAAGCCTGGCTTCAGATTCAATATGGCGCCAAGGACAATCTTGAGCGGGGCCTCCTACCTCCACATCCTCACTGCTGGATGCCTTCACACCCAGTTCTTGAGGTAGTGGAGCTTGAACCCGGGACTTTGTGCAGGCTAAGCTAGCCCACCGCCGACTGAGCCACACTCTTTGGGGCAAGCCTCAAACAAGAGCAAGTGAGTGTGAGCACACAGACAGCAGTGTTCCATATCAGCGTGCGGCTGAGCCTGCAGGCACAGGGCTTTGCCCTTTGTCGTTTGTCCTGAGGTCCAGGATGCTGGGATGCTGGGAGCCAAGGCTGGGTCCCAGCAAAATCTTGGGTATGCTCTGGGTTCTACAGCTTGGTGATAGGTCAACTAGAAGCACCCTGAAGATTTAGGGGTACTTTTGATCTGATGTCAAAAGTTTCCCACTCACAAAGAGGAGAAAGGGAGGAGGTAGAGATTCCTGAACAGGAGACAATGGACAGCAGGAAGGATGGCCCTGGGGAAAGTGTGACTTGGTTTTTGATCTCAGGGACCCACGTGATTGAAGTAGAGAGCCAACCTTTCCAAGTTATCCTCTGACCTCCACATATGCACTGTGGCATGGGCATGCACCCCACCCTGCCACACACATGTACACACAAGTACACACGCGTGCACACACATGCACGCACGCACAAACACGCGCGCGCGCACACACACACACACACACGTGCGTGTTCCATGCGGAAGCGTGTGGTGGGAATGGATAGGTTTAGAAGCAAGAGATTCCAGGAAAATCTAAGGGCAGCCACAGCCAGAGGGACCAGCTCTCAGCAGCTCTCTGACAGTGTAGGATCCTGTCACTGTGGATGAGATGAACAGGGACCTGGCAGCCCTCCATGTTAGGGTCAGTCCCAAGCCAAGGCCTTCTTGGAGCCCCTTACTCGCTGGTGAGCAGAGGAACCAGGCTGGGAATTTTTTCTCTATGGCTCCCTGTTGCCTCCAGAACACAGCAGTAGCCCCTCAGCGTGGTCTCATTCATTTTCCTGAAGAGGGCTTAGAGGCAGGGCCCTCACCATGTGGATCTCTGCAGTCCTAGGCTTTGGCCACGGCACTAGGGAGCTATAGATGTATCTTAAGGGAGGATATGACATAAGGAATTCCTTTTCTTGTAATGGGATTAGGCTTGTCACATAAAACACAAGACATACAGTTAAGCTGAGATCTCAGATAGACAATGAATAAGTGTTTTACACTAATCCTAACCCTAACCCATGTCTATCTCAATTTCAAATGTGACTAGGTGTCTTATGATTAATCTTATTTTTTTACATTTATTTATCATGTGTGTATAATGTTTAATATGTATGGTGTGAGGTAGGGCTTTGAACTCTCAACCCTTTAGTGATGTGCTTCCTCCAGCAAGACTGCATCATATCTACAAACAGCATCACCAACTGGGACCGAGTATTAAAATACCTGGGCCTAGGGAGGACATTTCTCATTCAAGTCCCCTGTTCATTCATTCACCTATCCATCCATCCATCTATGTATGTATGCATGCATCCACTCTTCCATCTATCTGCTTATCCATCCATCCATCCATCCATCCATCCATCCATCCATCCATCTGCCCATCCATCTATCCATCCATCTGCCCATCCATCCATCCATCCATCCATCCATCCATCCATCCATCCATCCACCTGCCCATCCATCTATCCATCCACCCATCCACCCATCTATCTATCCATCTGTCCATCCATCCATCCATCCATCCATCTGCCCATCCATTTGTCCATCCAGTTGTCCATCCATCCATTAATCCATCCATCCATCCATCCATCCATCCATCCATCCATCCATCCATCCATCCACCTGCCCATCCATCTATCCATCCACCCCATCCACCCATCTATCTATCCATCTGTCCATCCATCCATCCATCTGCCCATCCATTTGTCCATCCAGTTGTCCATCCATCCATTAATCCATCCATCCATCTGCCCATCCATCCATCTGCCCATCCATCCATCCATCCATCCATCCATCCATCCATCCATCCATCTGCCCATCTATCTGTCCATCCATCCATCCATCCATCCATCCATCCATCCATCCATCCACCTGCCCATCCATTTGTCCATCCATCCATTAATCCATCCATCTATCTGCCCATCCGTCTATCCATCCACCCATCCACCCATCTATCCATCCATCTGCCCATCCATCCATCCACCTGCCCATCCATCCAGCCAGCATCCATCCATCCACCCATCCATCCATCCATCCACCTGCCCATCCATCTATCCATCCACCCATCCACCCATCTATCCATCCATCTGCCCATTCATCCATCCATCCATCCATCCATCCATCCATCCATCCATCCACCTGCCCATCCAGCCAGCCAGCATACATCCATCCACCTGCCCATCCATCCATCCATCCACCTGCCCATCCATCTATCCATCCATCCATTCATCCATCCATCCATCCATCCATCCATCCATCCATCCATCCATCCATCCACCTGCCCATCCATCTGTCCATCCACCCATCCACCCATCTATCCATCCATCTGCCCATCCATCCGCCCATCCATCCGCCCATCCATCCATCCATCCAGCCAGCCACCTGCCCACCCATTCATTTGTCCACCCCTCTGTTGATCTGTCTCCTTTTCTTTTCTTTTCTTTTCTTTTTTTTTTTTTATTTTTGAGACAGGGTTTCTCCGTAGCTTTTGGTTCCTGTCCTGGAACTATCTCTGGTAGACCAGGCTGGCCTCGAACTCACAGAGATCCGCCTGCCTCTGCCTCCCGAGTGCTGGGATTAAAGGCATGCGCCACCACTGCCCGGCCTGTCTCCTTTTCTTTAACTAAGTTGGTGAGATCTTCTTTATGCTGGGTTATGAGCTGGAAGCAGTGTGTACGATTATGAGGCAAGGCCCATCCCTCTTTAGCAACTCAATGTAGTGCAGGAGTCATCTGTAGAAGCGCTGATGGTGATGAAGCCACCTGAGGGGTTATGGGGGAAGGGCCCCGTTCCCTAGGCTAGGAGTGCAAGGCAGAGGAAAATGACAGATGTCACACCTGGCCACAGCTTTGGAGAGAACCCCCAGATTTCTTCACTCTCAGCCTCCTCCAGGCTGGGCCCCTGTTACATGCTTTCCCTGCGTGTTCTTTGCATGCTGGAATGTGGCTTTCGTGAGGGATGTTGGGGAGTCTGTCTCCCTGCTAGCTGTGACATCAGGGTACATGAGTGTAGACAGTGCACACAGCCAGTACCTCCTGTGTTTTTAATGCCCTTGTCTCACTTTACTCTTTCCAACCCAGCCGTCCAGTGCCATGTCCAGAAGGTTCTGTTGCCATGCCCTTGGTGGGGCCTGTGATGGCTGCCATTGGGTCTATTGCATCAAGGAGCTCCACAAACCCCATCACCTTTAATGCTACAGTTCTGTGTCTTCTTCATCCTTTGTGTGCATGTGTTGTTGTGTACACATGAGCAGGGAGGCAGGGTCAATGTCTTGTACCTTGTTTAACCCTTTCTCCCCTCTCCTCTCTCTCATGCATGTGCATGTAGAAGTCAGAGGACAACTTGAGTGCTGGTCCTTACCTCTCACCTTGTTTGGACAGGGTCTCTTTGTTTCTCCTGTCTCCCACAGGAGTACTGATAGTATTTTAAGGATTGCAGATGCATATAACTTTTGCAGGGGTGCTGGGGATTTGAACTCAAGTCCTCATGCTTGTGTGATAAGCATCTTTCCAGCTGAGTAGTCTCCCAGCTCTTCCATTTTTCCATGCTCCTTTCCCCCGCCCTCCCTCTCTTATTCCTTCTATGAGTTTAGTTTTAGCACAGGATCTCCTATAGCACCATCTGGCTTTGAACTTGCAATGTAGCCAAGGTTGACCTCGAACTTGGCCCTTCTGCCTCCACCTCCAGAGTGCTGGGATTACAGGTGTGCACTGCCACACCTAGTCACTTGTTTCCTGTGGTGCTTTGGTCATGCTGGGGTGTGTCAGTTACTTGTCCTGTTGCCATGACCAAATCTCCAACAAAGGCAACTCAAGGAAGGGTTTATTTGATACCGTCCATCGTGGAAGGGAAGGCACGGTGGGCTGCCAGAGCTTGAGGCAGCTGTGGTGGGAAGAGGAGGAGTGAATGCTGCTACTTCTCCTTTTCATTCAGTCACCTCCGCCCATGGAATGGCTCCGCCCATGGAATGGCTCCGCCCATGAAGTGTGGGGTTTCCTGTTTCAGCTCAGCCTCAGCCTAGGCTTCCTCACCAAGCTGTCCAGATGTTTGTCTCCCAGGTGACTCTAGACCCTTCGTGGTTCACAGTCAACGCTAGCACTCACACTAGGCAGAGGCTCTCCCACCTCAGTGGCTTCAGCAGCTCTGCCTCTTCCTTATTTGACAAGTAAAAGGAAATGCAGTACACAGTCTGGATAGTTCCCCTGACAACAGCGGTGCAGTCAGGGACCAAAGAGGCAGAGGAGCTCAGAAGGCCAGCTGCTGCAGAGCCTACAAGGCAGGAAGTGTGTTCCCAATTCATCTCTGGGAATCCCATGATTGAGACTCCAAGAGGTTAAATCCCTCAGCCCAGGCTATCAGGTCCGGGGATACCCCATGTTCCCGCTGTACTTGTGTTCACCGGAGGAGCCATCGGAGGCTTCTCTGACCATGGCCCGGTGACCTAAGAGGTAATTGATGTGTGTCCTTTTGACGGAAGCAGAGAGGAGCCAGTGACAGCTTCTCTGGAAGCCCCTGCGTCTGTCTGTTACTTTTCTAAGAAGGCCATCTGCTCCAGTGAGGAGATGCAAGCTGCCCTGGCTTGGGTCCCAAGTGGCTGTGTGGCATTGGGGCAATGGCCACATGGTTTTACACAATTCACTTCTGTTGTGCTGAGCTCCTGAAGTTTAGGGGTTCCCTATGCCCACAGCAGAGCCAGCCTAACAGCTAACCCCACTCTCTCCCATTGTCAGGGCTCCACCCTTGCACGGAAAGCTGGGAGAGCTATAACAGCCCTGTCCTGTGGGGAGCCCCTGGCGCAGTCACTTCCTTCTGAAATGACTTGGGCTGTGCACGCTGAACAGAAGTGCACAGCTGCCGGCGACATGATGCCTCAGAGACAAGATGTCTTGTCCAAGCCTGGTTTTTGTCTGTGTTTGAGCTCTGGCCTGGTGTGGGGCAGCCCCGCTGCTCTGTGGAGTTTTTCTAAACCTGGCAGAACTACATGGAGCCTGGACACAGCTGAGGTCCTTCAAGTGAGCACCCTCTGG